>NC_136960.1:30342460-30367460 GCF_032717465.1 Coenobita brevimanus | reverse complement strand
CCTATCTACCCACCCACCCACCTACCTACCTACCTACCCACCCACCTACCTACCTACCCACCCACCTACCTACCTACCCACCCACCTACCTACCTACCTACCTACCTACCTACCCATCTACCCACCGACCTACCCACCGACCTACCCACCAACCTACCTAACCACCTACCTACCTACCCA
The DNA here is from genome assembly GCF_032717465.1 of Coenobita brevimanus. Classification (NCBI taxonomy): domain Eukaryota; kingdom Metazoa; phylum Arthropoda; class Malacostraca; order Decapoda; family Coenobitidae; genus Coenobita; species Coenobita brevimanus. Next base: position 30,367,280 of record NC_136960.1, on the reverse strand, counting down.
CCTACCTACCCACCCACCTACCCACCCACTCACCTACCCACCCACCTACCTACTACCTACACACCTACCTATCTACCTACCTACCAATCTACCTACCTACCAATCTACCTACCTACCTATCTACCTACCTACCCATCTACCTGCCTACCCACCTACCTACCTACCCACCTACCTACCTACCCACCTACCTAACTACCCACCTACCTACCTACCCACCTACCCACCCACCTACCTACCTACCTACCTATCCACCCACCTACCTACCTACCTACCTACCTACCCACCCACCTACCTACCCACCCACACCACCCACCAACTACCCACCCACCCACCCACCCACCCACCCACCCACCTACCTACCCACCCACCCACCCACCTACCTACCCACCCAACAAACTACCAACCCACCCACCTACCTACCCACCCACCCACCTACCTACCCACCCACCCACCTAACTACCGACCTACCCACCGACCCACCCACCTACCCACCCACCCACCCACCTACCCACCCACCCACCCACCCACCCACCCACCTACCTACCCACCAACCTACCCACCCACCCACCCACCTACCTACCTACCCACCCAACAACCTACCCACCCACCCACCTACCTACCCACCTACCCACCCACCTACCTACCTACCCACCCACCCACCTACCTACCCACCCACCTACCCACCTACCTACCTACCCACCCACCTACCTACCCTACCACCTACCCACCCACCTACCCACCCACCCACCTATCTACCCACCCACCCACCTACCTACCTACCCACCCACCCACACACGTACCTACCTACCCACCCACCCACACACCTACCTACCTACCCACCCACCCACCTACCTACCTACCCACCCACCTACCTACCTACCCACCCACCCACCCACCTACCTACCTACCCACCCACCTACCTACCCACCCAACAACCTACCTACCCACCCACCTACCTACCTACCACCCACCTACCACACCACCTACCTACCTACCCACCTACCTACCTACCCACCCACCTACCTACCTACCCACCCACCTACCTACCTACCTACCCACCTACATACCTACCTAACCACTTACCTACCCACCTAACCTAACCTACCTACTTACCTACCTACCTACCCACCTGTACCTACTTACCCACCCTGACCTACTTCCCACCTACCTACCCACCCACCTACCTACCTACCCACCCACCTACCTACCTACCTACCTACCCACCAACCCACCTACCAACCTACCTACCAACCCACCTACCTACCTACCTACCTACCCACCCACCCACTACCCACCCACCCACCCACCTACCTACCTACCCACCTACCCACCCACCCACCTACCCACCCACCCACCCACCCACCTACCTACCCACCCAACAACCTACCTACCCACCCACCTACCTACCTACCCACCCACCTACCTACCCACCCACCCACCTACCTACCCACCCACCCACCTACCTACCTACCCACCCACCTACCTAACCACCCACCTACCCACCCACCCACCTATCTACCCACCCACCCACCCACCTACCTACCTACCCACCCACGTACCTACCTACCCACCCACCTACCTACCTACCCACCCACCTACCTACCTACCTACCTACCTACCTACGTACCCACCTACCCACCTACCTACCCACCAACCTACCTACCCACCTACCTACCCACCCACGTACCCACCCACCACCTACCCACCCACCTACCTACTGACCTACCACCACCCTACCTACCAATCTACCTACCTACCAATCTACCTACCTACCCATCTACCTACCTACGCATCTACCTACCTACCCACCTACCTACCTACCCACCTACCTACCTACCCACCTACCTAACTACCCACCTACCCACCCACCTACCTACCTAACTACCCACCTACCTACCCACTCACCCACCCACCCACCCACCCACCTACCTACCCACCCACCCACCCACCCACCTACCTACCCACCCAACAACCTACCCACCGACCCACCTACCTACCGACCCACCGACCTACCTATCCACCTACCCACCTACCTACCTACCCACCCACCTACCTAACTACCCACCTACCCACCCACCCACCTATCTACCCACCCACCCACCTATCTACCCACCCACCCACCCACCTACCTACCTACCCACCCACCTACCTACCTACCCACCCACCTACCTACCTACCTACCTAACTACCTACGTACCCACGTACCCACCGACCTACCCACCTACCTACCTACCCACCTACCTACCCACCCACCTACCCACCCACTCACCTACCCACCCACCTACCTACTACCTACACACCTACCTACTACCTACACACCTACCTATCTACCTACCCATCTACCTACCTACCCATCTACCTACCTACCCATCTACCTACCTACCCATCTACCTACCTACCCATCTACCTACCTACCCACCTACCTACCTACCCACCTACCTACCTACCCACCTACCCACCCACCTACCTACCCACCCACCTACCTACCTATCCACCCACCTACCTACCTACCTACCTACCCACCCACCTACCTACCCACTCACCCACCTACCCACCCACCCACCTACCTACCCACCTACCTACCCACCCACCCACCCACCTACCTACCCACCCACCTACCTACCCACCCACCTACCTACCCACCCAACAACCTACCCACCCACCCACCTACCTACCCACCCACCCACCTACCTACCCACCCACCCACTTATCTACCTACCCACCCACCTACCTAACCACCCACCTACCCACCCACCCACCCACCTATCTACCCACCCACCCATCTATCTACCCACCCACCCACCTACCTACCTACCTACCCACCTACCTACCCACCCAGCTACCTACCTACCCACCCACCCACCCACCCACCTACCTACCTACCCACCCACCCACCCACCTACCTACCTACCCACCCACCACCTACCTACCCACCCACCTACCTACCTACCCACCCACCTACCTACCTACCCACCCACCCACCTACCTACCTATCCACCCACCTTACCTACCTACCTACCCACCCACCTTACCTACCTACCTACCCACCTACCTACCTACCTACCTACCCACCCACCCACCTACCCACCCACCTACCACCCCACCCACCCACCTACCCACTACCTACCCACCTACCTATCTACCTACCTACCCACCTACCTACCTACCCACCTACCTACCTACCCACCTACCTACCTACCCACCTACCTACCTACCCACCTACCTACCTACCCACCTACCTACCTACCCACCTACCTACCTACCTACCTACCTACCCACCTACCTACCTACCCACCTACCTACCTACCCTCGTACCCACCCACCTACCTACCTACCCACCTACCTACCTACCCACCTACCTTCCTACCCACCTACCTACCTACCCACCTACCTACCTACCCACCTACCTACCTACCCTCGTACCCACCCACCTACCTACCTACCCACCTACCTACCTACCCACCTACCTACCCACCTACCTACCCACCTACCTCCCCACCTACCTACCTACCCACCTACCTACCCACCCACCTACCTACCTACCTACCTACCTACCTACCTATCTGCCTACCCACCTACCTACCTACTTATCTTCCTACCTACCCACCTACCTACCTATCTACCTACCCACCTACCTACCTATCTACCTACCTACCTATCTACCTACCTACCCACCTACCTACCTACCTACCTACCTACCTACCTACCTACCTACCCACCTACCTACCTACCCACCTACCTACCTACCTACCTACCCACCTACCTACCTATCTACCTACCTACCCACCTACCTACCTACCTACCTACCCACCTACCTACCTACCTACCTACCTACCCACCTACCTACCTACCTACCTACCTACCTACCTACCCACCCACCCACCTACCTACCTACCTACCCACCCACCTACCTACCTACCTACCCACCCACCCACCCACCTACCTACCTACCTACCTACCTACCCACCCACCCACCTACCTACCTACCTACCCACCCACCTACCTACTTACCTACCCACCCACCTACCTACCTACCTACCCACCTACCCACCCACCTACCTACCTACCTACCTACCTACCTACCCACCTACCTACCTACCTACCTACCCACCTACCTACCTACCTACCTACCCACCTACCTACCTACCTACCTACCTACCTACCTACCTACCCACCTACCTACCCACCTTCCCACCCACCCACCCACCTACCCACCCACCTACCTACCCACCTACCTACCTACCCACCCACCTACCCACCTTCCCACCCACCCACCCACCCACCCACCCACCTACCCACCCACCTACCTACCCACCTACCTACCTACCCACCCACCTACCTACCCACCTACCTACCTACCCACCCACCTACCTACCCACCTACCTACCCACCCACCCACCTACCTACCCACCCACCTTCCCACCCACCTACCTACCCACCTACCTACCCACCCACCCACCTACCTACCTACCCACCCACCTACCTACCCACCCACCTACCTACCCACCCACCTACCTACCCACCCACCTACCCACCCACCTACCCACCCACCTACCTACCCACCCACCTACCTACCCACCCACCTACCTACCCACCCACCTACCTACCCACCCACCTACCTACCCACCCACCTACCTACCCACCCACCTACCTATTCCACCCACCCACCTACCTACCCACCCACCTACCTACCCACCCACCTACCTACCCACCCACCTACCTACCTACCCACCCACCTACCTACCCACCCACCTACCTACCCACCTACCTACCCACCTACCTACCCACCTACCTACCCACCCACCTACCCACCTACCTACCCACCCACCTATCCACCCACCTACCTACCTACCCACCCACCTACCCACCCACCTATCTACCCACCCACCTACCTACCTACCCACCCACCCACCTACCTACCCACCCACCAACCTACCTACCCACCCACCTACCTACCCTCCCACCTACCTACCTACCCACCCACCTACCTACCAACCCACCCACCTACCTACCTACCCATCTAACCACCCATCTAACCACCCACCTAACCACCCACCTAACCACCTACCTAACCACCTACCTAACCACCTACCTAACCACCCACCTACCTACCTACCTAACCTTAAACCTACCTACCTAACCACCTACCTACCTAACCACCCACCCACCTACCTACCTAACCACCCACCTACCTACCTACCTAACCACCCACCTACCTACCTACCTAACCACCCACCTACCTACCTACCTAACCATAAACCTACCTACCTACCTAACCATAAACCTACCTACCTACCTAACCATAAACCTACCTACCTACCTAACCATAAACCTACCTACCTACCTAACCACCCACCTACCTACCTACCTAACCACCCACCTACCTACCTACCTAACCACCCACCTACCTACCTACCTAACCACCCACCTACCTACCTACCTAACCACCCACCTACCTACCTACCTAACCACCTACCTACCTACCTACCTAACCACCTACCTACCTACCTACCTAACCAACCACCTACCTACCTACCTAACCAACCACCTACCTACCTACCTAACCAACCACCTACCTACCTACCTAACCAACCACCTACCTACCTACCTAACCACCTACCTACCTACCTAACCACCTACCTACCTACCTAACCACCTACCTACCTACCTAACCACCTACCTACCTACCTACCTACCTAACCACCTACCTACCTACCTACCTACCTAACCACCTACCTACCTACCTACCTACCTAACCACCTACCTACCTACCTAACCACCTACCTACCAGAGCCTTCCTGATCGCTGACAACTCTACTGATGAAGCCAGCTCAAAATAAAACTTACTTTTGTTTAATAAAATCTGGAAAACTTTTATCATACCTCAATTACCTCTGTCTTTATACCTGGAAACTGATGTGGGGTTGGTCTGGATGTTGTGGGTTTGGGATGGTTATATAAGGTGGGGTTGGTTGAAAGGGCTTTATACTGAAGGAAGAATTGGATGTTGTGGAGGGTTGGGACGGATATCGTGGGGTTGGATTGGGCTGGGTTGGATGTCGTAGGGTTGGGATGGGTTGGATGTCGTGGGGTTGGGATGGGTTGGATGTCGTGGGGTTGGGATGGGTTGGATGTCGTGGGGTTGGGATGGGTTGAATGTCGTGGGGATGGGATGGGTTGGATGTCGTGGGGTTGGGTTGGGTTGGATGTCGTGGGGTTGGGTTGGGTTGTGTTGGGTTGGATGTCGTGGGGTTGGGTTGGGTTGGGTTGGGTTGAATATCGTAGGATTGGGATGGACTGGATTGGATACAGTGGATGGGTTGGACTGAGTATTATTGAGTACTGGAATGGATATGCTCTCTTCCCTATTCCCCTTCTCCCTCTTTCGTGTAGCTGCTGGCTTCTTCCTACTCCCCCACCCCTTGCACCTCCCTCCCCTTTTCCCCATCCTCCCTCCCCTCATCCTACCCCCCCTCACCCCCCTCGCCCACTCCCCCCTCACCCACTCCCCCCTCACCCCACTCCCCCCTCACGCCACTCCCCCCTCACCCCACTCCCCCCTCACGCCACTCCCCCCTAACCCCACTCCCCCCTCATCCCACTCCCCCCTCACCCCACAACCTCCCCTTACCCCCTCCCTCCCCCTCCCTCCCCCCCTCCCTCACTCCCTCCCTCACCCCCCACACCCCACACCCCTTCATCCCAACTCACCCCCTCACCCCATACCCCCTTCACCCCATACCCCCTTCACCCCATACCCCCTTCACCCCATACCCCCCTCACCCCATACCCCCCTCACCCCATACCCCCCTCACCCCATACCCCCCTCATCACACCCCTCATCACACCCCTCACCACACCCCTCACCACACCCCTCGGCCCTGTCTAGAACTATTATAACTGATTCCTTTTACTCCGAAAATTTCCCACAGTTTAAACACTTTCTCCTTGAATATTAAACCCCAGTTGGCTTCAGTACAGGTGGAGGAAGCAGACACTGATGAAAACATTATAACTAAAAACAAACTCTGTACCTGTGCAGTGTGATCTCCTCAGACTTTTTCCCGCAGGTGTGGTCACGTGGGAAGACAGCAGCCAGACCGACATTCCAGAGGCCACACTGCTCGCCACTCCATCCACATCTCCACTCCTCGCCTGTCTTAGCCACTCCTCGCCTGTCTTAGCCACTCCATCGATGACACCACCACTACTCGCCTCTTCGCCATTCAGCCGATCAGAATTCGCCACCCTGCCCAGAGAGATGCCCATTTAAGTCCTGGATTATAAGACTTTGAAGAACTTTGGCCAGATTATATATGACATGGGTACAATAAAACTGGACCTCCACACACTGCCTCTCTTCGCCTTTCACCTGATGAGAAACCTGTCCTGGCCAGAAAAATCCTTGATCTTGGAGGAAACACAAGAATTTGCATCAGATAAATGACACTTGGAAATAATGAACCAACTAGTTAGGACTACGGTTGCTGACGCTTTTTATCCTATAGAGGAAAACACCTTGTAAAGATTGCCGGAATAAAGGACTGGACTGGTGTTGTTAAATACCTACTTAGGCTGACAACAAACAACAATGTGATATGAACTGAAGAGTTAGGATCCAGAGACAAAGCTTAATTCCCACTGATGTTTTACTTTGAAAATTTAATCTGAATAGGACACTTAACCATGCACAAATATTGTAACTGACCAGGTTATCTATACACATGCAGTAAATAATAGTAATTTTCTTAGTCATTAGAGGAGATCCAGGTACTTTACCTACTATCCCTGGACCTTACCTACCACATGGTTACTAAATAGGGGTGAATAGGACCAAAGGATAGTGACTCAGTACCCAATGAATCACACCTCCCTTCGCTACCTATGGCATTCAAGCCTTCCTACTTTTAACTTAGCACTACCTATGGTATTCAAGCTTTCGTATATTTAACTTAGCACTGCCTCTGCCGTTCAAGCCTTCATATTGACTTAGCACTACCTATGGCCTTCTAGCATTCATATTGACTTAGCACTACCTATGGCAGTCAAGCCTTCATATTAACTTAGCATCACCTATGGCATTCAAGCATTCATATTGACTTAGCACTACCTATGGCATTGAAGCCTTCATATTAACTTAGCACTACCTATGGCATACAAGCCTCCATGTTAACTTAGCATCACCTATGGCATTCAAGCCTTCATACTTTGCACTACCTATGGCCCCAAGCCTTCATATTAACTTAGTGCTACCTATTGTATTCAAGCCTTCATATTAACTTCCTAGCGGGGCTATATAGTCCAATACAGGGCTTAGCTCGGGGGAACTTCATTTCTCCCATTTCATATTAACTTAGCACTACCTATGGCACTCAAGCCTTCATACTTTAACTTGGCTGCTTTGAAAACTGATAGTCTTTAGATCTGATTCGATGAACTCTGCTAAAGGTGCAGTATACCCACTTCAGTACCTCATTTGGACTTTGACGAAGGGGTAAACCTGACTGCACAATAGACTTAGAACTTTCACGACAGGATGGCAAGAAGGCTTTGATAACAGCACTAGTGAAGGGATACATAGTAGTATCTGGATCTACTCTAAAATAGGACATGGGTAAAGAACACCATTACCTACACTGGATACAATAGGTGGTCAGACTTACATGCAGTGTCTGCAGTACACTCATTGCAGGTTTCCTTATCAAGATACCTTAAGTACACATAGGAAAAAACCTGAATGGAGAACACTAAGGTAAGAAGTACTATTAAAATTACCAACTAGCGAGATGACCTGTAGGGCTAGTGTACAGGAGCTTCAGCACCGGAGTATACTGTATATAAAAGTCTGGCAGTAACATGAATAAATTTCAGGCACCAGAGGAAATAACTCTGGAGGATTATAAACAGCCGAAATAAGGCTATTACTGCTAGTCAAGGCAGTGCTAATTGCACTAAGTAATGAAGCTAGTCAGTCTTGTACAAATACTGTAGTTACTCATCAATAAACCATAGTTGACCAAAGTACTGGTTTTCCTGTACCTGGGGGAGGGGTCTGCACAGTCTAAGTCCGAATTTAGGGTTTTGCATCCGTAGATTTTACACAATATCCTTAAAATATTCAAAGTTGCAATATGGGTTTTACATCCGTAGAGTTTTTACACAGCCTAAGTTGAAGTAAGGGTTTTTTATCCGTAGATTTTATATCAAAGTCCATAAAATATTCTAAGTTGAAAAAAGGGGGTTTTACATCCGTAGAGTTTTTAGTTGAAACTGGTTTTACATCCGTAGAGTTTTTAAAGCTGTAGGTGGTGGTGTAACCCCCCCCCCCTCTTTTGGTAACAGTTTCTAAGTTGAAGTAGGGGTTTTATATCCCTGACTTTATACCCACTTCTCTGGTGCGAATAAAGTCCTAAGTCCGAAGTAAGGGTTTTGGTGCCCTTAAGACATATACCAGATTCAGTCACTTGAAAAAATCAAGTCCGTGCTTTTTGGACTGAGGATTTTTCGAGATCGTGGAACTGGCATAGTCAAAGTTGAATTGTGGGTTTTTATACCCAAGAGTTTATACCAGCAAGTTAACTTGTGCTGGAGTCTACTGTGTACTCTGTTCCATGTCTTTGGGAACTAGAGTATATCATTGTATGCTTTCTTTGCATTCTTTACTTTTTCTGTGATATTGTATTTTAGTTATTTGTAATACCATAAAGGGGCAAAGTAAAGTTGATATACAGCTGATTCTTTTATTATCTTTAGTGTTTTACAAGAGTTTACAATTACAATACATTTACAAAGTATACAAGTAGCAATGGCAGCAGCTGTTAGGTTACTCTGTCGGAAAATCAAAGTATCTCAAAGTATATCAGAGAAGTATTGGACAAGAGCAAATGTTTCAAGTATTATCAAAGTATATCAGTTAAATACGGGCAAGATACCTTTAGCAATTAATATTATGTAGTAGGTCCTATGTCTATCTCCAACTCGCTCCCTCGCTCCTACTCGCCCCTCTACCCTCTCTCCATCACGCTCACTCTAGAACGACAGAAAAAGAAAAACCGCATAAAAAAGTAAAGGAGGGGAAGAGAAAGAAGCACTAAAGCAGACAGACACTAACAGACAGACACACCATCCCAGCACGTTCGGCTGAGCTGAGGACAGGCAGACAGTACAGACGGAGAGGAAGATGGAAGTGGAAGAAGTCCCCCCTTTCCTGCTTCCCCCCACCCCACCTCCCTCCCCAGACCCACCTACATGCCACACCCAGCCTAGTATGCTGGGAACTAAAAACACACACACGCAAAAAAAAAAAAAAAAAAAAATCACGCAAACACAATCACACCCTAAAGGAAAATACAAAGAAAAATACAACCTGTCACCTGTCCTGTCCGGCGCTCCGATCTCCCTGCAGGCTCTCCGGTCTCCCCTGGTCTCTCGGTCGGTCTTCCCTGGTCTCTCGGCCGTCTCGTCTCTCCCTCGCAGCCGTCTCTGCATCGCCTGGGGAAAAACAGGAACATCAAAGGTGCCTAAGGAATGCAGTGCCTACCAGAGTAACGCTATACAGGTGCCGCCATAGCTGCTGCTACCCTTCCCTCCACATCACCTATCAGTACAAGCTACAACACACGCCGCACTAGTTCCTCTGCAGGGCTTGCCATGTTCTCGAGCGGCCATCTCGTCGTCTACAGCTGCCATTTCTTCCATAGTTGCCATCCCTTCTTCTGAGGTTGTCATGTCTTCTGAGGTTGCCATGTCTTCTGAGGTTGCCATGTCTTCTGAGGTTGCCATCTCGTCTTCTAAGGTTGCAACCTTGTCTTCTGAGGCTGTAGCTTCGCCTTCCCCCTTGCCTGCAGTTGCCATCTCGCTGGCCAGGGTTAATATCTCGTCCTCCGGCGTTTCCATCGTTTTCTGAGGAGCAAATATCAATTAGGCCAAAGTACGCACTATATGCTACTGCCGAGCCTATGTCCCGTATTCTGGGTGGCATAGGAGGCTTCGTAGCGCATTTCCCTGAGAGATTTATTTTCCATAACACCAACATTATATTGCAAACTTACATCAGTGTCTTTTAACCCCAACTTGTCACCCAATTCCTTCCCATTCCACACATCCTTCCTTCCTTTAGGTTCTTTACAGCCATACTGTACTATCACCATAGCCACACTACCACCACCACCACCACAACCACACTCCATCACAACCACACTCCACCTTCATACCACCACCAGCATAACACTATCACCACTATCATAGGCACGTACTACCACCATCACAACCACACACCACCATCACAACCACCACACAGCTATCAGTGCTCTCATGCAAAATTTATCTGCGTGAGAGAGAGAGAGAGAGAGAGAGAGAGAGAGAGAGAGAGAGAATTTCTGTGTGTGTGTGTGTGTGTGTGTGTGTGTGTGTGTGTGTGTGTGTGTGTGTGTGTGTGTGTGTGTGTGTGTGTGTGTGTGTGTGTGTGTGTGTGTGTGTGTGTGTGTGTGTGTGTGTGTGTGTGTGTGTGTGTGTGTGTGTGTGTGTGTGTGTGTGTGTGTGTGTGTGTGTGTGTGTGTGTGTGTGTGTGTGTGTGTGTGTGTGTGTGTGTGTGTGTGTGTGTGTGTGTGTGTGTGTGTGTGTGTGTGTGTGTGTGTGTGTGTGTGTGTGTGTGTGTGTGTGTGTGAAAAATCACTCAAACATCTTTTAACAGTAAAGAAAATGCATGACTAAGTGTACGATGTGAGGAAAACTCAGAAAAGAAAAATTCAGATTTCAAAAAAGTTTAAAAACGGTGCAAATACCTTTTACTAGTGAAGAGAGCTATTATTTCCCACTCCTGTCGTCTGTCGTGTCAGTGTAAATATCCTCTGCTTGCATGGTCGTGTAAATATCCTCTGCCTACTTGGTCGTGCGAAAATCCTCTTCTTTCTTCGTGTCAATGGAAAAATTCAACCTGAGAGGTGGAGAGCAGAGATGTGAGGGTAGGGGAGGTTTGACTGGTAGCAGGGAGATGGGAGGAGGGGTAGAGGGAAGAGGTGAGGGGTTAGGGAAGAGGTGAGGGGTTAGGGAAGAGGTGAGGGGGCAGGGAAGAGGTGGGGGTAGGGAAGAGGAGAAGGGGTAGGGAAAAAGTAAGAGGGTAGGGAAGAGGGGAGGGGGTAGAGGGAAGAGGGGAGGGGGGTAGTGGGAAGAGGGGAGGGGTAGAGAGAAGAGGGGAGGGGGTAGAGGGAAGAGGTAAGGGGGTAGGGAAGAGGTGAGGGGGTAGGGAAGAGATGAGGGGGTAGAGGGAAGAGGGGAGGGGGTAGAGGAAGAGGTGAGGAGGTAGAGGGAAGAGGTGAGGAGGAAGAAGAAAGAGGTGAGGGGGTAGGGAACAGGTGAGAGGGTAGAGAAGAGGTGAAGGGGTATAGGGAAGAGGTGACGGGGTAGGAACAAGGTAAGGGGGTAGGGAAGCGGGGTGGGGGGTTGAGGGAAGAGGTGAGGGGGGTAGAGGGAAGAGGTGAGGGGGTAGAGGGAAAAGGTAAGGGGGAAGAGAAGAGGGGAGGGGGTAGAGGGAAGTGGGGAGGGGGTAGGGAAGGGGGGAGGGGGATAGAAGGAAGAGGTGAGGGGGATAGAGGGAAGAGGTGAGGGGATAGGAAAAAGGTGGGGGGGAAGGGAAGAGGTGGGCGGTAAGGAAGAGATGAGGGGGTAGGGAAGAGATGAGGGGGTAGGGAAGAGATGAGGGGGTAGGGAAGAGGTGAGGGGGTAGGGAAGAGGTGAGGGGGTAGGGAAGGAGGACTGGAGTAGCGAGCATAGAGAAGGTGACAGTTTAGAGATTGTGTGTACAATTAGCCACTGCTACGACGCCAAAACACAAAAATCTACCTCTGGAAATAAATCAGTGTGGTTGTTTGTAAATGTTGGCAAATTTAACAATGGTATTTAACACATTTTCCATTGGCTGTTTAACTAGCAAGGAGTGCTTGGGGCTTTTCTTAAACCTCAGGGCACCTTCGAAATAAACAGCTGTTAACCAGGATTGTTTTGTCTCCCTTGCCTGACGGGTGTGTGAATAATGAACTCATTTCTTATTAGAGATTGTCACCGAAAAAATAGCTTCTTTAGACTGAAGAGCACCAGCATTGTCAATAGCTCGTGTCATGGTGAAATTGCGTGCAATGTAAATATGTAGTTACAATACGTCCACATCCACGTCATCCAATAGAGTACACGCATTATTTTTTTTAACTAATTTGTTGGGGGGGGAGGGGGTACGGACAATCTTCATCCCCCTCCCCCCGTAGTTCACACAACGCACGACGTCAGAAAGCATGCCCTGATCAAGGAAGGGTGTAAATCACAATCTTTATGCAAATATGTGAACTGTACAGTCATGAGAGCCAACCTGAAAGCCATTATGGTCAAAGCCCCATCCTGTCACCGACCATGACTATCAAATTCCAGTCAGTTATCGAGAAGGTGAATAAACCGGATAATGTCGGGACAAATGATCATGTTAGTGTTAACCCATTCAGCCAGGAAACGTTGTTCATTATATTCTTGCAACAGCCTGATGATTTTAGTAAGCTTAGGGTACACTTTTCATATTGAAGGAGTCAGATACAGTAATAATAAAATCTTTAGTACGAGAGGCTGCTCGTAAGCTGAATAAAATCGTTTGATAACAGTAAGAATAAAATAAGAATGATGTCACTCTGGTTCTGGGGAATAAACGAATCTTTACCTAACCAAGTTTTACGTGGTCAACACATTTCTTTCAGAAATAACTGATTAGGTGAATGTGAAGTGTTTCCTTGAATGACAGGCCTGGGAGTGTGTGTGTGTGGGGGGGGGGGGGCTAGATTTACTATTGAAGAGTTAAGAGGAAGGATGGGACAGGAGTGTATTGGTGTTGTGATGAGTAGGGATAGATTGAGATAGTTAGGACATGTGGAGAGGATGGAGGATGACAATTGGGTGAGGAAAGAGAGGTGTGAACGTCGGAAGTAGGGTTGCGAGAGGCAGACCGAAAAAGGCCTGGGACAAGGCCATAATGTATGACTTCAGGGATAGGGGAGTGAATAGGGAGGCTGCAAAAGACTTTGCAGTGTGGCGAGCAGCCATTAGGTGACCAAGGCCGACGACGCATGCAAGCATGTTAGATCTTTTATAAAAGATACGATACGAACAATTCGATACAGGTAAGGTTCAGGGATCACCATATTATATAATTTATCTCCTGCCATTATTGCCTTCCATCACTACAGTATCCCGGCCATCCTATCGCCTTGACGAATAGGGGAATTTGGAGGAGGAACACGAACAACAACAGTCTACCCTCCTCCTCTCTGTCTGCCTAATCTCATGCCCCTCACCCCCTCCCTCTCTCTCTCTCTCTCTCTCTCCTATCTGTCTGTCTCTATCCCCGACTCCGACACGTCAGCTAAAAATGATCCACCACATGTGTAGTGGCTGTGTGTGTGTGTGTGTGTGTGTGTGTAATTCACCGGGTCGGTCAGGATCACCTGATGGTCGTGATCGTCAGCTTTTACCCTCCCGGAAGGGAGCTGAGAGCTCATATAGTCCGATATAAGGGCAAGGCTGTGACCTTCACACACGCACACCCCCGTCCCCTTGCTCAAGGGGGACAGTAACCACCCACTTCGTTAGTGAAACTTTTCGCAACCTGAGCGAGGCACGAACTCCCGTCTACCAGATGGCAAGCGAGAACGTTACCACTGCACCAGCGGGTGAGTGAGTGTGTGTGTGTGTGTGTGTGTGTGTGTGTGTGTGTGTGTGTGTGTGTGTGTGTGTGTGTGTGTGTGTGTGTGTGTGTGTGTATCAGTATGTGCATAAACCTGTGCGCGTATGCATCAATGTTTGAGTGTATCTATGTGCTTGTATCTGAGTGTGCGTGTATCAGTGCCCGTGTGTATCAGTGCCTGTGTGTGTCAGTGCCTGTGTGTCAGTGCCTGTGTGTCAGTGCCTGTGTGTAACAGTGTGTACGTGTATTAAGACCCTTCCACACGAGAGGCAAATGCCCGACGGGCACTGGCCGCTGAGTGTAATTCTCTCGCTTTTTAACAGTGTTACCAGATCAACCAGTCCCCGGTTGACATTGGCCATAACTAGGCGCACCTCTGAGTTGGACCAGACGGCAGAGTGCAGTCAGAGCTGTGGTGAACATCAGGCAACGTCGGGCAGTGGCCTACACTTGGTGCTCCGCATAACTGAGTGCAGTACGACAACATGGGAAGTAAGAATTATCGCAGGACAATTAAAGCTAAACGTATAGCTCTGTGTACTATAATTATTGCTATGTGTATGAAGAAAAAGGACAGTAGACAACAACGGGCAGGAGCATTTCGAGGGTTTGCCCGTGTTTCCTCGTTTATGACGTCATCTACGCTCGTGGCCGCCACCCACCCACAAACTTGGTAACAGTGTTTGCCCGTCGTGCATTTGCCTCTCGTGTGGAAGGGCCTTTAGTGTGCGTGCGTGCTCTGATCAGTGCTTGTATCAGTGTTTGGGTGAATGAATACGTGCGTGCATTAGTGTGTGCCTGCTCCGTGTGCACGTGTATAGTGAGCACATGCCGCAGCGTGTGCGTAAATCGGTGTGTGCGTGCATCAGTGTGTACGTGCTAAGTGTGTACGTAGTCAAATTGTGCGCGTTCAGTGTGTGCGTGTTCAGTGTGTACGTGTTTGCGTGTCTATTGAGTGCGTGTACAGTGTGTGCGTGTACAGCGTGTACACGTGTGCGTGTTCAGTGTGTGCGTGTTTAGTGCGTGCGTGTTTAGTGTGTGCGTGTTTAGTGCGTGCGTGTTCAGTGTGTGCGTATTCAATGTGTGTGTATTCAATGTGTGCGTGTTAGTGTGCGTTCTCAGTGTGTGCGTACTTGTGTGCGTTCTCGGTGTGCGTATTTACTGTGTGCATATACCAATGTGTAACTCAAACTGTCTGCATGTTTGTGAGAGTGAAGGTATGAAGGTATGATGATGATGATGATGATGATGATGATGACTGAGGTGTCTGGCAGCAGATAGTAGTAGTAGATAGATGATGATGATGATTATGTTGGTTGTGGTGGTGGTGGTGGTGGTGGTGGTGATGGTGGTGGTGGTAGTGGTGATTGTGATGATGATGATGATGATAATGATGCTGTTGCTGATGATGATTATTTCTAGTTCTATTTAATCTGGAAACTTTTATGTTATCAAGGAGGATTCTGTACTCTACTCCTTTCACCTTAACTTGGCCCAAATTTTCGTCCATTTGCAGCTTTTCACGTGTCTCAGTTGAGTCTTTGAAACAGCACTTTTTCGTGACTAGCATAATATTCTACTGTTACAACTCAGCATTCGAGATAAAGAGATTGCAATTTAGGCCAAGTTAGAGTAAAATGAGCATAGTGAAGGGGATGGGATGGAGAGAGGGAGAAGAGAGGTATACGAGAGAGAGGGTGTACGATAGGGGAACGGCAGCGAAATGGCAGTTTACAGGGCGACATGGAGGTGATTTGTTTGTGGCCATCACTTACGGGTTTAAGGCGTCTGGCTATAGATAACTAGACAATTAGGGCTATAGATATAGGTGACGATACACTATTAAAATTACGTCCATTTTCCTTATTTTCTACAATTTCTTTGACCTACAACGCTTTCTGGCTGACCGTAAGATATCCCTGTGTCCTAATTTAGTCACGTCAATGGCAAAAACAGAAAAACCCAACACTTGCAGCAAGAGGAGAAGACTACACACCATCACTACCCCCTAACCAGCAAAACAACGTCTATTGCCCTCATCTGTAGAAGCTATTTGACCTATGACACTTCCTGGTTGGCTGCAAGATACAGTGCCTCTGTGTCCTATCTGAATCATCTCAATGGCAAAAACAACGAAATTTAACACCAAAACAGTAAAATTTAACACTTACATCAGGAGACGGAGCCGACGCAGCCTTCACCCTCTTATCGTCCGACGGCAACTGACTGACCAATGGAATGCTATGCTTGTTCAGCCCAGAAACTTGTGTGAAACTTTACCCAACTACTTTTACAACCACTAGAGGGCACGGAGGCCCTCTCATCTTCAGGGTAACTCTAGTATTTTATTCTAGCTAATACAAGAGGCTATTATGCACCTGTGAGCTATTTGTAAGTGTCTGAGAGCCTTAATGCTGTAAATATTAATCCTCCAATGATCGTGACAACTCCAGAAGCCTACTTTTTAAAATTAAGCTCCAGACGATTTTATTTACCTGGAACTGGGTCATAAGGGCCTGGGTGCATAAGAGAAAACCGGCATAGAGGAACCATCAGGGACCGTAGAAAATAAAGTCAGAAATTATTCTTAGATGTTTACCATACTCTATTCACTTTCACTTTGTCTAATATTGCCATTTTCTCACATTAAATGTTGAGCTGTAAGGATACATTAACACTAGAATATTGAACAATATTCTCTTTTCCCTAAATGGACCTACAATTACCATTTTTCATCTTGAATCCTGAGTTGTAACAGTAGATGAACACCAGAACATGATGCTAATCACGAAGAAGCGCTATGTAAAGGATGTAGAGCCATACCATTGTCATTTCCTGGCACTGGACCACGTGAAATGAGTAAAATGACCTACACAGGGATGGAAAACCGGCCTGTGTTAGAGAAAGACCGGTATAGTCCCGAAAAGGTGATATGGGATGGATACAGAATTTCACTTTAACTTGGCCTAAAATTGCCATCTCTCCATCCTGAATCTGAGCTGTAACAAGAGCCTGACGATACAGTATGATGCTAGTCACGAAAAAGTTGCTGTGCGAGGGATGAAGAGCTGTGGTATTGTTTTCTTCAGCCTGTAATCAGCTTTGGGAAATAAGCATCAAAATGAAGATCTCAGCCATGTTCAGTCTGATCAGTTATACAAACAGCTTAATGGAACGCTCTGATAAAAATTACAGCTATAAACTCATTCTACAACTCCCTAGCATCTGTCCCTTGGCGATTTATATTACTTATTACACCTTGCTCTCCTACTGTGCTGTATAAATACTTTAAGCTTTACCATAATCTACATAAAAACGTACAAAAGGATGTTAATCAGCCTTGTCCAAAAATATATCGCTAAGGAAGTCTTTGGTTGACTAGTGGGAGGTGCCTGTGTGTTACCATGGCAACCTCCCACACCACCAGTTACATAAACACATTCCCCACCAGCAAGTTCCATTAGAGAGTATTGTGTGTGTGTGTGTGTGTGTGTGTGTGTGTGTGTGTGTGTGTGTGTGTGTGTGTGTGTGTGTGTATGTGTGTGTGTGTGTGTACAGTCATGCGTGTGCCTGCAATGCTCCGCCAACACCCACAACACTTTTCTCCTTAATTTCTTACCACAGAGAACTCTTACATTCCTGGGTTTTTTCAAAAACTTAGTTCGACGTCGTTCTTACATATTATGAAGGAAAAACAGGTAACTGTTGATATAAATGTTCTTAAAAAAACATTATATATAAACTGCGGGAGATATATTCTTTTCACTTTCACTTGGCCCAGATTTTCGTTCTTTTGCAGCTGATTTCACGTAGTTCAGTGGCAGAAAGTACAATGCTATGGCTCTACAAACTTGCCTCAGCACATCTTCGTGACCAGCATCATCTTCCAGTATTTCTATTCCTACAACTCAGAATTCAGGACGGCAGTAGAGGAGTTCTAGGCCAAGTTAGAGTAAAAAGAGTATAGTGGACAATATTCATAGTCTTGCCTTGGTTAGAGTGTGGCTTGGTTAGAGTGTGTTACACACACACACACACACACACACACACACACACTCCCTTCCCCACCAACAAGTCCTAACTTAGAATACTTGTGTGTGTGTGTGTGTGTGTGTGTGTGTGTGTGTGTGTGTGTGTGTGTGTGTGTGTGTGTGTGTGTGTGTGTGTGTGTGTGTGTGTGTGTGAAGTGTGTGCATGTGTGTATGAAGTGTGCGTGTATGTATGAAGTGTTTGCGTGTGTGTATGTAGTGTGTGTGTATGTGTGTGAAGTGTGTGCGTGTGTATGAAGTGTGTGCGTGTGTGTATGTAGTGTGTGCGTGAGTATGTATATATGTACGTATGTCGGTGCATACACGTTATCTTAAAGCTCTACGTTTTCATACAATACGGCACGTTAGAGAGAGAGAGAGAGAGAGAGAGAGAGGAAGGCCGTTGAGTGTGTGTGTGTGTGTGTGTGTGTGTGTGTGTGTGTGTGTGTGTGTGTGTGTGTGTGTGTGTGTGTGTGCGTGTGTGTGCGTGTGTGTGTGTGTGTGTGTGTGTGTGTGTGTGTGTGTGTGTGTGTGTACGTTTTAATAGTCACCCATCCAGAGAGAGAGAGAGAGAGAGAGAGAGAGAGAGAGAGAGAGAGAGAGAGAGAGAGAGAGAGGAGGGGGGGGTGGAGTGGCGGGGGACGAGAGTCTGGGAGACGGGCTGGGGACGCGCCAGACGAGAGAATATGATACGTCAGGCGCGTCCCCAGCCCGTCTCTTCTGGCCTCTCGTCCCCACACACACCCGAGATACACTCCATACACACTCCAAACACAACCCAAATACACTCCATACATACACCTAATACACCTCCCCTTCCCCCAGAAAAAAAAGCCCCATACCCTCTTCCCCACCCCCCCGAGTCCGACACATGCCTCAGAGTAAAATTTAATAAGTGAAACTTGGGTCGCTTTATCCGTAGACTTTTTACCTGAACCGTTCCTTGTTTGTCTGTAGGCTTTTACCACAACACTATAGACACGCCTTCACGTGGTGGCACTGATGTGAAAGAGAGAGAGAGAGAGAGAGAGAGAGAGGTACTGTTTGGGTGGGGTTGTGTGGGTTCTGTTTGGAGTATCTTTCGAGTGCTTTTGGGGGATTGTGTGGGCTCTGTTTGGGGTGTGTTTGGGGTGCTTTTGGGGGATTGTGTGGGTTCCGTTTGGGGTATGTTTTGGGGGGTTGTGTGGGTTCTGTCTGGCTGTGTTTGCGGGGGTTGTGTGGGTTCTGTTTGAAGTGTGGTTGTGGTGCTTTTAGGGTGCATTTGGGGGGTTGTGTGGGTTGTGTTTGGGGTATGTTTGGTGGGGTTGTGTGGGTTCTGTTTGGGGGGTTGTGTGGGTTCTGTTTGGGGTGTGTTTGAGGGGGTTGTGTCTGTTTTTGGTGTGTTTGGGGGGTTGTGTGGGCTCAGTTTGGGGTGTGTTTGGGGGGTTGCGTGGGTTCTGTTTGGGGTGTGTTTGGGGGGGTTGTGTCTGTTTTTGGTGTGTTTGAGGGGGTTGTGTGGGTTCTGTTTGGGGTGTGGTTGTGGTGCTTTTAGGGTGCGTTTGGGGGGGTTGTGTGGGTTGTGTTTGGGGTATGTTTGGTGGGGTTGTGTGGGTTCTGTTTTGGGTGTGTTTGGGGGGGTTGTGTCTGTTTTTGGTGTGTTTGGGGGGTTGTGTGGGTTCTGTTTGGGTTGTGTTTGGGGGGTTGTGTGGGTTCTGTTTGGGTTGTGTTTGGGGGGTTGTGTGGGTTCTGTTTGGATTGTGTTTGGGGGGGGTGTCTGTGTTTAATGTGTTTGGGGGCGTTCTGTGCGTTTTGCTTGGTGTAAGTTTGGGGAATTTGTGTGGATTCTGTTTGGGGTGTGTTTGGGAGGTTGTCTGGGTTCTGTTTCGTGTGTGTTTCGGGGGTTGTGTTGGTTCTGTCTGGGGTGTGTTTGTGGGGTTGTGTGGGTTCTGTTTTGGGAGTTTTGTGGTTTCGGTTTGGGGTGTGTTTGGGGGGTTTGCGTGAGTTCTGTTTGGGTGTGTTTGGGGTGATTGTGTGAGTTGTGTTTGGGGTGTGTTTTTGGTGTGTCTACGGGGGTTGTGTGGGTTCTATTTGGGGTGTTTTGGGGGGTTATTTGGGTTCTGTTTGGGGTGTTTTAGGGGGTCATTTGGGTTCTGTTTGGGGTGTGTTTCATGATGGGTTTGTGGGTCCTTTTTGGGTTGTATTTGGACATGTTGTGTGGGTTCTGTTTAGGGTGTTTTTTTGGGGTTGAGTGGGTTCTGTTTGGGGTGTGTTTGGGGAGTTGTGTCGGTTCTGGTTCGGGTGTGTTTGGGGGTTGTGTGGGTTCTGTTTGGGGTGTGTTTTGGGGGTTTGGGGGGTTCTGTTTGGGGAGTTTCATGGGTTTTGTTTTGGGTGTGTTCGGGGGGTTGCATGGGTCTGTTTGGGGTGTTTGGGGTGTGTTTGAGGTGGCTGTGTGAATTCTGTTCGAGGTGTCATTTTGGTGTGTCTGCGCGGGTTGTGTGGGTTTTATTTGGGGTGTATTTTTTTGGGGGGGGTTATTTGGGTTCTGTTTCGGGTGTGTTGGGGATGTGTTTGGGGGGGTTTGGGTTCTGCTTGGGGTGTGTTTGGGGTTTCTTTGGCATGTATTTGGGGTGTATACTATACATCCCAGATACACTCCATACATACACCTACTACACCCCAAAAACAGTCCCATACACCCCCCCTCCCGAGTCCGATACATCCCTCATAGTAAAATTCCGGTAGTGAAACTTGGGTCGCTTTTTCCATAGACTTTTTACCTGAACCGTACCTTGTTTGTCAGTAGGCTTTTACCACAAACACTATAGACACGCCTTCACGTGGTGGCATTGATGAGAGAGAGAGAGAGAGAGAGAGAGAGAGGTGGGTTCTGTTTGGGGGGGTTGTGTGGATTCTGTTTGGGGTGTGTTTGGGATGCTTTTGGGGGGTTGTGTGGATTCTGTTTGGGGTGTGTTTGGGGTGCTTTTGGGGGGTTGTGTAGGCTTTGTCTTGGGTGTGTTTGGGGGTGTTGTGTGGGTTCTTTTTGTGGTGTGTTTGTTGGGGTTGTGTAGGCTCTGTTCGGGGTGTGTTTGGAGGGGTTGTGTGGGTTCTGTTTGGGTGTGTTTGGGGTGTGTTTGGGAGGTTGTGTGGGTTGTGTTTGGGGTGTGTTTGTGGGAGTTGTGTGGGTTCTGTTTTTGGTGTGTCTGGGGGGGAGGGTTCTGTTTTTGGTGAGTTTGGGGGTGTTTTGTGGGTTCTGTTTGGGGTGTGTTTAGGGGATTATGTGGGTTCTGTTTGGGGTGTGTTTGGGGGATTGTGTGGGTTCTGTCTGGGGTGTGTTTGTGGGGTTGTGTGGGTTCTGTTTTGGGAGTTTTGTGGATTTTGTTTAGGGTGTGTTTGGGGTGTGTTTGTGGGGGTTGCATAGGTTCTGTTTGGGATGTGTCTGGGGTGTGTTTGGGGGGATTGTGAGAGTTCTGTTTGGCGTGTATTTATGGTGTGTCTGTGGGGGTTTGTGGGTTCTGTTTGGGGTGTATTTGGGTTGTGTTTGGGGGGGGTTGTGGGTTCTGTCTGGGGTGAATTTGGGGGAGTTGTGTGGGTTCTGTTTAGAGTGTTTTTTGGGGGTTGTGTGGGTTCTGTTTGGGATGTTTTTTGGGGGGTTGTGTGGGTTCTGTTTTCGGTGTGTTTGGGGGATTGTGAGGGTTCTGTTTGGTGTGTGTTTGGGGGGTTGTGCTGGTTCTGCTGGAAGGGTTATGTGGATTCTGTTTCGGGTGTGTTTGCAATGTGTTTGGATTGTGTTTGGGGTGTGTTTTTCCGGGTTGTGTGGGTTCTGTTTCGGTTGTGTTTGGGGGAATTTTGTGGGTTCTTTTTGGGGTGTGTTTGGTGGGTTCTGTTTGGGGTGTGTTTGGGGTTTGTTTGGGGTGTATTTGGGGTGTGTACTATACAACCCATATACACTCCACACACACCCCAAACACACACCCCACACACAACCCAGTTACACTCCATACATACAGTACACCTACTACACCCAAAAAACAGTCCCATACAACCCCCTCCCGAGTCCGATACACCCCTCATAGTAAAATTTTGTAAGTGAAACTTGGGTCGCTTTATCCGTAGACTTTTTATCTGAACCGTGTCTTCCATATCTGTAGACTTTTACCACACACACTATAGACACGCCTTCACGTGGTCGCACTGATGAGAGAGAGAAAGAGGGTTCTGTTTGGAGTGTGTTTGGGGGGGTTGTGTAGGTTCTATCTGGGGTGTGTTTGGGGTGCTTTTGCGGTTTTGGGGGGTTCTGTTTGGGGTGTGTTTGAAGGGAGGTTGTGTGGGTTCTGTTATGGTGGGTTTGGGGGGGTTGTGTGGCCTCTGTTTGGTGTGTCTTTGGGAGGGTTGTGTGGCCTCTGTTTGGGTGTGTTGGGGGGTTGTACGTTCTCTGGGGTGTGTTTAGGGTGTGTTGGGGGTTTGGGTGGTTGTGTGGGTTCTGTTTGGGGTGTGTTTGGGGGTGTTTTGTGGGTTCTGTTTGGGGTGTGTTTGGGGGTGTTTTGTGGTTTCTGTTTGGGATGTGTTTGGGAGGTTTTGTTGGTTCTGCTTTGGGTGTGTATTGGGGGGTTGTGTGGGTTCTGTTTGGATGTGTTTTGGGGTTGTATGGGTTCTGTTTTGGGAGTCTTGTGGGTTTTGTTTGGGGTGTGTTTGGGGGGGTTGCGTGGGCTCTGGTTGGAGTTGGAGTGTGTCTGGGGTGTGCTTGGGGGGATTGTGTGAGTTCTGTTTGGGTTATGTTTTTGGTGTGTCTGCGGGAGTTGTGTGGGTTCTATTTTGGGTGTTTTGGGGGGGTTAGTTCGGTTCATTTTGGGGTGTTGGGGGTGTGTTTCGGGATGGGTTTGTGGTTTTTTTTGGGGGGGGTTGAATTTGGGCATGTTGATTGGGTTCTGTTTAGTGTGTTTTTTGGGGGGTTGTGTGGGTTCTGCTTGCGGTGTTTCTTGAGGGGTTGTGTGGGTTCTGTTTTCGGTGTGTTTGGAGGGGTTGTGAGGGTTCTGTATGGGGTGTGTTTGTGGGGTTGTGTGGGTTCTGGTTCGGGTGTGTTTGGGGGTTGTGTGGGTTCTGTTTGGGGTGTGTTTTATGGGTTTTGTGGGCTCTGTTTGGGGTGTGTTTGGGGTGGCTGTGAGTTTTGTTTGAGGTGTGATTTTGGTGTGTCTGGGTGGGTTGCGTGGGTTTTATTTGGGGTGTTTTTGGGGGGTTATTTGGGTTCTGTTTCGGGTGTGTTGGGATGTGTTTGGAGGGGTTTTCGGTTCTGTTTGGGGTGTGTTTGGGGTTTGTTTGGCGTGTACGTGGGGTGTATACTATACATCCCAGATACACTCAATACATACACCTACTACACCCCAAAAACAGTCCCATACATCCCATCTCTCGAGTTCGATACATCCCTCATAGTAAAATTTCGGTAGTGAAACTTGGGTCGCATTTTCCGTAGACTTTTTACATAACCCGTGGCTTGTATGTCTGTAGACCAGTGGTTCCCAACCTTTTTGTGATTGAGTACCACCTGGAGGTCCCATACAGTCACCTCGTACCACCTGGTTCCAGAAAAACTCAAATCGATAAGATATCAATTTATTCACAAGTAGAACACACAGATAAACTAAAAACAAAGTACACAATTTAATGCGAGGGCTGCATCTGTTTCTTCTTCACCAGCTGGTCGATGCGGGGCATAACTTTGCTCACAGCACATCGGAAATCATGCCCGGGCGCAGCAAGACGGTTCCGGCTCTTTGATTTAATGGTCATCATGGCTGAGAACCCCTGCTCGCACTCCCATGTAGAGGGAAAAATCAGTAGCTGGGGAACAGCATGACGAGCTAGTGTGGGGTACGAGGAGGCCATGCTTACCCAGAAGTTCATAGGAGAGCATTCCTTGTGCTTCATCTTTGCTGTCTTATCAGCCTGGATATCTATGAGCTCCTCTTGTTCCCCGGTGCCGAAAGGCAGATCGGCTGGATCAACGGAGAACGCATGGGCGATGTAGGCACAACATGTCACGTCCGGGAAGTAATACATCAACTCAGTCTTGAGCAGTGAGAGGTGATGGACGATT
>NC_136960.1:29949960-30337460 GCF_032717465.1 Coenobita brevimanus | reverse complement strand
AACACCTCTGGTTCTGGTGTATGATATCAGAAAATAAAATAACCGTGTAGACGTTATATACTGACGCACTCTCTCCACGGAGTCTACCTCTGACCTACTGTTTATTGCTTGTTCGTCACAATGCTTCGAAATTGATGAGCTTCTCGCTCGGACATGACGGCTGACTGAGCTTTTATCCTTGTCTTATACCCCCGACCTTTTATTGAATGCTAAAAAAAAAAAAAAAAAAAATCCTTCATCCTAACCTGATTCAAAGTCTGATGACAGAGATGATCTGGTAGCATGATTTCCCCACGCACCTTTTCTGACACCACAGAATAAGTCGGGGTGGGCTTCAGAGAAAGCAGTGAAATGGATGGGTAACTGCGAAAAATTAGTCAGTCACTGTCCACTGACTCCTCCTGCTTGGATTCCAGCGACAACGTTCCCGAGTTCGTAAGGGCTTGTATAGAATGGTAAATTCAAAATCTAAATAAAGAAATAAGATAATCTGCTGACTTTTTCCTATAATCTTGCTAACAGACAGGCAGACAGACAAAGCCAAACAGACATGCAGGCAGGCAGGCAGGCAGGAAGGAAGGGAGGCAGACATGTAGGCAGGCAGGCAGACAGACAGACTGATGAATTTATAAACCCGGCACAAACACATAACTTCATCGCTCATTATCGGTTGGTTGTAATAACGCCTTCTAGTAGAAAAAAAAAGCGAGATTTTTTTCTTCTGTCGACTTTTTCATAACGCATTTTTTATCAGCCTTACTCGTACCAGATCACGTTAGTTAACAATGATCTAATTATTTGGGGATTAATAAAGATTTAGTTTCATTTTCTATATGAAGGAAAAAGGCAGTGAAAATATCAACAGTACCCCCCAATAGTCTGATACCACAGCCTTCTCCCGTCGGCCTCTGTCTACGTTTTTCCCTTTAACCATTCTTTTTCCCAAATGGATAGTTGTGGCAGACTCCTGTATTCCATAAATTAGCATGTTATTATTTCTTCGTACAGATTGTTATGCGAAAATCTTGCACGTCACTGGCCACGAGATTTTAGGAAAAGAGATTTTGAAGTGATGTACGGGCTGGGAACTCTCTATCTTGACTGCTTTTGGGCTGGGAGTGTACTGTTAGTACGGTAGTAGTAGTAGTAGTAGTAGTAGTAGTAGTGGTAAGTAGTAGTAGTAGCAGTAGTAGTAGTAGTAGTAGTGGTGGTAGTAGTTTGAGAAATCTGCATTCCCGATTTCATTGACGAATATTATGGAACCTTCAGGCTAGAAATGTCCGGTAGAGTTACGGCATCTGGGCAGTGTCAGATTTGATCAATTCCTTTTCATGCAATAGACGACATTTTGAGCATTATTTCAGCTCTCGGTGTCAATGCACTTCAAAGCTATCAAAGCTTTCCGACCAGATATTCATATAGTACTTTCTCTTAAGGGTACTACTGTGTTTAGAGCCTCTGTGACTAACACTGATAGAGGAGTACCAACATTTCCAGTACTCCAGTGCTAGGGAGACCATGTGGGGTGCTTTTGGTCATGCCTGAGTTTGCGGGCTTTTCTTTGGTTTGTCCTTAAATTCTGGTGGCTTCAGTTCACATAATATGTACTCAGAACATTTTCACAGGATGCTTATCTAAGTAGACTTGTTATTTACGGCTAATGTTTAAGGCTGTTAATATAAAAAGAGGGTAATCACACAAGATAACAGTTATTTCTCTGAAGACATAATCAGGTTAGGAAAGAAACTCAAACATTCCTGTATTTCGCGCTTATATGTATCGACATCTACATTTCGCGGCTTTACAAAAGATGAATTTATGTCGCTTCGCAGACTGGTGAGTAGAGAGGGACTGATGTGGATGTGTGGTGGTGTGGGGCGGGATATGGTGACACTGCAGTAAAGACATCCCACATAGCTCTCTGTTGGCTGCTCCTGTTACTGGCCGCTCGTCTCCCCTGCGAAAGAAATAATATCTTAGTTAACCTTCACTGCCACAGATCTTTCGTAGGTTAAATAAAATCGTCTTGAGATAGTAAGAATAAAAAAAAAAAAAATGCGATCTAGCATTAATTGGTTAGGGTCTTCTGTATCATATTCTACTGCAAGTGACTTTGGAGACTTTGTGAGGTGTGGCTGTGTGGATTTGTAGCAATGTGCAGGTGTGTGTGTCTCACAAATCAAAAAGAAAATATTAAACAACGCATCAGCCTTCAACCAAACATATCCCAGACAAGAAAGCAACTACACTCATTCACTGATCAGTAGGTTACGGCTAGGACATCGCCCCTTTCCCAATATAATCGACGAACAATACCAACAAACACTGCAACGGAAACTCTCCTTTTCCCCTACTACATTATCTACTAAAATGCCCTGCAACCGAACTACTCAGAGCGGCAGAATCTACCCCAACCCAGACATCCAACCCACTGAACCCTCCGCCCCCCCCCCTCGTCACTTCTTACAGCTATCTATCTATTGCCAGACGCTTCATCCCATACGGGGTGACCACAAACAAATCGCCTCCATGTCGCCCTGTTCCCGCCATTTCACTGTCCTGCTCCCAACTCACACCCCCGTCGCTCATATACCTCTCCACTCCATCCCTCCATCTCATATTTGACCTCCCCCTCCCACTCTCCCCCTCCACCTCATTCACATACACTCTCCTCGTCAGTCTCTCACTCTCCATCCTCTCCACATGGCCAAACCAGCTCAATGTGTCGTAGATGCCGCACCTAAATAACGCTCACCCCCTTATTACTATAATTCTAATCTTTCTCCCTATTTTCCCTTTTCTTACTACTTCCTGTCCGACCACACACACACACCGACCGGGCCGTAATCAAGGCCCGGTCTCCTCTACAGGCGGAGATAATCTATAAACAACGACAACAACCAGGACCCATATACATATAGGGTCTTCTCACACCTTTCCACTACGCAGATTTACTGACGTCACGCTTGAGACAGGGCACTCCCCCCATTTCTCCTCACCCACCATCTCCCTTGGGACCTCAGAGGGAGGCCTCAAGTCGCGGTGAGGTGCAGCTATCTGTCATCCTGCACACCCACCCCTCCCACCTTGCTTCCTTTACACAACTGTGTTCCCCACACACATTTCCTCAATTCAAATGATTGTTTAGCCTCTCACTTCTCATATTTAAAGGTACATGATTTACAAATAAACACAATATACTCTAATAGTGACATTTATTAGGATACATGGATATCATCTTGTTATAAATGATACCGGATGTTTATTGGTACTGCTACCGGTATTGACTATATGTTACCATGCAGGCTTCATTTCCTTAACTTCGACATCTTACTCTGCAGCTGTCGTGTCGAGTTAGACAAATTTCTGTTTAATACCCGCATCCTGAAAAATACTCGGTATCAAACAAAAAGGCTAATTACTTAAGTAGTTTTTTTTTTTTTTGCCTATCGACCATTGGGGCCTGAGCCCCTGGTCATTAAGGCAAAAATAGGAAGAGACAAATGCCTATATACTAGTACTGACAATGCCTTGCCAGTTGTCTTTTAAATTACCGTTGGTAAGGCTTAGGTTTTATGCTGGTTTTAAGCCACAGTATGTCAAACGTATATATTCCGCATATATCATGGAGACAGAGAGAGAGAGAGAGAGAGAGAGAGAGAGAGAGAGAGAGAGAGAGAGACTGCGTAGATACCAAATCGTTAATTATAAATAACAAATCTCTTAATCCGAGCTACTTAATATATGTGAAGGTATTTCATATACTCTTTGTGGCTTCATGTACATAAAACGCTATATAGTTTTTACGAATTATTCACTCTTTGAGAACGAAAAGTGGCTGTATAAATCATTTCCAACGACCTGGCACCGTTGTTTTTGCGACCTGGAAGGGAGGGAGGGAGGGAAGGAAGGGGAGGATGATAACATACTTCTTGCCAAACGCTTCCAGATGGAATTACTACGTTACGAACCCGCTTTAAACAAAATACATTCTGTGATATACCGTACTCAATTTTCAACACTACTGCTTTCTTGCTAGGATACTCAGTAATGGTTACCTACAGTACGTGGGTAGAACAAAATAATGGTGGGTAAATATGAATACTAGCAACTCATACTAGTGCGGTGGCCAGTTGCCTCAATTTATTTTACCTGGGCTGGTAAATGCAAGCACTAACCCCGTGAGGGGAGATATACTGTACAGCTTATAAAGAGCAAAGCCCACCATATACAGGGATACGCACCTACACAGAGAGAGAGAGAGAAAGGGGAAGGGACTTAACATTTAATGAAGCTGATGGCAGATTCAGCGTTGGCAGGGCGTGCTCTTCAAGGCGTATTTGATTTTTTGGAATTGGCAGTTTGAGAAGTTCATATTTTAGATTTCTTTTATAAGCACTGTGATCAAAGTGAAGGCTGCAGATGCGAGCAGTATTCGAATTAATTGTGTCTTTCCTCTTGCACAGATGAATCCACTTATGTCTAATCTCTTCATCTTTGGGGAAAATATGGAAAGTTATATCCCCACCTTTCTTCAGTAAAGAGTTACAGCCAAACAATGCACAATTGGCAGGCAATATTTCACTGGGCACATACAATGGAATAAAGTGCAGGTGACAGAGGTGACCTGTTCGGCGCCGTGACCTCTGAGCAACTGAGTCTACTTCTCACTATATGGCAACCCCTTCTCGGAAGACCTTACCTGGTGTCTTCGCCATGACGTCATGCGCAAACGCGACGCGTTTTGGGGTCGGTATGGTTAGACGCTGTATGTAGCCTATATGGGTCCTGACAACAACAACAACAGTCAGGTCCACGCTCCTTCACCACGCGGCCAGGAATAGGTTTGTCCAGTATCTCTCTCTCTCTCTCTCTCTCTCTCTATCTATCTATCTGTTTATCTACCTACCTTTCTATATCATCATCATCATCATCACCATCATCACACCCAGTTATCCACACTTCTCTCTCTCTCTCTGATTTTTGCTGTTGGCTAATGATGTGAAACCGCGGCTGGGACACGTTTGAATTACCCGGGTGTTTAGGCTTGTGCTGGGGGTGGTGGCAGTGCGGAAAGCTGCTGGTGGTGGTGGTGGTGGTGGTAGGCAAAGGCAGTGGTAGTGGTGGTTTTGGTAGGGGTAGTAAAGAATGAAGGTAGCTGTGCCAGTGACTGGTGGTAGATGGGGCAGCCAGAGGGAGGGGGAGGCCAAGGATGAAATGGAGGAATGGAGTGGAGAGGTAGATGAGAGAGGGGGGGTATGAGCTGGGACCAGGGCAGTGAAATGGCGGAGGACAGGGCGACATGGAGGCGATTTGTTTGTGGCCACCCCTTACGGAATTAAGGCGTCTGGCAATAGATAGATGGATGAACAGATAGACCGTCAGATGTAAATAAGCCAAGTACAGTGGGGGTGGTAGGAAGGAAAGGACAGCGTTCAGTTTTAATTTCACGCCATAGGTATTCGCTGCCCTGTTTTTTTTTTTTTTCTATTGCTTCGGCCATTTAACACTGTGTGTGTGTGTGTGTGTGTGTGTGTGTGTGTGTGTGTGTGTGTGTGTGTGTGTGTGTGTGTGTGTGTGTGTGTGTGTGTGTGTGTGTGTGTGGATAAATATGGCTGATTTTCCTGTTTTAAGTTGTTTGTAATTCATCCCTAATTAAAAAAAAAAAAAAAACTCCAATCCTCCCCCCTCTCTCTGTCATTGGTCCTCTCCCGACTTCCTCCTCTTTCCACTTCTCTCTTTATTACCTCTCTTCCTCCTCCATCCCTCTCTCGTACCCTTTCCTGTCCTAGGTCATTCCCTTCTCTGCCCTCCAAATCAATCAACCTTCCCGCTGGCAAACATCGTCTACCCCCCCCCCCCCCGCGGTAGAGAAGCGACTGTCTGTCAACGCATGGTATTGTCCAATGATCAATCGTCATCGCCGCGTGAGGGCAGCACCTTACAATGTCACCTCCATCACAATGCCTGCCTGTCATCACCGCACGAGGCACTAAACACACATACCCTAAAGAAAAATACAAACGTTAAGGCCTATAGCTTCTATTTGGATCAGAAACAGACAAGATTTTATTCAGGATTAATGAAGAGACTAAATTCTTATGGAAGAGGTGTTGCAAAGCCTCTACTACTTAGTATGAGGCTGGTAGGTGCCGTCCCTGGCTCAATTACATCCCAAATCGGCAGTACACCCTCTCTCCCGGCGTTAGGGAGGCAAACTGAGGTTCCGGGTTCGCCGTTCGTGGGAGAATCATATGATGAACAGAAAACATGCTAAATACAGCAAACAGAAGAAATTCGCCCAATTATTTCCAAATTAACATAGAAAATTCACAAACTTCCTTCCTAATATAAATTCTACAACCAGTCAGCGTCCTCACTGTACTAAGATTTTATGCTTTGTCAATCCCATATATATGTAAAAAAATGTTTTAAAGATATATTAGTCTAAAGAAATTTTGTCGCAGAACTGCACCAGTAACATGCAAGAGGTCGACAGGAAAATAAATCTGTGCTATTATTTCTTCAACGAGAAATGCAGTTATATATCTCTTATAGCACATACAATATAGCCAACAGTTATTGTCCGCAACGGCTTAAGGGTTTTGTGCAATATCACACCACTATATCTATAAAACTTGGCTAAAAAATAATTTTCTCGGCTTAACCCAGAGATGTTAGCGCGCCCGAGAAGTTACCGTACAATTCTAGTAATATTATTATTTTGGAATTTCAGTGCTATTCAAATATACTGAGAGAGGAGTTCATACTAGTTCTTCTATAACATAATGCCCAACAACGCTAGGATGTCTTTTTTTGTCCAGGTGTTAAAAAATACAAGCTTTTCGCGAATCAACATGCATGCAAATATAACCATATGGCAATACAAATTGGTGTGCGGTCCATTCAAAACACACGTTCTCAAAGTGCTTATTTTAACATATTTCCGCGTTATTACTTTACATTAATGCTTCTACAGTTTGTAATGATGTGGTAAGACATACATAAACGCTTCTGAGATGAGTTAAATGTGAGTTTGAAACGATTTAGGCTACAAATAGAGGTTTTGTTGTGATTCATGTTTTCTCACCCTCTGTTTACGTTATGTTCATTCATAGTTATGCATTTAAATTTACCCGTTACGGCATTGTTTACGTTGCTGGCATTTAAATTCATTCATACTACAGCTTGTACTTCATTCAAGAACAAAGAAATGAAGAGGAGAAGGAAGAAAGAAATGGAAGGAAAAGAAGAGATGAGAATGAAAGATGGAAGGAGAAAGAGAAGAAATGAGATAGAAAGGAGAAACAAGAAAATACAGTAGAAAAAAGAAAGAGGAAACAGGAGAAAGAATAAAACAGAAAAAACAAGAAGACGAAAACAGAAACAGAAAGAAGAAAGAAAAGGAAGGAGGAAGAAGAAGAAGAGGAGGAGGAAGGAGGAGTAAGAACAAGAGGAGGAGGAGGAAGGAGGAGTAAGAACAAGAGGAGGAGGAGGAGGAGGAGGAGGAGGAATGAGGAAGAAGAGGAAGAGGTATAGGAAGAAGGGGAAGAGGAAGAGGAAGGGAAAGAAGGAGTAAAGGCAGACGAAAAACAGAACACAGAAGAAGAGGAAAAAGGGGAAAAGAAGAGGGGGAAGGGGAAGAAGGGAAAAAAAGAAGAGGAAGAAGAGGGAAAAGAGGAAGAGAAAGAAGAGTAAGAACAAAAGAGGAAGACGAGGAGGAAAAGAGGAAATGGAAGAGGAAGTGCCCCATCTCCTCTCCTTCCTTTTCTCTTCCTCTTCATCAGATTTTTCCTTTCCTGCCCCTTCTCCTCCAATATTTCTTTGATATCCTTTTTTTTTTTAATTAATGCATTCTTTTTCTGTCCCTCCTCCTCCCATCTTTCCTTCTCCTTTCTTTGATTTCCTCTCTCTTTTTTTTTTTTTTTTTTTCGTTAATGCATTTCTTTTCTGCCTCTTCTGTCATCTCTCAACCTCCTCCTTTTCACCAGTCTCCTTTCCTCCTCTTACCTGTACTGGCATGTCCTCTACTGGTTTACTTATTATTTTAGCAGCTTTGACAGATCTTCATATGTATGAGGTTTGCAACACCTTAAACCTTCTTTAACTCACTTCTTCCTCATTTCTGCAACATACGCGGCCTTTCCTCTAACTTTTGCTCTGTTGAGCACCACCTCCCCTCCTCTAATCCTCACCTTCTTTTCCTAACTGAGACTCAGCTGTCTGAGGCAACTGACAGCAAACCCTTTTCCGTATCCTCTTACTTTCTCTATACTCATTTCAAAGCCAAAGGTGGCTGTTGTGTATATGTATGCAACGACTTATCTTTCTCTCATGTTCCTGAACTCGATTCTTCTGAATTCTTTTCACTCTGGCTTTGGCTTTCCTGTCATTCTCTGACTAAATATATCTGCGCTGTTTACTTATCCCTGAATTCTACTATCAAAAATTCTTCGAGTATCTTATTTCTATGATGGAACACATTCTATTAATTTCCCCTTTCTCTGAAATCTCCATTTTAGTAGATTTCAATGTTCACCACGGTCTTTGGCTCTCCTCTTCTTTCATTGACCCACTTGGTGAACAAGACTACACGTTATCTATCCTTAACCCGCCACGTGCCAGTGCCGTTTTAAAACGGTCTGAGAATTCCGTGGCCAGTGCCAGTGCCGTTATAAAACTGTTTAAAATATAAAACTTCTCTGTGACCGCATTTTTCAAGATTTGGAGGTAAAAATTGGCAGGCATGTAAAGTAACTGTTCCTCTACCTTCCCTCAGGCTGTCAAGCCCATACATTCAATTGCTCCCCCCCTCGTGCCCACTCTGCCTCACTCTGCCTGTGTGCCTCACCCAGTGCTGTACATAGTGAAGGCATTTTGTAAATATTTTCATGTAAGTGTAAGTTGTAAATATTTTCTTGTAAGTGTAAGGACTATATAGTGAAGTCAAGTTGTAAATACCTTCTTGTCAGTGCTAGGACTGTACATAACTAAGTCAGGTTGTACCTATCTTCAAGTAAGTGTAAGATAATGTATTCACAGTGAGAAAGACATGCAAATTGTGACAGATGCTGAAGTAATAAGTAATCAGAAAAGTGTACTGAACATTGCTATACCTTCCCAGCATAAATACCTGAGTATACCTTACATAGAAAAAAACTTTCTCTCACGTATGTGGTGAGCGTGAGAGAGCGGCTCTACCTGTACACAAGTATGCAGGACTCGATAAAACTCATTTCTGAGCCTCGGTGAGCATTTTAACGGCAAAATTCGATGTTTCCACGTCAAGATCAATCATTTTAGCCAAAAAAAAAAGGTCGAAAAATGGCCGGCACTGGGGTGACCCATAGGGCTAAAAATAGCCGGCACACGGTGGGTTAATGACCTACAGCAGCTTCTACAGCACCTTACTCATATCACTGACCGCCTTGGAGAGAGCTCCGACATACTTGACCTCTTCCTTACAATTAATCCTTCTGCTTAAACTGTTAATCTTTTTTCTCCGTTGGGCTGTTCCGATCACAATCTTATCACTTTAACCTGTCCTATCACTCTGGTACGGCCTGTGGACCCTCCAAAGAAATGTCGTCTGTGGCACTTTGGGGCTGCTGATTGCAAGGCCCTCAGGCAGTACTTCTTTGATTTTCCCTGGAATGATTATTGCTTCCATGGCCGGGAGCCATTTTAGTGTGCCTTGAGCATTATGGAGGTTATTCTCTCAGGCATGGAATCATACATTCCTTTCTCATATCTTTTGACTAATGCAAGAAAGCCTTGGTTTAATCACGCTTGCTCTAATGCTGCCCGCAACAAGGAGAGGGACTATAAAAGGTAATGGAGCCAACCCACCCCTGAATCACATTCTTTATACGTTTCTGCCCGGAATCTTGCTAAGTCTGTTCTTCGCTCTGCTTAAAATAATTTCATCCACAGTAATTGCTCTCAACTCTCCAACTCGAATTCTTCTCGCTCCTTCTGCCACCTTGCCAAAAACCTTTCTAACAACTTTACCTCATCATCCTTCCCTCCTCTTTTCCACTCTGATGGCTCTGTAGCTATTTCATCTAATGATAAAGCAGATCTCTTCACTCAGACTTTCTCCTCCAATTCAACCTTAGATGATTCCGGTGCTGTTCCTCCATCACTTCCCCCCTCTGACTTCCTAATGGCTGACATAAAAATTTCTTCAGCTGATGCATTTTCTGCCATCACAGGCCTCAATACTAACAAGGCATATGGGCCTTATGGAGTCCCTCCTGTTGTTCTCAAGAACCGTGCTTCTGTGCTTGCACCCTGCCTAGGCAAACTCTTTCACCTTTGTCTATCAACTTGTACCTTTCCTTCTTGCTGGAAGTTTGCTCTCATTCAGCCAGTCCCAAAGAAGGGTGACCATTCTCAACCCTTTAACTATTGTCCAATTGCTTTAACATCCTGTATCTCAAAAGTTTTTGAGTCAATTCTTAACAGAAAATTTTTAAAGCATCTTTCCTATCACAACCTTCTTTCTGATCGTCAGTATGGGTTCCGTCAGGGATGCTCCACTGGTGATCTTCTCACTTTCCTTTCAGACTCCAGGTCATCCTCCTCTCGGGACTTTGGCGAAAGCTTTGCTATTGCACTTGACATCTCAAAGGCTGTCGATCGAGTCTGGCATAAATATTTAATATCCAAACTGCCCCCTTACGGTTTCTATCCTTCTATCTGTGCCTTCATCTCTAGCTTCCTTTCTGGTCGTTCTATAGCTGCTGTTGTACACGGCCATTGTTCTTCTCCTAGCTTTATCAACAGTGGTGTTCCTCAGGGCTCTGTCATATCACCAACTCTCTTCCTTTTATTCATCAATGACCTTCTAAGCTATACATCTAACCCTATACACTAATACGTTGATGACTCCACCCTTCACCTTTCCATTTGGTTCCCGCAACACCCATCTCAGCAGTTACTTCAACAAACAAGGGTTGAGGCTATGGCACACTTAACATCTGACTTTGCTCGTATCTCTGACTGGTTGTTTTTAATGCATCATAGACTCAGTTCTTATATCTATCAACCCGACAAAATCTTCCACAGGTGTACCCACTAATGTTTAAAAATATTCAGCTTAATCCTACGTCATCCTTGAATATGCTTGGGGTTTCAATCACTCAGGACTTATCTTGGAAAGATCATATTACATCTCCTGTAAAATCTCCTTCCAAGAGATTAGGTGTGCTAAGCTGACTCCGTTCCTTTTTTACCCCTGCACAATTGTTGACTCTATACTCGGGTTTTATCCGTCCCTGTGTGGAGTACAACTCTCATGTGTGGGGAGAGGTTTCCCACATATAGCTCTTCTCAATAGGGTGGAGTCAAAGGCTTTTCATCTCATTAACTCTCCTCCTCTTACTGGCTCCCTTCAACCTCTGGCTCTTCGTCGCACTGTTGCATCATTATCTTTTTTCTATCACTACTTCAGTGGGCATTGTTCCTCTGAACTGTCTGCTTGTATCCCACCACTTCTACGACGGGCGCGTAGCACCCATCTAGCAGCAAACTCTCATCCCTTTTCAGTCCAACTCTCTAATGCAAGAGTTAACCGTTACTCTCAGTCCTTCATTTATGCAACTGGTCAACTCTGGAACTGGTTCCTTCTGTCTGTATTTCCTGCTTCCTATGAACTCCAGTCTTTCAAACGCAGTGTGTCCAAGCACCTCGAAATGATCGGATCTTGAATTTGGCTCTCTCTTGTATTTTGTTTCTCTCTTGTAGGGAACGGTTATTGCGGGCTCATAGCCTTTGGTTCCTTCTTCATCACATAAAAAAAAATATCCTTGGATTTTGTGAAGGAGTCTCTACATCATTTTATATGGACTCTAGGTGTGTGGTATGGGTCTATGGTGAACATAATGAATCCTCCCTAGAAACATAATTAAAAAGAAGATCAAATGGGTTTAGATTCTTGATCCGACTGATATTCGCGTTTGAGGTGTTCACGTCTCAGAATTTCATGTGAAAGGTAATGTAACTTTTGGAGTACAACTCGATGAGTTAATACAACATTTCACAGCTGAATTTTATGTCGCAAATAAACTCCTGTATCCTGCAGATGTTTTGACTGATACTGATATCATGGCTCAACATTTTATTAAACAAATATCTGCTTGTGGTATTATTACAGCAAAGGGACTTTACGTATCGGGCATGAATTCGGGCATGACTTACCCAAACCTTGTCCTTTGACAGGTGAATTTAGTGACACGGTCTAATATAACTTGTACTCCACAGCCACCAGAAGACGGTAAAGAACATAATTTAGTATCGGTATCTCATGAACCCCCCTCGAACAGTGAAACAACCATTGACTAATCCACATCTCATTTTTAACTACTTCACAGATTCTGAATGGCATTTAGCAAAACGTGGATAAGAAAAGAGCAGTGACAAAATGGTGCACAGTTTTGTTGCCGTAAGAATTTGTGCAAGTCTCTGTCCGTGTTGTAGGTGTGAAAGAAAAAGTGAATGCATTAACTTTAATTGAGATGTGTTGTGTGAAGGCTTTAACGTATGAGTCAGCTTTGTGTTCCGTGTTGGAGGATAATTTGTGTTATCTTTACCTGCTAAACGTCGCCAGTGCTCCACTAAAACTTAAAATTGGTACAAAAATTGGTGATTTCCTGGTGTACCCATCGGCCATAAAGGTACACCATGAGATACCGTTCTCTGTAACTGTTATGAATGATGATGATGATGATTTACAAGGTAAATATACCAATGAAAATCACAAATTCTGCTACAACTTCTTCAGCTGACAATACCCTTCAAGTAAACGTGGGAGATTTTCCTGAGCCAAAGTACATTTAATTAAAATTTGCATACGTACGGAGATGCTGTGGCCTTACCTGGTGAAACTATGAGAAAGACAAATCTTATAAAGCACACCATTGAATTGATTCCCAGCACTCAACCAATTTACCTCCCTTCGTATTCATTACCCATAGTTTCTGAAAAGGAGCTAACAAGATAGTGCGGGATATGCTTAACCAGGATATCACTGAACGCTCCTCCAGTTCATGAATTAGTCCACTTTTCCTAGTACCCTAAGAAGGGGGTGAGTTCAGAACCATAGTTGACGACTGTAAAGTAATCTCTGTCACTGTGCCCAATCGAATCCCATTACCAGTCTTAACAGATTTTCTAGAATCACTTGACGAGAATAACAATGTTTTCATTTCCCATTACTTACATAGTGTCTACTGGCAAGTAGAAATGGAAGAATTGTCTCGCCCTATAACTGCATTCAGTATTGTTCTAGCCATTATCGTTTTTATATTCTTCCCTTTGTTCTAGGAAATGCTTCATCACTTTTCACGAGGCTTATCCATTCCGTATTCAATGGTATGATTGGACAACCACTTCTATTTATCCAGATGACATGATTGTGATGAGTAAATCAATCCCTGAACATTTTGCCACACCACAGCAAGTTTTTGGTTGCCTCCAAATGGCTGATCTCAAAGTTATCCTCAGTAAATGCATTTCCTGTGTAGAAGCATTAAATTTCTTCAACATGTGGTTGATGCTGAGGGAATTCATACGTCATGTAAGAAAGCTAAAGCAGCTGCTAACTTCCCAGTACCCACAAGTACTGATGATGTAAGAAGTTTCCTCTGACCGAGTGGCTACTATCTGTGACTTATTCACAGTTGTGCACAGATCACTGCCCCTGTATTACATAAGAAAAAATGAACATTTTATAGTAGTAGTAGTTGTTGTTCCCTAGGCAGTCTGGCCGAACAGCCCCGAGTCCCTTAGGAAGGCCATGGCCGAGACTGGGCTTTCCCACAGAGCTCTCAAGGAGTGTACGTTGTGTTGTTGCATAGACAATGGTGTGCAATGCAGTCTTCCATAATGTGCTTAATAGTATGGGGTGCTGTTTTGCATCCTGGACAGGCATCACCATGGGAGTCATAAAGCCTCTTCTGATAAATTAAGAGGGCTGGATGATGCTCACATCTCGGATGATGCTCACATCTCGGCCTGGTCAGGTGGACCCTGTCCTCACAAGGGAGGTAGGACTCAAAAGGGTGGACATTGGGAGGCCACGTATGCAGCTGTGTGCCGTCCTCAAGTGACCGAATGGAGTGGTGAGTGACCCGGGTGTGGACATGCTTCTGGAAGTCAGTCTGAGGTAGACGAGGGGGGAGAGATGACAGAAACCGAGCACAACATCGTGCGCTGAGCATAGTTGCGATGTTCTCTGGTGCATGTGGAT
This sequence comes from Coenobita brevimanus, assembly GCF_032717465.1. NCBI lineage: Eukaryota > Metazoa > Arthropoda > Malacostraca > Decapoda > Coenobitidae > Coenobita > Coenobita brevimanus. The sequence continues at coordinate 30,323,209 of NC_136960.1, read as the reverse complement.
GCATTGCCATGCAGTGCAGTGGACGGTGCAGGTTTGTGGAGGCTGCAGCGGAAACTTGGGCGCCTCTCACGTCCAGATTGTCCCTGACTTTGAGGTCTTTGGTTTCCCATTGCAGGTGGTCTGTGGGCACAGCAGCTGCGCAGCCCATGATTATTTTCAGGGCCCTGCTCTGCATGGTCTGCAGAATGTTGTAATGTGTTTTAGTGAGGTTAGGAGCCTAAGCAGGGCTTGCATAATTCATCACTGAAGGCATATATTGCTTGTACACTGCAGTGGCGGCCTCTCTGCTGTGTCCAAATGTTGCATGGGCAAGCGACCTCAAGGCACTGAGTCCCAGTGTTAATTTATCTTTAGTGTCTGTGATGTGTTGCCCAAATGATATTGATGTATCGTATGTTACACCAGGGATATTGGGTGTGTGCATGTGTGACAGGGGAGTGCTGTCCATGGTGAGGTGTGGAATGTGACTGTGTTCCACTGTCCAGCCTATACAAAAGGTCATTGCAGATTTGGCTGGGGCCACTTGGAGCCCGTTTGTGATGAACCACTTGTGCAGCGTGCTGAGGTAAGGTTGGAGGACATGTGTGGCTGTGTTTGCCCTTTGGCGTTCACATGCAAATGCTACATCATCTGCACAGGAAGCCATGTGCATCTGCGGTGTGTGGGGTGTGGGCATGTCGCGCATGTACAGGTTAAAGAGTGCAGGGGACAAAACAGATCCTTGGGGGCCGCCACCTGTGAATCTCCTGACGTTTGACGACCGACTGGCAAATGTCACATGTACACATCTGCCTGCTAAGCAGTCTGCCAGCCATCTCCTTGTGCTATTGTGCATGATTGTGTTGAATATTATGTTTGTGAGGTTGTGTCAGGGGATGGCATCAAAAGCTTTGCCAATGTCTAGTGTGACTAGGAGTGCTCTGTGTGGTGGCCCAGCCAAATTCATGCCATCAAAAACTCTCCGTGCAAGGTCTGCAAGAAGAGTGTCTGCAGAGTGCAGTGGCCCCAAACCATGTTTTGATGGGGTTAGGGGCTTGTGAGGTGCAACCAGCTGCAGCACCGTTCACTCAGCGACCTTCAAGGGGGTGCAGAGAGGTGCGATGGGGCAGTTTGAGGAAGGCAACATGAGGTCCTTGTTGGGTTTGGGGACAGCAATGACAATGCCACGCTTCCAGATGTTGGGCATTTTGTTGTGTGAGCAGCTGTAGCCTGATATGTTGGTTAGTGCTTGTATGCCTTGTGGTACAAAGTGTTTAAGGTGTACAGTATGTTGCTTATGTTGTCTGGTCCACAGGCAGATGAGTGCTTAAGGTTGCCAGTAGTGGTGGGTGTATCGATACCAAAGTATCGATACTTTCGATAATACCTTCATATCGAAAATATCGATACAAATCGTGAAGTATCGAGTACTTTGAGTACTTTATAAACAAATTATTAAATATGACTAATTATTTTACTCCCTTCCACTTTCTCCTGGTATTGTGGTCGTCATACGTCTGGCATCACATTATTACGGGGTCTCGGGTAGTTGGGTGGATCGGAGGAGGGGAGTAGCGTTCGTAGCAAAAATTTACCTTTTTTCATATTGAGTATAATGACAGTTACTTTGAGAGGTACATTATGTCCCATTATTAATGATACAGTAAAGTCTGCCGGTAATTTACTTTGGCAAGCAAAATTATTTACTAGTACACTCGAATTCCGATTTGTTTTTTATCATGTCCAGCCCACTGAGTGTCTAGTGTCTAATATGGTAATTAAAATTTTAACATGTTCGTCATTGGGAGCGAGAGCGGTTATTATAAATGTCTTTTACTGAAAAATATAGTGTAATACTAATATTTGCTATATTGCCCTATGTAAGAAATGTAACATACTTTAGATGAGATAACCTGTGTTTAACGGAGATATTTTAATTTGGTTTGTAATTATAGTGCAAGGAAATGCGATATTTTTTTTTTCTAGAAAGTATTTTCTGCATTAAGCCTGTGTCAAATGAAAATACTTAAATTTGGTTTGTGCTGTTATACTGCAAGGACATGCACTATGTATTATTTTTAAGAAAGTATTTACTTATTAATTTTATTTCTTAATATAAATGCCACATTGATTTCAGAACTAACAAAATGAATTGGGAGGGAGGGGGGGGGGGGGAGATGAAACAAGGGCTGAAGGGAATGTTAGAGAGAATATATGCTGAAGATCTGCTGAATGGTTTTCACCCTGAGGGGGGGAAATTATCCCAGCAGGAACCCTGAGGATGCAGGATTTACTTGTAGAGGCCTTCGGTCGTAATTCTGAGTATTCATTTAAATCTCTCTTTTACTCAGTCTCTCCTTGTAAGTGATTCACAAAGTTGACTGACAACAAGGTACCTATATTACTGCTAGATGAACAGGGACGAACTTGTGATGCAACACTTGTGTCCAGAAGATGTCTGCTCCTCCCAGGTACTAAACCTGGGACCATCTTTTTGTCAGTCAGACACTCTAGCACAGCCGCGAGGCCAAGAGAGAGAGAGAGAGAGAGAGAGAGAGAGAGAGAGCTACAGTAGGCTATATCTCCAATAAACCTGTCGCTTCACCCTGGCCTATGTATATGATTGCTGACTGTATAATGTATATAGGAAATTATTTTTCTGTAAAGTACTCGAAATAACCGATACTGGACGATGAAGTACTCGGTATCGGTACTCGATACTTCGATATTAGAGTGGAAAATACTCGGTATCGTATCGAAAAAAAAAAATCAGTGGTATCGCCCATCTCTAGTTGCCAATGATGTGCTTCATCTGGTTGTATGTGAAAGGTGCGAAGTCTGGGTCTGTGGGGAACTGTCTCTTACGTCAGATGACACATTGGTTGTCGTGATGGGGGTTTAGCTGGCTGACATGTGAAAAGTGACTGATGAGGGTGTTTGCTTGTTGTTTGTTTGAAGGTATGGTATCTGTTGTTGTGATAGCAGCGTGTGATTGTGTAGTGTTGCTGTTGGAGAGTGTGATGCTGTTTAGTGTTTTGTAGAGTCTGCTGGTGTTTGTTTTGTGATCAAGAGTGCGGAGACTTCCCAAAAAAGCCTCCGCACTCTTACAGCATGTATGATTCTGAAACATGGATGAAGCATTGTGATATATGGGGCATCCTGTAATAATACTTACAAATATTATCTTTTATATTATCAGAACTCAAAAAAAAAAAAAAAAAAACACACACACTGGCATAAGTTTTGAGGCGCAACATGTATAGACTAATGTGTGTCTGTAGAAGTTGCTCATTTTCTCAACCATCGTACCCAAAGGGGCTGATACTTTTTTTGGGAGGGTGTACATCACCCTATCCATATCTTTGACCACCTTGAAGAGAGTTCCATTTGGAGATAATTATTCCAGTTTAGTGTTTGCTGTTCTGATAATTATTGTTTATTTGAGTGTTGAGTTCTTGTATTTGTTGTACGGTGTCCTGTTATGAGGTACTGAAACACTGAGGACGGCACTTATTAATGTCCAAGTCTTGGCATTCTTTGATTATACTGTAAGAAGCCTTTTCTTCTTTGTACAGATGCGTTAGGTGCAGACCAAGATGTAGTATTCATGCAAGTTGATCATGCACAGAGGAAACGTGTTATTGATTATGGTAGTCGTGCCCTCCATGCCACGGAATGTAACTACATAGTTATCAACTGGAAGCCTTTTGCAGTTGTTTGGTCTCTCACACATTTCAGAAACATTATCTGCTGATAATCAGTGCATATCTAAACAGATCATCTCCCAGTTTGTGACTTATTCAAATGAATAAATCGTACTAAACGTCTGGCACGATGGTCAGTCATTATCCAAGACTTCAACCCAACCTTTGAGTATGTGCCTGAAAAATTTAGTATAGTTGGAGATGCTCTTCCATGTCAAGTAACCACGGCAGTCTCACCAAGTCAACCAAGTGAAGCTCCTTTCACCACTCCAACCTCAGATGTCAGTAGTTTCCAGCACATAGCCCCTCTGTTGTCTAAGGCTGATTACATCCTGGAGTCAGGAGGTGCTACTCTGCCAGTGCCAATAGACAGACACGTATTAGACAATGATGTCTTTTTATTGGAAGACTGCCCTTACCATTAGGGACATACCTAATAGAGGGGTACGTCAACTTGTTGTTCCCACTGATTTAATACCTAGAGTACTCCATATCATCCATAACACACCTTATGCATCCCACTCAGGAAAAGATTGGTGTTTGAGACAAGCACGTCTTTTATTATATTGGCCTACTATGAGTAAGGACATCGATGTTCACTGCAATTCCTGCGTTCCCTGTAATCATCATAAAGGGTCAGCCAGATCACCTGCTTCACTCTTACAGTATCCAATTCCATTATGTGCATGGGAAACTGTTTGTACTGATCATAAATTGCCTCTTATGGAGCCTAGGGCAGAGTATTGTTTTGTGGGAGTTGATCATTTCTCACGTTACTGTGTTCTAGTAGATTCTAAAGGCAAAACTGATATGAGTATCGCACATGCCTACAAAGATCATGTTATTTGTATATTCACTACACCATGAACCACTAGTACCGATAATGGTTTGGAGTTCATGAATAGTCTTCTTCTTGAGCTTTGTAAACAGTATCACATCAGTAAGTATTATGTCATACCCAACCATTTGGCTTAGAATGGCCTTGTCGAAAGACAAAATCCTAGGGTGTTGGAGTGACTGAGGAACTTAGGTTCACAAAGCACCTGTTTGGACGAATGGATACCCGAAGTTGCTGCTTCTATCAAAAGCAACCATAATAAATTCATTGGTGAAACTCCTTTCGTTGTCTTATATGAAATTAATAAATCTTTGTCCTGTTCAGTGCTGTTATCGAAACCCAGTCGGCTTTATAACTTGAACGATTGTGTGAAAGTGAAACTGACAGTCTTCCAGAACGTACACCAATATATAAATGCTTATCTGGCCTTGCCTAAAGAGGATATGTTACATTGCCAACATGGCTTTGCCTTGCCAATCAGTATTAAGGTTGAGGACTGAGTACTTGCTCAATCACATACTCGTACTTCTAACTGGATGACAAATTTATGGGTCCACACCATTTGATATCTTGTAACTGTAACAAAACTGAGATTAAAGACATGTCATTTGATAGTAAATGGGCTCATGCAGTTGGTCTTAAGGGAACTCTGAGGTACTTTGAATGGGAGGAAAAGAAAAAAAAATGCATCTTACCCTTCTGCCCTTACAAGCCCTTCACCTTTTACTTTACACTTTAATGAGTAAAGACAATACCTTCACTCAGTCTCTTGCCTCACTGTTTCTTGTGTCTGTTCCTCCACCTGTCAGGACAACTTGGATGATTTGAACATTAATCCAAATTCCTTTTATGAGTAAGATGTTGTGCAGAGTGTAGACAGTCTCTCTGGCACTTGCTGTCCTTGGTTCATCTCTGGGTGATAGGGACAGAGATGGGGTCCTCCGCCCAGGAGCACTGGCTAAGTGCCGGTGGGAAGTAACGTTAGTGGAGGATGTCATCTCTGTTACTAGGTCGTATTGTTACACATATAAATGAACTAGGTATGCAATTGTACAAAGTACTGAATCCCTTAGTGAAATGAAAAGATTAATGCCATTACAAAAATACAGTATATCACCTTCATCCTATATCATTGTCTCTGTCCCTCCAGTAATTTACAGTGCAAGTACAGGATTTGCCAGTACTCATGCTACCCTAGACCTTGTCTTCATTAAGTTTTGGAATGGGCTTGCGCTATCTTTATTCTTGATTCCGTTATTCTTTGCTTAAGCTTAGAATTGTCCTATCATATAATAGAAGCCAACGTTCGTTATCGACAATCATGGTCCATATTCCGGTTCACTTTACAATCACTTCTGATCTCATCCAACTAATTCTCTTCCCTATACCTTTCAATGGCTCTTTTAACACTACATTTGTTTACTCTGAATTATTTCTTCTGTCTGACGGCCATATGTCTCGTCTGATCCCTTACATTTGTACTAGTCAGCTGTTCAAACCATTCATCTTTGTCCTGTGTTTTCCGTTAGTATCCTTCCTATTACAGCTGTTCCTTATGAGAATGGTATAGTCCAGATATCTTACTTCCTTCATCAAATTTTTTCAGCCCTCATTTTGTATATTCACCAACTGCATTCACTTCAGTAGGATTCTTGATCATAGTGGCTTTTGTCCAGTGCTGTGTTAAACGTGTGTTAAAAAAAAAAAAAAAATGACTCCATGAAATCAGGGTAGAACATAAAGCAGGAGAGACAGTGAAACTTGTTAAATCGAAAAATGACGTGAGAAAAATCGCAACCTGACCCCAAAAGTTGGAGAAATTAGAGTGGGAACATGACGGCCTAATACTCTCTGCCTAGAGGCAACTATGAACTGCAGCATCAACCACTCCACACCGGGGTTGATTTGTGTGAAGACGTGTGGACATCCGGCTGATTCTGTGAACATTGTTTAGTTATTACGAGATGTTATTCTCTCACAATACCATTGTAGACTGTGTATAACCAGCTACTATATTAATGTAGTTTTCTTATTCACCACAATAACATATGTCAGTATTTTATCATTCCCTTAGGTATATACATTAACACCTTAACCATGGGTGTCACTTTCGTGATGCTCGGGAGCAAGGGATCATACCGCGGGGTATTACTTTTGTGATTCTGTGTTATTTTGGATTCACCCGGGCTTTAAAGTGGGGGCTTGTATCATCTATCAGTACTGCCAGTGTCCTGCTATACTCAGTTCTGCTAATATCACCTGTACTCCCATCCACTCTTGACAATTCAGCCATTTTTCTCCTGTCCTTGACTCCCCCCCTCCTTACCTCCCCTCCATTACCCTTTCCTCCCGCCTGACCAGCTGCGCTGCGCTACACAAATCCTGGACGGATTTTTCCACTCATTTTATCCATTGAAATGTGCCCTTTGCCCTATTCTTATACAAAATAATATAAAAAGAAAGTGAAAAGGTAACTGATACTGCCATATATCTGGAATGGGCTAATTATCACCTGGCAACACCTCACGTGGACTCGTTCGCTAATTTTCCCTGTTTATTTCCCCTTGAAATATGCGGTATGACCTGTTCTCATAATAAAAATATATATATAAGAAAGGAAGGGAGAAGCCCAAGTGATATTTACATTCACCTGGAACTACACAATATATTATATATTGTCTAGATTTCCTGCCAATCATTTCATAGCGTATTAGCAGCTGTCACCACGCTGACACTGGCACCCTTCACTGCCCCTAGGCCACAGCGTTCAGTTTACTGTCGTCTTTCAAGGTGAAACCACATTGGATTCGCGCCTGTCCAATTCGGCTACTTTTTAGCCCTATGCAAAAGGGCCCTGTGACCTCTACCCCTACTAATCCTCGTGTGTAGGGGTAAAGGGCTAAGTGACTCTGCTGTGGAACGTGAACTGGCTAATATATCAATGATAATGATGGACAGTGACTACGATCTTTCTGGTGACTATAAAACAGTGCAAGTGGAAATGTAAATAATGTGTAAACAGCAAGTGAAAGCAATGAATGTAAATATAACTGAACAGTGGAAAATCGCTTTATAAGTTACTGCAAGTGACAGTGCATAACATAATGTAAATATAATAGAAATGTAAATAATGTAAATAAAATAAAGAATGTAAATAGATATGTAAATAAGTAGTAGTATAAGAATACGAGTATATATACTTGGAGTAACGAAAGTGAAAGTGAAAGTTTCGCTTTAGCATGTGTGAATACTGGGAGTTATGAAAGTGAAAGTGACAGCTTTGCTCTCTATGCAAGTATACAGAACGAGAAAGTGAATGCCTGGAGTGAAAAAAAGCTACTAGTACTGAAAGAAACTTATAGATATATATTGTATAGATAAATAAGTGTAATAAAGTGCTAGGAATATAAAGTGTGAGTGTGTTTATAAACAATTAATGACAGCTTCGCCTCAGAATATAATTGGGGAACCAGCACGGGAGGAAAGCTGTATGCACTCGTAATTTACATTGCTTTCACAGTGTTTTTTTTTTTTTTTTGGAATATGGATTCCAAACTACTTGAAATTCATAGAATAATGTTTGCAGTTATAATATCAAGCAGTGGTAACCATATTACGGGGTATTGGGAAGTGTAAAGTGGAGACTTCGTTACCCAACTTCAGAAGTCTTCACAAGTCCTACGGTTTTCAATGAAGGCTCAACAAACATCCCAAGGGAAAGCTGAAGGTATGTGCCATACCTATATATAATTTTAATATTCTAGGACTAATAACTGATTTTTGGCAAATATTTATAAAAAATCAGTCGGAGTGCGAATATCCTCATGGGATGTGCAAGGAGCGCAAAAACATCCCCGCGGTGTAGGGGTTTATTTAGTGAAATGTCTCCTTACTAACTAGTATGCTTTTATTATTTGTATGGTGTACTGTCATATAATTACCTTATCATCCACTTATAGAAACAATGTTGCTTTATTATTTGGTTTGTCTTTTATTAACTTCCACTTCTGTAAGATGTTGGGAGATATCTTATTTACCCAAGAGAGGAAGATGAATGTAAGTGAGCAAATGTTTGCTGGTTAATAGTTACAAGGCAGATGCCGTCTGAATGCAATGAATTGGTGCTGATCGTTTCCTCAGGCCAAAATTTCAGGCTCAGGAGGGGAACGTTGAGAAGACCGTTTCATATAAAAACAGCTGAGAATGTCAAAAGTTGTGAAATGTGATGACAGTTGGACAGAAGCACACTTACCTCTCTCTGGAATGAAATTAAGGAAGACAGAGAAGTAGACCGCGAGAGTATAACACAGCTCTCTCCTAATAAAATGCCCAGTAGTAGTATGGAGTCTTTAAGAATAATCTGAAATGCTGATGGCATATATACGGGCCTACGTCTCATACTCTCGCACACACAAATGCACACCTAGATACCTTGATACTCATGCACCAATATGGACACAAACATATATGTGTACGCACTAATCGTTATCTGATTAAACCTTTTGCACATGGGTAGGTTAATAAGTTTTCTGGGACATGACGCTTCGGCTTTTCTCCTCTCCCCCCTGCCCACCGCGCACTCCAAAAATGTGTATTCTCGGATTATTTTCACCACCCAAACATACTTATTTTGCCTCAAAACCTACATATTCCGATTCGTCGATGTTTATTCTACACGATAAGCAAAAAAACATCCATCCATCCATCCATCATCCAATACTATGTTGCCCCATGAGGAGCATAGAAGCTCAAGGCTAGGCAGTTGGTCCTGACATTTAAGATGACAGAGACCAACCTCACTCGTCCTTGAGTAGCATTACGTGAGCAATAAACCCTAACCACCCCATGGATATAAATCTTCACCGGCTCAATCCGATTGGAGAACAATAATTACCCACTAAACCACCAGGCACCAAAATTTGGTTATATGGTTACCACCCAGCATAGTGAATAGTTTCCTGGTGTACAGGAAACCAATTGGCTTGTCACTCAGTGTAGAGTCACCCATAGGCAGAAGGAAGAGGAAAGAATGAAGGAATGAAAGACAGAAGAGGGAGTGTAAAGTCACCCGTAGGCAGAAGGACGAGGAAAGAATGAAGGAATGATAGATAGAAGAAGATGGAAAGAAAGAAGGATGGAGGAAAGGACAAGGCAGACACCTGAGAGCAGCACTACATTGAGTGAGTGGATCACACACAAAACAACACACAATACGTATGTTAGGGCCATGTGAATCAACATTCAGGAGCATACATCTCACTTCCCAACATCATAAGTCGAACGTTTACTAATCAATCTCTATATGTTGTACATCATTGGAAAGAGAATTTTATCAGCTTTCGAATGCCGGAGGTCCCAGTTTGATATGAGGTATGGTGTTCAAGTAATAAGCGAAAAAGTAAAACCCATTTCTGACAACAGATTTTTTTATTAGAGGTGCTCTAGCGAAAAACTTTTCTCGGCACTGTTATGTTTTTATTTTATCATTCTATGCAGAATTGTATTGGCTTTCGTTTGAGCCCACAACAGTAATCCTAGGCCTCATAGTTTTTTTGAGAAAAATGCAAAAAAAACTTCGGTGTATCCATGCTGTGTTGTGACTGTAGAGTTGTTTCCTGCCTTTCTCTAAGCTACTGCACATATTCACCAATTCTTTGTAAACTAGATATGCACACTATATTCACATGATTCACTGTCACTATTTTTTATAGCTGAATACTCACATTTGGTGCAGGGTAAGGCAGGGTAGTTGATTAGAAACAGTAGCACAATCTTTGTTGGGCCAATGGCTGATAACAACCAGGAATGCTTCACAAACACCAAATTTCCTATTGTAAACATCAAATCTAATCACAACAGTGTCCAATATTATATGCAAGCACTACTGGTATAGTGGAATATGTTGCATGGCCAGGACAGGGGTAAAAATGGAAATTTAAAGGGACAGAACCTCGCAGTACCTTCCCCATTCACAGCTCATTTGGCTCTGAATAACCTGTCCGCTTTCGTGCTGGTATCGGGACCCATAGTTGCCAACTCATTATTTTTGATGGAGGAGCAGGGAAACTATGAAGCATCCAAAAATGATGTCGATTGGCCAAAAACTTTTCCTCTGACGAAAGTTTTTATGCTTTAACCCCCCCCATCCCGACGTTTTCTGGGCAGTGGTACGCCCCAGTCCCGGCATTTTTGACTTTTTTTTTTTTTGGCTCAAACATCCACTTTTGGTGAGAAACATCGAAAATTCATAGAGAAATCGCTCACCTGAGGTTTAAAATACTCGATCCAGGTGGGAGTACCTCCTTACTTTACAGGGTTTTCTATCAGGCTGGCTGCAAAGAAAACGAGTTCTGTGGGAGGATAACTATTCCACACCACTCATAAAAGGTATTTATTTATTTATTTGGTATGAATTTATATGTAGCACGAGAGTATATTGGTTTTCAAACGGTATATATAGGCATTATAAGCATTGTTTCACTCACTAACTCATCACCATTCCTGACCCTTTTTTGCCACATTACCTGATCATCATTTCTGACTGTTTCTTCCTCTAATGTTTGTCCTCCACATTGTCATCGACTGGGGAATCACTCTGGCCCTGAATTTCGTACTGTGGCATGACATGGCTTTACTGGCCAGGTCACTGATAACAGGTGAATTGCTGAGAAAAGGGCATGCAGGGGAAGGAGGAGGTCACGCTGGGTAAGGCATTGTCCCTGCCTGGCATCTTGTAGAGGAAGGTGTCCCGTGTATACGTGCCAAAATTCACTTGCGAAATTGAAAATTGTGCAAATTAAATTGAAAATTGTGAAAATTAGGGACCTTGCAATGTTGCCGCATTAATTTACGTCTCCGGTATATGAGTGCACATCATGTGAGGACGTGAATTCACGTCTCCGGGACGGGGCGGGTTAACGACGCCAAAAGTGTCAATGAGTATTGTCACAGCCAGACCCTAATGACGGCAAATGTGTCATCTTGTACGAAGAGGTTAATGTGACAAACATGCACAATTTAAATATATCACATACATGCATACTCACTGACTATACACAGCATATCCTCTACACTGAGAATGACAGAGAGAGAGAGAGAGAGAGAGAGGGAGGGAGGTCTGAATAATTTTAGCACAGTAGTCAGTGCCATTATATTACGATGATGGTTAAGTATCAGTCCTTAAATCAAAGGCTTTGCCACACAAGACAACAAAGATATGGGTTTTATATTTCAGGCAAGTGAGTGTCATACAAGAAAAGGGAGATTGAAGGATGAGATTGTCTGCAATAGCAAGTGCATATCACTAGCATTACTGTTATCACTTTCATTATTTCAGTCATCCAGATGCTTTAATCCCGGAGGGATTAGTTAACATTAACGTACTGTAGCAAGACATGGACGACGCTTCAAGGACATATTACCTTAGAAGTGCCTGTTGAATGGCATAGTATGGATATATATTCTACAAGAGAATATTAACCACTTGAGTTTGGCGACTTTATTACGCTTATGAGCACCCAGTGTGTGTGTGTGTGTGTGTGTGTGTGTGTGTGTGTGTGTGTCTGTGTCTGTGTCTGTGTGTGTGTGTGTGTGTGTGTGTGTAGAGGGCACTTGTGACCACAGCAACAATGCGTTGGTCTGGATGCCAGCTTTTTAATTGAAGTACTTATCTCAAAGCAAAAACGGTTATGCTAATCTCACACCAACAGTAACGAGGTACAGAGAATGGTTATTACGACAATAAAAGGTGTCCCTTGACCCAGCTTACATGAGATGAAAAACGTACAAGTGTAGTGTTGAATGCTGCCTCCATGGTACCTACCAAGCTGCTGGGAATGCTCTTATGAAGAAAATGGAATACGTGAATTAGGCCCAAAACTTGGTTGAAACATTCACATGATCCACTGCAGACTACGAGTGTGCTGAAACTCTGAGGGATTTGTCGGTTAATGAAGTGAACAAGATGACAGCAGTAAAGCTTATGTGTGGCCTAAATATTCTGGCAGATGCATAAAAACCCAACGAACCCACAAATTCGATGTTACTTGATGAAGTAAAATATTTTAAAGAAGATAATAGCACAAGTGTAGTGAGGCAAGAGGATAAGCAACTTGGTAGCAAAGCCTGATGATGCATATAAAGCAATTCACCATCAGCAGATATCTTTAGAATCCTTCAACGCTAAAGTGAGCAGAAGCAACCTTGTTATAACTAGGATGTCAGAAGACTCTGATGCATTAGGGAGAACTAATGTAGATAAAGTAAAGGGTCCTTGCGGCTGTGGGGTACCTTGACAACATTGATCCTGTCGCATTGGTCATCAAACGACTAGGTCAACCCAACAAAATGAAAATTCATGTAATGGTGAGAGACCAAGAAATGCGAAATGGTATCCTGCAAATGGCAAAAATTCTGATGCATGCTGAAGGACACCTGCATATGGATGGATTTCCACCCTGCATCCAGGAAGGAGATGACCTGCCTATGGAACCTTGAGGGAAAAGAGAAGGAGAAGCCTGAAAATTTGGAGGTGAATATCATCTATGAATAGAGGAATCGGATGCTTCTTCACAATGGAGAAGAGATCGACAGATATTTCCCAAAATTTTTCACAGAGGAAAGTGGTATTCATGGCTGAAAATATGTTCTTGGAATATTGTTGGTTGAAAGGATAAATTACAAGACCCAGAAATTTTGCATTCTGTGCTAGAAACTGATATGTTTTGGTTGCTTGAAATTAAGAATACATAACAGAAAATTTGCTAGACTTTAACGTGTGATAGAATAAATCATGGAGAGAGATTCACACCGGGAGAATGATGATATTGGGGAAGTGTTCGTTAGTGCAGTACATAACATGCATTCTATAGATAGGCAGAAAGAAGATCAGAGCTGAGTTGAGTTGTCATGGTGGCCAGAAGTGAAATTTGGGGTCGTGTATATCCCATCAAAGGACCCGCCATTCTGTGATTCTTTAACAATGGGTGTTGAGTACATGGGAGAGTGAATGTCACCTGGTCATATCTATGGGTGACCTAAATGTCCGGATAGGCATTCCACATATCATGAATTACATTGGTGATGATTACGAATATTGTGATGTGAAGGAGTTTAGAGATAATAACCATGGAAAAACGATCACTCACATGTATAATGACGAATTAATTGTAGCCAACCTCCTTAAATATGAAAAATAAATTGTTGGAAGGTAATCCATTATTCCAACAGTCAATGTGGATATCCAAGATCGATTTACGTATTGTTAAACAGAGTTTTTGTTAATGTGACTGAGGATGTAGGAGTATGCTAAGATATTAACCCATTTACGCCAAGCATCCTCAATATAGGATGGAGCTAGGCTTTTTCAAAATATGATATAGAGGGGAACCCCTGGGTATGGACCTACGATCTGCGCGACTATGAGCCGGTAGGCAGAGGGTGGTACACTTAGTGCCCTTCCAGCAAAATCCCTTGCACAGGAACTCTGGGAGCTAATGGGTTAAGCTACTAGAAGAAGTTGTAAGCATTTCTATATAGGTGTTATGAAAAAGGATAGCTTGACCTGAGTAGCCTAAAGACAACTACATTGGTTATGAAAGAAGGAGGTAGTTGAGTAAAGGTAAGTTGAGATTCTTGTCACATAACGGGTAATTTTGTATCACACATGTGCCTATGCATAACCTGTATTGTCACAAAATCGTCTGTTTGACCTTAAGCGACAATGTTCCCCAAAGTGCTGCGATTTGTTGTAATGGGTATCCATAAAGAAATCTGCGTTAAATAAAATGTTGAAAGAAAATTTCTTCTGCATAATTAAAAAATAGTGTATTGACATTAAAGAAGGTGTTAGCCTGCATGAGTAAGATATTTATGATGATTCATGTTGGTACTAAAAGAAAGGATGCTGAATGATCTTCACTGTTGGCTTAAAAGAAAACAGTCTTTGTATTGGTGTTGCAAGAAGGATAACTCAGTAGACCTGTGTGTTAGCTTTAAAGGAAACGACCTTTGCACTGGTGCTGAATGAAGGGGTGACTAAGTAGATTTCTATATTGACTAGAAAGGGGCCTCTGGGGTTCCAGGCCAATTCAATAATCAATTTCTTTTGCCTACAAACACAAAATTCTGAAGTGGCAGACTTGCATTCACACCAGGTTTTATGCAGAGTGCCACTTCCCCAACCCCCCATGGCAGACAACGTTAGCTTTTATTTGGGAACACGAAATTTTGTACGATGGTAGACCCCCACCGAGATCATGTTTTAGGCAGAATAGTCCCCAGTGGTCCCGAGAAATCCTGGCATACATGACTATACTTCTCACCCAGAAAGACAAAATTTTGCATTATGGAAGACCTACACATGGACCAGATTTTTGGGAAGGTGGAACTTTCCGTTCTGCAAGGCTGCCACAAACCCCCTGTGGGGAAGAGAAGCTACTGTAGTACACACGATCATTACTGTTTAGGTAGAAAAACTAATCTGGCCTAATGATAGACCGCCAACCTGACCAGGCATTACCAAGGGTGTGCATCTAGGAGCCTTCCCACTCCACCCCCATACAAATATTTTTTCCCTTAGAAAATTGCATTGGTAGGTTCAGCTATCAGGGTTGTCCATTGTCATGTTTTAATATTCTGCCATCCACAAACTAATCTGGTTACCTACCTTTGCTCAGTTTTGTTAGCCTATGGAATTTCACTACTGCTTTCGGCACACAACTTCGGTATGTTATGATACTGAACATTCTTTCCTTTCAATCCGTTACCGAGTCTTTTATCTATGACACCGTGAAACAATTTTAGAAACCTACACTGGCTCACTTCAGTCCATAAAATAGTTACCATGCAAAACATAATTGGCCTGCAACAATTATGCCGGTGTTAAAAAAAATATATATATATTCAACGAATTTGCTGTCCCCTAATGAATCACCTGTCTGTGTGTGTGTGTGTGTGTGTGTGTGCGCACGGTCCGTAAGAATTCCGAATCAGAGCAAAATTACCAAAATGGAGCGAGGTTTCCAAATCAGAGCTTGAGATTTCCGAATCGGAGCTAGACTTTGACGCGGGTGCAGCTGTAACTACATGTATCTAGGACCTATGTGTTTTAACTTGCTTACGTGTGTACTTGTTTGGAATGGGATTCATTTCCTGATATTTATTGTCATGTGCTGTATTCATTCAACAAATAAAATACATTCCTCATCTGCATTTGAAATAAATATATATACAGTGTATTGCACAAACAGTATATTGTTCATTCTCTAATATCAGTTTCTTTGAAGTCGTTGTTGTGCACTCTGTACGTTTTCTTTTAGCCCAATGGGGTTTCTTCCCAGCTGACAGAGTTTTAGGTATGTGGTGGGAGGTCCATCGCTGGATGTCGCTTGGCTCCCATTCATTCGGCGAGTGCTGCGTATAATTTTTGTAAACAACTTCTGGCGATCTTCTGCAGCCCTGGTGGTATAGACAGTTGTCTTCAAACGATAATGTTCATATCCTGGAGCCAGTCGGTGTTCACCAACTCCCACCAAGGCTCTATCAAGGCCTTTATACTGTGTCTTGAAATGCGTGATCATTGTTTTGACCAAAGTATGGGCAGGCTGGGGTTGCCAATTTACGAGTCCTTTCAAAACGTGATTAACAATTTCACAGTTGTTATCTGCCCAAGGAATAGCAACAGTTTGGCAGTTGCATGTGACGTCAAATACTCCATCTTTGAGATGTTTCACAAACGTCAACTTTGATAGCTGGAGTCTGAGATTTGTATATGCATCTATGGACAGTTAACAGATCTGCAACTGATTATCACAACCGAATGATACCTTCAGCAGCAACGGATCGAATGGGGTGCAGTTGAAGTGCGTGTTGTGTATATATATATATATATATATATATATATATATATATATATATATATATATATATATATATATATATCTTTAAATCTCATTCATCAGTGCTCACTGATGAAAAACTCCAAATTTCAAACTTACCCATATCCCAGACTCCGAGACTAAAAATAAAGGACCAAACATGTGATGAAATGACTAAAATCGGTGGCTCAAACGGTAGAGAGGTGGCCTGCAGTCCTACCGGACCCAGGTTCAAATCCCTGATGGGGCAGGGAACAGTTTAATCCCTTAACCGTGGGGCATCACTTTCGTGACGCTTGGGAGCAAGGGATCATACCACGGGGCATCGCTTTTGTGATTCTGTGTTATTTTGAATTCACCCGGGCTTCCAAGTGGGGGCTTGTATCATCTATCAGTACTGCCAATGTCCAACACCAGTCAGCACTCCTAATCTCATCTGTACTCCCATCAATTGTTGACAATTTAGCCATTTCTCCCCGTTCTTGACTCCCCTCCCTACCCCCCCTCCATTACCCTATCCTCTCGCCTGCCCGGCCATGCTACGCTAAGTAAATCTTTCCTGGAATTTTTCACTGATTTCATCCATTGAAATAAGCCCTATGCCCTATTCTTATACCAAATAATATATCTATCTATCTATCTATATACTAGGCTGCTTCCCCCAAGGAAAGGGAGGTAGCCGAGACAGGACGACTCACTCTCCATTTACTCATCCATTCAAACACATTCATTCGCATCTTAGCCCCAAAGGGGAGAACGGACAGATCCTCACCGCATCACACCGCACAAGGGTCAACTGCGCAATGCAATCAGTGACATCCACAGCAGGGCCCGACAGCAGAACTGGTTTACCCCTGCCACATCATAACAGACCCATCCCCTTACCCGCACCTGACCTGACTAGCTGATCAGACCAAATGCGGGAGAATATCCCCTCAGGGCTGCGTCATCACTTATTCATTCACAATTTCTCTCCATTTATTTCTGTCACGCACAGCCACTCTTCCTTGCTCAACAGACATTCCTCTCGCATTCAGCGCTCTCTTCACACTGTCCATCCATCCTATTCGTGGTCTCCCTCTCAGCCTTACACCTCTCACATCAGATCTAGTTATCTTTTTCACCAATCGTTCATTATCCATTCTCTCCATATGCCCAAACCATTGCAACACCCTCTGCTCAACTCTACCAGCCATTTCCCGAACAACTCCAGTTCTCCTTCGCACTTCATCATTTCGCACTCGATCCATACGCGTCACTCCACACATACTCCTCAGACATCTCATCTCCATTACATTCAAACTTTTCCTCTCTGCTTCACCCACATTCCATGTTTCAGCCCCATATAATGCAGTCGGTACCACAACACCCTCATACAGCCTTCTCTTTACATCCATTCTAAGTGAACGACATTTAAACACTTTTTTCATTCCTCCCAGCACCTTTCCTACTTCATTTATTCTAAACTTCACCTCTGCATCTATTCTTCCATCCACAGCAACATGTGACCCTAGATATTTAAAACAATCTACCTCCTCAAGCAACTCACCATTCAAAACTATATTCATCCCCCTACCATCTATCAACCTCGTACACTTCATCACTTTACTCTTATTCTCATTTACTTTCAATTTCCTCCTTTCACACACCCTTCCAAACTCCTCTACCAACTGTCTCAATCTCTCCTCTGAATCAGTCACCAGTGCAGTATCATCTGCAAACAGCAGCTGCTTCAGATTCCACTCTCCTCCATCAACATTTACCAGACTCAGACCACCTAAAACTCTTGCATTCACCTCCCTTACAACACCATCCATGTAAATATTAAACAACCAAGGCGACATCACACATCCCTGTCGCAGCCCCACTCTCACGGGAAACCAATCACTCACAGCATTTCCCACTCTTACACACGCTCTACTATTTACATAAAAAACTTTTCACCCCTTTTAGTAACCTACCATCAAGGCCATACAATCTTAAAACAGTCCACAAAGCCTCCCTATCAATTCTATCATACGCTTTCTCTAAATCCATAAATGCCCAAAACACATCCTTGCCTTTCGCTAAATACTTTTCACACACTTGTCTCACAGCAAACACCTGATCATCGCATCCCCTCCCTCTCCTAAAGCCACACTGCTCATCACTAATCACTCCCTCTGTACCCTCTCTAACTCTCATAATTAACACTCTACCATACACTTTACCTACAACACTCAACAGACTTATACCCCTAAAGCTAGTACATTCATACTTATCACCCTTGCCTTTATACAACGGGACCACACAAGCACTTGCCCAGTCAATTGGCACCATACCTTTCTCAAAGCACACATTCAACAATCTTACTAACCAGTCAACAATAGTCACTCCACCCTTCAGGCATTCCACAGCACACCCATCCCTGTTTTCATATCCTTTACTGCCTTCTCCACTTCTTCCTTCGTGATCAAAGAATCATTCAACTCTCCCAACACATTTATTCCTTGCACCCTTCCATCCGCCACAATCTCAGCCACCCTTTCCTCCTCTACATTTAACAATCTTTCAAAATACTCTGCCCATCTCTTCCTTACTGCATCCATCTCAATTAACATCCTTCCATCCTCTGCTTTTACTCGTTCTTCCTTCCCAGACTCTCCCTTTCGCACCCTTTTCACCTCCTTCCAAAACATTTTCTTATTCTGTTGAAAATTCTCTGTCAGCCGCCTACCCCACCTCTCATCTGCTGCCACTTTAGCATCACGCACAGCCCTTCTCGCTCTATTCCTCTTTTCCTTATACCTTTCATATGACATCTCATCCTTCCTCTGCAGCCACACTTCATATGCCCATCTCTTCTCAGCCACAGCCATACTTACTTCCTCGCACCACCATTCACTTCCTTTTCTTACACCACCACCCACACGTCTCACACCACACACCTCTTCTGCATGCCCCACCACAGCACTCTTAAACAACTGCCATTCCTCCTCCACGCTGCCATTTTCCCGATCTTTCACTGCGTTCCACTCATCTTTCAATTTCTCCTGATACTCTATCTTTTTCTCTCTTTTATCCAACTCACTCACTTTCAAAACCTCCCTGCCACACCTAACCCTCCTAGCTCTCACCCATCTCTTACCTACTCTTAACTTATATATATACAAGAAAGAAATAAGGTAAGTGAGAGTGCCATACACCTGGAATTGGCTAATTATCACCTGACAACACCTCACGTGCAATCATTCGCTAATTTTCGTTGTTTATTTCCCCTTGAAATATGCCGTATAATCTATTTTCATAATAAATATACATATAAGGAGGGAAGGGAGAAGCCTAAGTGATATTTACATTCACCTGGAACTACCTAATTTATAATGTATTGTCTAGATTTCCTGCCAATCATTTCACTGCTATATATTAGCTGTGTCAAGAGGCTAACGTTGGCAGTAATGAATTTCCCTAGGTAGGCCACCACCCCGGCCCACCCTTATCAGTTCACTCTCATCTTCCAACGTGGAGGTACGTCTGTTCGCTCTTGCTAGCTTCAGGGACTTTTCACCCCCATGCAAAGGGCCTTGTGACCTTTACTTCCAACGTGGAGGTACGTCTGTTCGCTCTTGCTAGCTTCAGGGACTTTTCACCCCCATGCAAAGGGCCCTGTGACCTTTACCCTCTACTAAACCTCGTGTGGAAAGAGGTAAAGGGCTGACAATTGATAAAAGAGTGACTACGATCATTCTATTGAGTAAAACAGTGCAAGTGGAATTGTAAATAATGTGTAAATAATGTGTAAACAGCAAGTGAAAGTAATGAATGTAAATATACGTGAACAGTGGAAAATAGTTTTATAAGTTACTTCAAGTGACAGTGCATATAACACAGTGTAAATAAAATAGAGATGTAAATAACGTAAATAAAATCGAGAACGTAAATAGAAATGTAAATGAGTAGTATTATAAGAATACGAGTATATACCCTAGGAGTAATGAAAGTGAAAGTTTCACTCTAGCATGTCTGAATACTATGAGTTATGAGAGTGAAGGTGAAAGTGACATTCACTCTCAATGCTAGTATACAGAACGAGAAAGTGAATGCTACGTATTTTACTGAAAGAAATTGAATCCCTACAGTGACAATAAACTAATACTACTGAAGGAAACTTATGGATAAAGACTGTAGATATATATAAGTGTTATATAGTAATAGAAATATAAAGTGTGAGGGGTTTTATGAATAATAAATGACAGAGTACCAAGAGCAAACTAGCGCAAGTGCGACAGTCAGACGCGCTCGTAATTTTCATTGCTTTCACAGTGGGTTTTTTTTTGGAGTATGGATCCCAAACTACTGGATAATCATAGGGTAGTGTTTATAGTGTTAATAACTGGCTGTGGTAATCATATTACGGGTTGTCGGGAAGTGTAAAGTGGAGACTTCGTTACCCAACTTCAGAGGTCTCCACAAGTCCTACGGTAACCGACGAAGGTTCAATAAACATTCCAGGAGAAAGCTGAAGGTATGTGCCATAAGCATAGTTAATTTTAATATTCTAGGACTAATAACTGATTTTTGGCAAATATTTTTTGAGAGTCTGTCGGAGCCCGAATAACCCCGCGGCACACGCAAAACATTGGTAAACATGCCCACGGTATAGGGGTTAAGGATTTGACTTTCATAAAAGCAGGCTTTACCAATCTACCAGAAGAAAAGTCGACATGTCGTAAAAATACCCCCGCTAATACCAATACACCAGTCCTGTATGAGACAGCCCTAGTATGTATGCAATATGGATGGTGGGTGTTAGCGCCGAAGTGGTGACATATGGAGGTGTATGGTATGTAGGAGGACTACTGGGGCTAGAGAGCAGGCTCCGAAGCCTATGCCCAGAGTCGGACACATAGAAAAAAAAAAGTTAAAGTCATTACGTGATAAGGAAGATATCTGATTGGAATTTCTTAACAAAAAACAGACAACAAATGGGACTACGTAGTAGCTCCGATTCGGAAATCTCAAGTTCCGATTCGGAAATCTCGCTCCGATTCAGAATTCTCGCTCTGATTCGGAATTCTAATGTACCCTGTGTGTGTGTGTGTGTGTGTGTGTGTGTGTGTGTGTGTGTGTGTGTGTGTGTGTGTTCTTACCTAATTGTATCTTTACAGGAATGAGTGAAGCTCACACTGTCCCTTGTCTTAAACTATATTTTTCGTACATATCCTTAAAATTGTGAATTGTTTTGGCACACACTATTTCATTCGGTAGTGCATTCCACTGATCAATTGCTCTATTTGGGAAACTAAATTTCCTTACGACTTTATCACCTCTCTTCTTATGCCCTTTTTTGCAGTGTCCTCTTGCTGATGTTTCCCCATAGGTTAAGTAATCATTTATGTGTATTTTCTCCTTCCCTGATATGCATTTATATAGCATAATCATGTCACCTCTTTTCCTTCTCTCCTGTAGTGTTGGTAGATTCAGTTTATTTAGTCTTTCTTCGTAGCTTAGATCCCTGAAGCTTGGTACCCATCTTGTAGCGGCCTTTTGAACTTTTTCAATCTTGTCTATGTGTTTTTTGAGATGAGG
Source organism: Coenobita brevimanus (assembly GCF_032717465.1). Taxonomy (NCBI): domain Eukaryota; kingdom Metazoa; phylum Arthropoda; class Malacostraca; order Decapoda; family Coenobitidae; genus Coenobita; species Coenobita brevimanus. The sequence goes on along the minus strand of NC_136960.1, from coordinate 30,301,244 downwards.
ACTCCAGACTACTGATGCATACTCCAGGGTTGGTCTGATGAATGATGTTATTATCTTCCTTAGCATGTCTTCATTTATGTATGTGAATGCTATTCTCATATTTGCAAGCAGTGTATACATATTCCGCACCTTCTTACTGATGTGGTCAGACTGAGATAGTCTGTTACTGATAATCACACCCAGGTCCTTCTCTCTTTCTGATGTGTGTAGAGTTTTATTTTCTAACTTATAATCCCATTCAGGTCTTTTTCCACTTCTACCAAACTTGATTACATGACACTTGTCCACAATGAATTCCATTTGCCATGTATTACTCCATTCATGAAGTTTATTTAATTCTTCTTGTAGCTCTTTACAAGAGTCTGTGTTAGTAATTCTCCTTTGTATTTTTGCATCATCAGCAAACATATTTAGAAAGCTTCCATTTCCAGTGTTACTGTCTATATCATTTATAGACACTAAAAACATGATTGGTGCCAGCACTGAGCCCTGTGGAACTCCACTAGTCACTTTTCTCAATGATGAGTAATTTCCCCTTAGTATTGGTCTCAATTTTCTTTTTCTGAGAAAATCTTCCATCCAACAATACAGTTTGCCTCAGATCCCTCCTTGATGGTACAGTTTCCATAAAAGTCTTTGGTGCGGTACTCTGTCAAATGCTTTCTTGAAATCTAAATAGATACTGTCCACCTATCCTTCTCTTTTCTGTAATATGTCTGTTACTCTGTCATAGTAGCTCAACGGATTAGTAACGTGATTTTCCTTTTCTGAAACCAAACTGTCTTTCTGTTATCATACTGTGTTCCTTTAGATGATTTACCCAAGCTTTTCTTACAAGTTTATCTAATACCTTGCTTTCAACACTGGTTAGTGATACTGGTCGGTAGTTGAGTGGATTTTGTCTATTCCGTTTCTTGAATAAGGGAACAATGCTTGGTTTCTTCCAAATATCAGGTAGTTTACCTTAACTCAAGGATTTTTTGAAAATTAAAGATAATGGTTTACTTAACTCCTTTGCATATTCATGTAGCACCCAACATGAAATTTCATCAGGACCATTTGCTTTTCCTTTGTCTGATTTACTTAACTCCTGTATTTCTTTTTCTGATATTTGTATATCTGGTAGTATGTGTGGACATCCATGTTCTACATCATCCCTCTCAAAAATTTTTTCTTTTGTAAAAACTGATTGAAAATTCTTATTTAGTGCTTCACAAATATCCTTCTCTTGTGTGTAGGTGATTCCTTCAACCGTAATGGATTGTATTGTATCTTTTACTTTGGTTTTGCCTCTGATGTAGCTGTAAAATAGCTTCGGTTGATCACTGTTTTTATTTATGATATCCTCAAACTGTTTTTGAGCTTCCCTCCTTAATCTTGTATAAACGTTTCTCGCCTGTTTAAAGTTGTTATATGCTCTTTCACTATTGTGTCTTCAGTATCTATTCCACAACAAATCTCTTTTTTATTTTGATTTTTTACAATCTGTATTGAACCATTTCTTTATTTTCTTTTCTGTTTCCTTGTGCTGCGGAATGTACTTTTGGACTCCTAATTCATAAAGTTCACAGCATATTTTATATATAGCATTTAAATCATGTCCTCTAAGCTCCTTTTCCCAATCAATTTCTAAGAAGTACTTCTTTAGGTCATGATAGTTTCCCTTTTTATGGTTTAGGCTCTTTTTGTAACTTTCACGGCTGTTAACTACGTCATATGCAATCCTGAAGTTGCAATTTAGTACTGCATGGTCGCTTTTGCCGAATGGAGAGTGATATATTAAATTGTCAATATCGTTTTCTTGCCTAGTAAATATAAGATCTAGCACTGAGGGTACATCGAGTCCTCTTTTTCTGGTGGTTTCCCTTACATGTTGCGTTAGGAAAAACTCCTGCACGAGATCCAGGAGCTTTTGGTCCCAACAGCTTTCTTGGCTTATTATATCTAGAGTATTCCAACTTATATTTGTATTAAAATCTCCAGTTGGTATAATTCTTTCCGATTTCTCATCCATTCTATGTAGTAATGCTCATAAACTCTGATTTGTACTCTCTGCCAGATCCTCATATTCGCCTCTTTCCCATGTGTTTGATCTAGGTGGCATGTACAAATTGGCGACAATTACTTTCCCTTCAGATGAGGAGTAGACTGTAGCACCAGTCGAGCAGGGCAGTACTCCCGAGGTGGATGGAAAGCTGATGACAGGGAGTGCTGGAGCTCCCGTTTCATCAGCCCTCAGGACTAGTTCCTGACCATCCCCCTTTGCTGAACTTTTTAAGTGTCTCAGTTACACAGAGAGTAGGCCAGCATGCTCTCCAGTACAAATTTCTCTAACTATCTTCACCAAACTGCATGCACAGTACACACTACATTTCCTATTCAAAAATCAACAAAAATGGCGTCTACTAATCAAGCCTCGGAGTCCCCAGGGGGGGGGACCATAAATGCCCCCGCCATCTGCCCCTCTCCCGGTGACGACTCGAGGTGCCTGGAACCACTGTCTGACTCTCTTCTTCTTCATTTCTGCAACATTCGCGGCCTTTCATCTAACTTTCGCTCTGTTGAGCACCACCTCTCCTCCTCTAAACCTCACCTTCTTTTTATGACGGAGAATCAGCTGTCTGAGGCAACCGACAGCAAACCCTTTTCTGTATCCTCCTACTTTCTCTATACTCATTTCAAAGCCAAAGGTGGCTGTTGTGTATACACACGCAACGATTTATCTTGCTCTCGTGTTCCTGAACTTGATTCTTCTAAATTCTCCACACTCTGGCTTCGGCTTTCCTGTCATTCTCTGACTAAATATATCTGTGCTGTTTACTTATCCCCTAATTCTACTGACTATCAAAAATTCTTCTACTATCTTACTTCTACGATGGAAAACATTCTGTCCATTTCTCCTTTCTCTGAAATCTCCATTCTTGGAGATTTCAATGTTCACCACCACCTTTGGCTCTCCTCTCCTTTCACGGATCCACCTGGTGAACAAGCCTACATCTTTTCTATCCTTAATGACCTAGAGCAGCTTGTACAGCACCCTACCCGTATCCCTGACCGCCTTGGAGAGAGCTCCAACATACTTGACCTCTTCCTCACAACTAATCCTTCTGCTTACTCTGTTAATCTTTTCTCTCCGTTGGGCTCCTCCAATCACAACCTTATTACCTTAACAAGTCCTATCACTCCAGTGCGGCCTGTGGACCCTCCAGAGAAACGTCGTCTGTGGCATTTTGGAGCCGCGAACTGGGGGGCCCTCAGGCAGTACTTCTTTGATTTTCCCTGGAATGATTATTGCTTCCATGGCCGTGAGCCATCTGAGTGTGCCTTGCGCATTACGGAGGTTATTCTCTCGGGCATGGAAGCATACATTCCTTTCTCATATCCTTTGACTAACGCAAGAAAGCCTTGGTTTAATCACGCTTGTTCTAATGCTGTCCGCAACAAGGAGAAGGCCTACAAAAGGTACCGGAGCCAACCCACCCCTGAATCACATCATCTTTACGTTTCTGCCCGGAATCGTGCTAAGTCTGTTCTTCGTTCTACTAAAAATAATTTCATCCATACTAAATGCTCTCAACTCTCCAACTCGAATTCTTCCCGCTCCTTCTGGCACCTTGCCAAAAATCTTTCTAACAACTTTACCTCATCATCCTTCCCTCCTCTTTTCTACTCTGATGGTTCTGTAGCTATTTCTTCTACTGATAAAGCAGATCTCTTCGCACAGACTTTCTCCTCCAATTCCACCTTAGACGATTCCGGTGCTGTTCCTCCATCACTTCTCCCCTCTGACTTCCTCATGGCTGACATTAAAATTTCTTCAGTTGATGTATTTTCTGCCATCACTGGCCTCAGTACTAACAAGGCATATGGGCCTGATGGGGTCCCTCCTGTTGTTCTCAAGAACTGTGCTTCTGTGCTTACACCCTGCCTAGGCAAACTCTTTCGCCTTTGTCTGTCAACTTGTACCTTTCCTTCTTGCTGGAAGTTTGCTCTCATTCAGCCAGTCCCAAAGAAGGGTGACCACTCCCAACCCTCCAACTATCGTCCAATTGCTTTAACGTCCTGTATTTCAAGTTTTCGAGTCAATTTTTAATAGAAAAATTTTAAGGCATCTTTCCTATCACAACCTTCTTTCTGATCGTCAGTATGGGTTCCGTCAGGGACGCTCCACTGGCGATCTTCTCACCTACCTTTCAGACTCCTGGTCATCCTCCTTTCGGGACTTTGGCGAAAGCTTTGCCATTGCACTTGACATCTCAAAGGCTTTCGATCGAGTCTGGCATAAATCTTTAATTTCCAAACTGCCCTCCTACGGTTTCTATCCTTCTATCTGTGCCTTCATTGCTAGCTTCCTTTCTGGTCGTTCTATAGCCGCTGTTGTAGACGGCCATCGTTCTTCTCCTAGACCTATCAACAGTGGTGTTCCTCAGGGCTCTGTCCTATCACCAACTCTCTTCCTTTTATTCATCAATGATCTTCTAAGCTGTACATCTAACCCTATCCACTCATACGCTGATGACTCCGCCCTTCACCTTTCCATTCGGTTCCCGCAACGCCCATCTCAACAGTTACTTCAAGAAACAAGGGATGAGGCTATGGCACACCTAATGTCTGACATGGCTCGTATCGCTGACTGGGGTAAAAATAATATGGTTGTCTTTAATGCATCTAAGACTCAGTTCTTACACCTATCAACCAGACAAAATCTTCCACAGGTATACCCATTAATGTTTAATAATATTCAGCTTAATCCTGCATCATCCTTGAACATGCTTGGGGTTTCATTTACTCGGGACTTATCTTGGAAAGACCATATTACATCTCTTGTAATATCTGCTTCCAAGAGATTGGGTGTGCTAAGCCGACTCCGCTCTTTCTTTACCCCTGCACAAATGTTGACTCTATACAGAGGTTTTATCCGCCCCTGTGTGGAGTACAACTCTCATGTGTGGGGAGGCTCCCCACATACAGCTCTTCTCAATAGGGTGGAGTCAAAGGCTTTTCGTCTTATTAACTCTCCTCCTCTTACTGACTCCCTTCAACCTCTGTCTCTTCGCCGCACTGTTGCATCTTTATCTCTTTTCTATCGCTACTTTAATGGTCACTGCTCCTCTGAACTGTCTGCTTGCATTCCTCCACCTCTACGACGGGCGCGTAGCACCCGTCTGGCAGCAAACTCTCATCCCTTTTCTGTCCAACTCTCTAATGCAAGAGTTAACCGTTACTCCCAGTCTTTCATTTATGCAACAGGTCAGCTCTGGAACTGTCTCCCTCTATCTGTTTTTCCTGCTGCCTATGATCTCCAGTCTTTCAAACGCAGTGTGTCGAGGCATCTCAAAATGATCGGATCTTGAATTTGGCTCTCTATTGTATTTTGTTTTTCTCTTGGAGGGAACTGTTACTGCGGGCCATGGCCTTTGGTTCCTTCTTCCTCGCATAAAAAAAAAAAAAAAGATGTATTGATCTCTATTGCAATCAGTTCTACAATCAGTGTGTGTGTGTGTGTGTGTGTGTGTGTGTGTGTGTGTGTGTGTGTGTGTGTGTGTGTGTGTGTGGAGTGGGATGTACTGTTGTTTTTGATGACCACGTTTCCACTCTGTTGCATGAATAAGATTATGCATGGGGGTGTACATCTTGTAATTTCATCACGTCTCTTTGAGTAGCCACATCCATACAGGTGAGTGACTACACTGTGTTTATAATGAGCTATTAGGTACAGTAGTCTGTGAACAACCTACACATCCGACGTTATTAGCAAATGGAATAAGGGATGTTTCAAACACCTAAGATCTGACCAACGAGCATGGACAGGATACCGGCATGGGTATTTCTGGATATGACATTCTCCCTGCCTGTTGCCCTGTTTTCATTCTTTCTAACTTTCTTTACTTGAATTCCCTAACATGTACATGATTAAAAGGATGGTAATCTGACTGTGCTGGAAGCAAATTTATGTAGAAATATGTTGCGTGTATGTATACTTTGTAGTCAGTTACAGGTACTTTCATCCATCATGTTGCCCTCCTTTCATTTTTTTACCAATTTTCTTTTCCTTAATATCCTAACATAAGTCAGTTATGTATGACAGAAAGATACAAGCATCCTATTCGATCTGCCTCTTATGAATGTGCTTAGACTACCGAAATACGAAGATTATGCTGTATTTTAATGGGATAAAAATTGCCACTGACGAAGCTGACAAAAGATTTACATAAACATCTTATTTGTAAGTTATAGTAAGAACTTGAAAGATCCGAAATGTTTGCACCGACAATTTGCTTAAAATCATATCTTCAGTATGAATGGCACTGTAAAACAGCATTACACAAACGGCCGTCTTTGCAAATGACTGTCATCTAACTTTGTATCTATTGTACTTATCCTACGCATTTTCTCCCATCCTCTTTGTTTCATTCCTTCCTCAAATCTCTCTTATTCCATGCCATAAGCGAGTACTGAAGACTGTAAGACTTTGTGGTTGTTTGTCTCCCACTCTCTATACATTCCATCAATGTCTTTTTCTTTGGTTTCCATGATACATAAACTAACGTTTATGTAAATCTGTCTATGTATAAACACATACCAATCTGCGTATGTATAAACACATATATAAATTTGTCTATATATAAGGAGGAGAATGGATGGTTCATCTTTGCTATATACTTTTATGTTTCATCTTCCACTCACTCCCTTCTGATGCCGGAGAGTGAAACCTTCACGTGGTAGTACTGATATAACCGGTCGGCTGCACTACACTGTGACACAAACGTCACTTACTTCCCTCTCTGTCTCTCAAAGAGCAATGGTGAAATGCAGAAGGGCAACGTCAGCCTACAGTACACAGGGTTCACAGTAAGACCGTACAAATCCAGGACCACAGTAACAACAATAATCTTATATGCTACACATGTGAGATGCCACAAAAGACTCTTATGTCTTACTTTCTCCTACTTTAAATCTCCATTCCTACTTCCAGTTAGTCCCAGGTTTCTGCTTCTCTGTGACAAGCAAGAAGCAAGAGTGTTTACTTAAGAATCAGTAGCCTACAGGTACATATATATCTGGCTGTGTAAATAAAGATAAGAGTATCACTGCCCCTGGGACCTAAGGCTAACACAGCAAGAATTCTTAAGCTTACTTCCCAAATGCGAGGGCCTCTAACCTAGGTAAAGCCACTTGAGTCGTGTACCAAGTGTGCTAAGGTGTGTGGTGTGGTTGCGATGTGAGATTAAGGTGTGTGGTGTGTTTTTTGTGTAATATTTGGTGGGGTGTGATGTAGCGTGGTGTACTGTGTGTACTGATGTGTGGATATGATGTAGTGTGGTGTAGTAGTATTGTGTGGTGTGGTGTACATGTGTGGAACTGGTAGTACTGTCGCTTGTGGATGTTAGATTAACCAGTAATTACCTCGCCCGGACGGAGTCCGACGAGGTATTGTTTTTGGTCGTTTCTTTTATTATCTGTCGTTGTTTGTTTCTTTGTTAGCAATATTACTGAAAAACGGCTACATGAAATTCCATTAAACTTTCAGGATATGTGGGCACTGGTTCCCAAAGAAAGTGATTAAATTTTGGAGGTAATTGAGTGCCCCTGAAAGGTCAGTATCAAGATCACGAATTTTCAGAGGGCTATAACTTGAAATCGGTTGAAGACAGAGATATTTACTATTAGAACATTCAGGAACTTATAATATGGGCTTGCATTTGGCACCAAGACCTGTAACCCCGAATGACCCTGAAAACTCAAACTCAAGGTCACGGATAATCAGGGGGATATACCTCGAAACTGGTTGAAGATAGAGATATTTACTCTTATCTATGTATAGGAAATCCCGTATGGGTATTGGTACCATGACCTTTGACCTTAAATGATCTTGAAAGGTCAAACTGAAGGTCACGGATATTCAGGGGGCTATACCTCGAAACTGTTTGATGATATATTTACTGTTATCAAGATAAATGAAGTCTCATATGGGCTCATTGGCACCACGACCTTTGAACTTGAGTGACCTTGAAAGGTCAAATGCAAGAGCACAGATTTTCAGAGGGCTATAACTTGAAAACGGTTGAAAATAAAATAACTGCTTTTGGGCAAGGTTTGTTGTGCGTGGCACCACTTTTTATGGCAATGATCAGGCTGACTTACTTTCAAAGTCAGCTGTGGAGCTCGAGGAGACTTGAGACGTTCCTTGTGATCTACAGTCGAGTCTCTCCCCCAGAATGAAATAATTAAATTTCCTGTGGCAAGGTCAGTGGACCAAACTGAATGGTTAAATCTGCAAGCAGCCCCTTGGCGACTGGGACACTCCAAACCGTCCAAATCGCGATGAAGAAAAAATAGTGTCATGGCTGTACATGAACCCAACATTTATCACTCATATGTTGGAAAATATTTAGAGATGATTATTTTGCACTGCTCTGCGGCATTTGTGGTCCGTTTTTTTCTTACAGTCATATCATCGTATCATCCTGCACTGTCGGCTATTGATTTGTGAACCTGGGGATATTGCTATGACTGATAAATTGATGCTTTCTTGAAGGAGAATGGACTGATCATAGAGATGCGACCTTTTACTTTTTTGTTATGGTTTTTATCTAGTGTAAATATGTTTATATAGTATTCTTTAATGGGGGTTGGTAGTTGATGCATTGATATTGTTCCTGCTTCTGAATGTTTTATTTCTTATTTTGAAGTCCTTAATATTAAACCACATGCCCCGCCTGACAGTCACCAGCTGATTAGTGCAAATGTGCAATACAGAAAGGTATTGGGCACTTTCAGTCGATGGTGTTCTGTTGGACGAAGTATGTCGCTTTTTGTAAATGTGCACATGGTTTCCATCTGTATGTTTTCTGAATTAGGGCCGACAGTTGACTTATATGGAATAGTTCTGGAGTCTTCTGGTTCTCTTCCATATTTTGATGTCCTCTATATTAATCCATGTGCCTCGATCGACAGTCAGCAGGTGATAAGTGCATGTGTGTAATGTAGAGAGGCATTACATATCTGAAGTCAGTGGTGCTCTGTCGGTCAAGGTATTTTTCCCATCTCAAAGCCAAAGGTGGCTGTTGTGTAAATATACGCAACAACTTATCTTGCTCTCGTGTGCTTCGGCTTTCATGTCATTCTCTGACTAAATATATCTGTGCTGTTGACTTATCTCCAAATTCTACTGACTATCAAAAATTCTTTGACTATCATACTTCTACGATGGAACACATTCTATCCATTTCTCCTTTCTCTGAAATCTCCATTCTAGGAGATTTCAATGTTCACCACCACCTTTGGCTCTCCTCTCCTTTCACTGATCCACCTGGTGAACAAACCTACACCTTTTCTATCCTTAATGAATTAGAGCAGCTTGTACAGCACCCTACCCATATCCCTGACTGCCTTGGAGAGAGCTCCAACATTCTTGACTTCTTCCTTACAACTAATCCTTCTGCTTACACTGTTAATCTTTTCTCTCCGTTGGGCTCCTCTGATCACAACTTTATCACCTTAACCTGTCCTATCGCTCCAGCAGTCTGCAGACCCACCAAAGAAACGTCATCTGTGGCACTTTGGAGCTGTGGATTGGAAGGCCCTCAGGCAGTACTTCTTCGATTCTCTCTGGAATGATTATTGCTTCCATGGCTGGGAGCTATCTGGGTGTGCCGTGTGCATTACGGAGATTATTCTCTCCGGCATAGAAGCATTCATTCCTTTCTCATATCCTTTGACTAATGTATGAAAGCCTTGGTTTAATCACGCTAGTTCTAATGCTGTCCGCAACAAGGAGAGGGCCTATAAAAGGTACTGGAGCCAACCCACCCCTGAATCACATCTTTTATATGTTTCTGCCTGGAATCGTGCTAAGTCTGTTCTTCGCTCTGCTAAAAATAATTTCATTCGTACTAAATGCTCTCAACTCTCTAACTCCAATTCTTCCCGCTTCTTCTGGCACCTTCCCAAAAACCTTTCTAACAACTTTACCTCATCATCCTTCCCTCCTCTTTTCTACTCTAATGGCTCTGTAGCTATTTCTTCTACTGATAAAGCAGATCTCTTCACTCAGACTTCTCCTCCAATTCCATCTTAGACGATTCCGGTGCTATAACTCCATCACTTCCCCCCTCTGACATTAAAATTTCTTCAGCTGATGCATTTTCTGCCATCACAGGCCTCATTACTAATAAGGCATATGGGCCTGATGGGGTCCCTCCTGTTGTTCTCAAGAACTATGCTTCTGTGCTTACACCCTGCCTAGGCAAACTCTTTTGCCTTTGTCTATCAACTTGTATCTTTCCTTCTTGCTGGAAGTTTGCTCTCATTCAGCCAGTCTCAAAGAAGGGTGACCATTCCCAACCCTCTAACTATCTTCCAATTGCTTTAACGTCCTGTATCTCAAAAGTTTTCGAGTTTGTTCTTAATAGAAAAATTTTAAAGCATCTTTCCTATCACAACCTTCTTTCTGATCGTCAGTATGGATTCCATGAGGAATGCTCCACAGGCGATCTTGTCACCTACCTTTCAGACTCCTGGTCATCCTCTTTTCGGGACTTTGGTGAAAGCTTTGCCCTTGCACTTGACATCTCAAAGGCTTTCGATCGAGTCTGGTATAAATCTTTAATTTCCAAACTGCCCTCTTACGGTTTCTATCCTTCGATCTGTGCCTTGATCTCTAGCTTCCTTTCTGGTCGTTCAATAGTTGCTGTTGTAGACGGCCATCGTTCTTCTAGACCTAATAACACTGGTGTTCCTCATTGCTCTGTCCTATCACCAACTCTCTTCCTTTTATTCATCAATGACCTTCTAAGCTGTACATCTAACCCTATCCACTCATACACTGATGACTCCATCCTTCACCTTTCCATTCGATTCCCGCAATGTCCATCTCAGCAGTTACCTCAACAAACAAGGGATGAGGCTATGGCACACCTAATGTCTGACTTGGCTCATATCTCTAACTAGCTAAAAATAATCTGGTTGTTTTTAATGCACCAAAAACTCAGCTTTTGCACCTATCAACCCGACAAAATCTTCCACAGGTAAACCCACTAATGTTTAAGAATATTCAGCTTAATCCTGCATCATCCTTGAACATGCTTGGGGTTTCATTTACTCGGAACATATCTTAGAAAGATCATATTAAATCTCTTGTAAAATCTGCTTCCAAGAGATTGGGTTTGCTAAGCCGACTCCGTTCCTTCTTTACCCCTGCACAATTGTTGACTCTATACAGGGGTTTTATCCGCCCCTGCATGGAGTACAACTCTCATGTGTGGGGAGGCTCCCCACATACAGCTCTTCTCAACAGGGTGGAGTCAAAGGCTTTTCGCCTCATTAACTCTCCTCCTCTTACTGACTCCTTTCAACCTCTGTCTGTTCGCCGCACTGTTGCATCTTTATCTCTTTTCTATCGCTACTTCAATGGTCACTGCTCCTCTGAACTGTCTGCATGCATTCCTCCACCTCTACGACGGGAGCATAGCACCCATCTAGCAGCAAACTCTCATCCCTTTTCTGTCCAACTCTCTAATGCAAGAGTTAACCGTTACTCTCAGTCCTTCATTTATGCAACAGGTCAACTCTGGAACTGTCTCCCTCTGTCTGTATTTCCTGTTTCCTATGATCTCCAGTCTTTCAAACGCAGTGTGTCCAGGTATCTCGAAATAATCGGATCTTGAAATTGGCTCTCTCTTGTATTTTGATTTTCTCTTGGAAGGAACAGTTTTGCGGGCTTGTTGCCTGTGGTTTCTACTTCCTCACATAAAAAAAAAAATATTTGTTATCTTTAGGTTTTAATATAGGTTACCAGATTGATAAATTTATCAGTTTAAGAATATTAATTATTTTCCATGTAAGAACTGTAATATGGAAAAAAAGAAAAAATAATGTTAAAAACAAAAAATAACTAAAAATGATAAAGATAGGTAATTAAAATTCTCTCTCTCTCTCTCTCTCTCTCTCTCTCTCTCTCTCTCTCTCTCTCTCCTTATCACACACACACACACACACACACACACACACACACACACACACACACACGATCTCTCTCTCTCTCTCTCTCTCTCTCTCTCTCTCTCTCTCTCTCTCTCTCTCTCTCTCTCTCTTCTTATCTCACACACACACACACACACACACACACACACACACACACACACACACACACACACAAATATATATATATATATATATATATATATATATATATACATATATATATATATATATATATATATATATATATATATATATGAGACAGGCTGTGGCACAAAAGAAGAAAGCAAACAATGAATGGATGAGAAATAGGGGCGTGGAAGAAGTTGAGAGGCGGAAGAGAGAGTTATATGTAGAAAGACAGAGAGTGGTGAAAAGATTAGTAAGAGAGAGTAAGAAGAGAGTGGATGAGGAATTTGGAAGGAATTTGAGTGTAAAGTGGAGGGACTGTAAGAAAATGTTCTGGAAAGAGGTGAAAAGAGTAAGACAGGGTGGAAGTGAAGGTAGCAGGGGAGTGAAAGATAAAAATGGTAGATTACTAGTGGAGAAGGGAGAAAAAGTGAGCAGATGGAGAGAACACTTTAAGGAATTGTTGAACATAGAGGATGGAAGTAATGCGAGTATAAGTGGCTGGGGAATGCCTGGGAGAAGGAGGGAGGTGAGAAGACAGGAAGAAATCAGTAGGATAGAAGTTGTGGAAGCAATGAAGAAAGTTAAATCGAGGAAAGTCCAAGGAATTGATGGAGTGTGCGGTGAAATGGTGAAGCATGGGGGAGAGATAGTTGTAAAATGGATGTGGAAGATGTGCAGATTAGCCTGGGAGGAAGGTAGAGTCCAGGAGGATTGGAAGTCAGATATAATTATTTCCTTGTACAAAGGAAAAGGGGAAAAGAAAATGTGTGGTAATCATAGGGGCATTTGTCTTCTTAGAATAATAGGAAAAGTTTGTGTTGGGATACTTATTGACAGAGTTAGAGAAAGAACAGAGAAATTAGTTGGAGAAGAACAGGGAGGCTTTAGGAAGGGAAGAGGTTGTGTAGATCAAATATTCATTCTTAGATCTTTAGTGGAAAAGTTTCAAGAGAAGGGAAAGTAGTTGTATGCGGCTTTCATGGATTTGGAGAAAGCATATGACAGAGTGGATAGACAAGGATTGTGGAAAGTGTTAAGAATATATGGAGTAGATGGGAAGTTGTTGAATGCTGTGAAGAGTATGTACGATGGTGCGAAGGCTGCAGTGCGTGTGGATGGTGAACTAAGTGAATTTTTCTCTTTGAAAGTTGGGTTGAAACATGGATGTGTCATGTCTCCATGGTTGTTCAATATGTACATGGATGGGGTAATAAAAGAGGTACAAGGTAGGGTAGTGGATGTTGGAGTGGCCCTTGTGAGAGAGGATAGTGTTTGGAAACTCCCTGTACTGTTGTTTGCAGATGATACTGTGTTGTTGAGTGAAGACGAAGGGGAGCTGCAACGCTTGGTGGATGAGTTTGGGAGAGTGTGTAAGAAACGGAATCTAAAGATGAATATAGGGATGCGTAAAGTGATGGTCTTTGAGAGAGGTGAAGTCAGTGAATGTACAGCGAGGTTGGATGGTGAGGAATTGGAAAATGTGAGTACGTTTAAGTACTTGGGTAGTGTGATGAGTAAGCATGGAGGTTTGGAGGGTGAAGTGCTTGAAAGGGTACAGGAGGGAAGAAAGATTGCTGGTTCCTTGAAAGCAGTGATAAGAAACAGGGAAGTGAGCATGGAAGTGAAAAAGTTACTACATGACAGTATTGTGATACCAACTCTAACGTACGGAAGTGAAGCTTGGACGTTGTTGGAAGGACACAAGTCAAGAGTGGGAGCAGTGGAAATGAGTTATTTAAGAGGAGCCTGTGGAGTCACATGGAGAGACAGGCTGACGAATGCAGATATAAAGGAGCATTGTGGTGTGGATGTGGATATGATAGGAAGCGTTATGAGGAACACACTGAGGTGGTTTGGCCATGTGGAGAGGATGGAGGATGAAAGACTGACGAAGAGAGTGTATGTTAGTGAGGTGGAGGGGGGAAGAGGGAGCAGGAGGCCGAGGATGAGATGGAGGGATGGGGTGGAGAGGTATATGAGAGAGGGGGGGGGTGAGTTGGGAGCAGGGCAGTGAGATGGCGGGGGACAGGGCGACTTGGAGGCGATTTGTTTGTGGCCACCCCAAACGGGATTGAGGCGTCTGGCTATATATATATATATATATATATATATATATATATATATATATATATATATATATATATATATATATATATATATATATACATATATATATATATATATATATATATATATATATATATATATATATATATATATATATATATATATATATATATATATATATATATATATATATATATATACAGTGTATATATATATATATATATATATATATATATATATATATCTCATCAGCAGCAGCAGCAGCCATAACTAGTCCAGTGCTGAACAAAGGCCTCCCCCAACCTTTTCCACGAATTCCTTGACTGAGCCAATCTTTGCCACGTTTTCCCTGCAAATTTCTCGATCTCATCTCTCCATCTCCTGTCTGGCCTTTTTCTGCTACGCTTACATTCTCTTGGTGTCCAGTCAGTAAGCCTCTTGCTCCATCGGTTAGCACTTATTCTTGCTATATGACCTGCCCACCTCCATTTCTGTACCTTTATAACCCACTTTGACTTTAGTCTGCTCTCTCACCCAAGTTGATCTTTTCCTGTCTCTTAAAGATATTCCCAACATTGACCTTTCCATTGCTCCCTGAGAACGGATTAATTCATTTTCCATTGATTTTGTTAGTTTCCAGGTTCACAACCATACGTCATAGCTGGAATTACGCATTCGTTATATACTCTTCGTTTCATACAAACTGGCAAGCTACTTTTCATAATGTCTCTATGTTTACCGAAAGTTTTCCATCCAATTGTAATACGTCTTTTTATTTCGCTATCATGATCTTTCGTTAATTTTAGTATTTGTCCCAAGTAGTTATACTCCTCAACTTCTTCAAGAATTTCATCGCTTATTCTGATGACGCTCTTTGGTGTTTGTTGATTAAACATTACTTACGTTTTACTTCGGTTCATCTTCAGTCCTACTTTCAGACTTTCTCTGTTCAGGTCATTTAACATTTCTTGCAATGCCTCCGCTGTTCCTGATATTAGGACAATGTCATCTGCAAATCTTAAATGGTTTAGTTTTTCTCCGTCTATGTTCACTCCTTTGTTTTCCCAGTCTAGCTTTCTGAAACTACTTTCTAGGCATGCTGTAAATAATTTTGGTGAAATTGTATCTCCCTGAAGCACGCCCTTCTCATTCTTAATTTTTTCTGAGTCCTTATGTAATTTAACTGTAGCAGTTCCCTCTTTATATATGTTTTCGAGCAGGTTTCCGATGTTCTCATTCACTCCTTGTTCTCGCAATGAATTTATAATTGCTATATGCTCTAGTGAGTCGAAAGCCTTCTCGTAATCAACAAAACCTAAGCACAGTGGTTTATTATGTTCTATAGTTTTCTAAATTAGCTGGTTCACTGTATGTTGGTGATCAATGGTCGAATACCCACTTCGGAATCCTGCCTGTTCACGAGGTTGGTTTTCCTCCAAAATTGTTGTTATTGTGTTCGTAATGACTTTAGTGAAGAGTTTGTAAATGACTGATAATAAGCTAATGGGTCGATAGTTACTAAGATCTTTTGAGTCACCTTGCT
The DNA here is from genome assembly GCF_032717465.1 of Coenobita brevimanus. Classification (NCBI taxonomy): domain Eukaryota; kingdom Metazoa; phylum Arthropoda; class Malacostraca; order Decapoda; family Coenobitidae; genus Coenobita; species Coenobita brevimanus. Next base: position 30,285,520 of record NC_136960.1, on the reverse strand, counting down.
TGTAGAGTAAAATAACTATTCCATTACACCAAGTTTTGGGAATTTTCTCCTGTTTTATACAGTGGGTAAATAAGTGAGCAAGCCTATTTTGTAATTCTACTCCGGCATCCAAAAGTAAATCTGTTACTATTCCATCTTCTCCCGGAGCCTTCCCTCTTTTCATATTTTTAAGACAAATATTTACTTAGTCTGGTGTTACATCAGGTATTTCACTTGTGTCAACTGAAAAGTTAGCTATTGGTACTACTGCCTTTGATGCATACAGTTCTTTGTAAAATTCTTCAACTCTCTTCACCATCTTATCTCTGCATTTAATGATTTCACCGTTTTTTTTCTTTCAGTGATGTCATTTGTTGCCTTCCTAGTGCCATTTTGCGTCGGACTTGTTTCAGACTTTTTCCATTTTTGATGGTTTCTTTGATCTGATCCATGTTTCTCTTTCTTTTTTCTTCTCTTTGTCTCTTGTTGATAAGCTCATTTAATTCCGCTCATTCTGATTCATCCTTCATAGTTTTTACTTTCATTTCCTTTCGTTTTTTCACAAGTTAGAGCATCTTTTCTGAATCTCTCTCTCTCTCTCTCTCTCTCTCTCTCTCTCTCTCTCTCTACATATATATATATATATATATATATATATATATATATATATATATATATGTATATATACATACTCACACACACACACACACACACACACACACACACACACACACACACACACACACACACACACACACACACTACCCTCACGTCCAGTTCGGTATTTTTGTCAGACAGTACTACCGTACTAGACTAAATCCATACTGGACAAACAACAGACCTTATGGGAAAGATGAATAGTATCAGACAAGGCTTGAAAAAGCCCTGCCAAAGTTCAGTTTAACTGCATTTTGACACAAATATGATTTCCGAGGCTGTTAAAGTCCTAATGACCCCCTGGAGGAGGGTCCTCAGGATCCTGAGGAGGTCTCTCTGCCTCAACCTTCCTCATAAATCCCTCAGTCTCTCAATGACACATCATTGTCTTCGTCATCAGGGGGAAGTGCAATACAGCAATTTGACTGGCATACGTCTCGAGTCACGAGGAAGGCGTACTGGACTGGCATGGCAGTACTAGGGAAACGTTCCGCTGTGTTGGTCATCACCTTGAGTGCGTGCTCGGGCCCTCCTCCTTACATTTTTATCCTTCTGCTTACACTGTTAATCTTTCCCCTCCATTGGGCTCCTCCGATCACAATCTTGTTACTTTAACCTGTCCTATCGCTCCGGTACGGCCTGCGGACCCTTCAAAGAAACGTCGTCTGTGGCCCTTTTGAGCTGCAGATCGAGAGGCCCTCAGGCAGTACTTCTTTGATTTTCCATGAATGATTATTGCTTCCATGGCCGGGAGGAATCTGAGTGTGCCTCGTGCATTACAGGGGTTATTCTCTCGGGCATGGAAGCATACATTCCTTTCTCATATCCTTTGACTAACGCAAGAAAGCTTTGGTTTAATCACACTTGTTCTAATGCTGTCCACAACAAGGAGAGGGCTTATAAAAGGTACCATAGCCAACCCACCCCAGAATCAAATCTTGTTTATGTTTCTACCTGGGATCGTGCTAAGGATGTTCTTCGCTCTGCTAAAAATAATTTCGTCCGTACAAATTGCTCTCAACTCTCCAACTCGAATTCTTCCCACTCCATCTGGCACCTTGCCAAAAACCTTTCTAATAACTTTACCTCATCATCCTTCCTTCCTTTTTTCTACTCTGATGGCTCTGTAGCTATTTTTTTCTATTGACAAAGCAGATATCTTCGTTCAGCCTTTCTCCTCCAATTCCATCTTAGACGATTCCGGTGCTGTTCCTCCATCATTTCCCCCCTCAGACTTCCTCATGGCTGACATTAAAATGTCTTCAGCTGATGTATTTTCTGCCATCACTGGCCTCAATACTAACAAGGCATATGGGCCTGATGGAGTCCCTCCTGTTGTCCTCAAGAACTGTGCTTCAGTGCTTAAACCCTGTCTAGGTAAACTCTTTCACCTTTGTCTGTCAACTTGTACCTTTCCTTCTTGCTGGAAGTTTACGCTCATTCAGCCAGTCCCAGAGAAGGGTGACCATTCCTAACCCTCTAACTATCGTCCAATTGCTTTAACATCCTGTGTCTCAAAAGTTTTCGAGTTAATTCTTAACAGAAAAATTTTAAAGCATTTTTCCTGTCATAATCTTCTTTCTGATCGTCTATATGGGTTCCGTCAGGGGTACTCCACTGGTGATCTTCTCACCTACCTTTCAGACTCCTGGTCATCCTCCTTTCGGGACTTTGGCGAAAGTTTTGCCATTGCACTTGACATCTCAAAGGCTTTCGATCAAGTCTGGCATAAATCTTTAATTTACAAACTAATCTCTTACAGTTTCTATCCTTCTATCTGTTCCTTCATCTATAGCTTCCATTCTGGTCATTCTATAGCTGCTGTTGTAGAAGGCCATCGTTCTTCTCCTAGATCTATCAACAGAGGTGTTCCTTGGGGTTCTGTCCTATCACCAACTCTCTTCCTATTATTCATCAATGACCTTCTAAGTTATACATCTAATCCTATCCACTCGTATGCTGATGATTCCACCCTTCACCTTTCTATTCGGTTCCCGCAACGTCCATGTCACCAGTTACTTCAACAAACAAGGGATGAGGCTATGGCACACCTAATGTCTGACTTGGCTCGTATCTCTGACTGGGGTAAGAATAATCTTTTTTTTTTTTTAATACATCAAAAACTCAGTTTTTACACCTATCAACACAACACAATCTTCCACAGGACTACCCACTAATGTTTAATAATATTCAACTTAATCCTGCATCATCCTTGAACATGCTTGGAGTTTCATTCACTCGGGACTTGTCTTGGAAAGATCATATTGAATCTAGTAAAATCTGCTTCCAAGAGATTAGGTGTGCTAAACTGACTCCATACCTTCTTTACCCCTGCACAGTTGTTGACTTTATACACGGTTTTGTTCACCCCTGTTTGGAGTACCACTCTCATGTGTGGGGAGGCTTTCCACATACAGCTCTTCTCAATAGGGTGGAGTCAAAGGCTTTTCTTCTCATCAACTCTCCTCCTCTTACTGGCTTCCTTCAACCTGTCTCTTTGCCGCACTGTTGTCTCTTTATCTATTTTCTATCATTACTTGCATGGTCACTGCTTCTCTGAACTGCCTGCTTGCATCCCTCCACCTCTATGACGGGTGCATAACACCCGTCTAGCAACAAACTCTCATCCCTTTTCTGTCCAACTTTCTAATGCAACAGTTAACCGTTACCCCCAGTCCTTCATTTATGTGAGAGGTCAACTCTGGAACCGTCTCCCTCTGTCTGTATTTCCTACTTCCTATGATCTCCAGTTTTTTCATACGCAGTGTGTCCAGGCATCTCGAAATGAATGGATCTTGATTTTGGCTCTGTTTTGTATTGTTTTTTGTTTTTTCTTGGAGGGAACAGTTTGTAGGCTCCGGCCTTTGGTTCCTTCTTTCTTGCATTAAAAAAAAAATAGTACTGAATACAGCACATCAGTACTAGAAAAGAACTCCTCTGATTTGGCACACTTTGTGCGGCCAAAACGTACTACCCCAACACATCCATACTACGGTAATACATTATTTTCTTTTTTTGCCAACCATACTAGACGAATATAGTACTGGACAAATGCATACTGGACGTGAGGGTATTGTGTGAGTGTGTGTGTGTGTGTATATATATATATGTATATATATATATGTATATATATATATATATATATATATATATATATATATATATATATATATATATATATTGTTACAGAGCCTATGATTTCATCATCCTTTGTATAATTCTAACGTACAGTATGCTGCATGTTTGATCACGAGCGTGTTCTACCTCACTCCCCCCTTCTCCCCTTATAGTAGAGTAAGTCATTCTTTCTGTTGTTCAGAGCAGGATTGTCAACTCTTTGTCCCCTATGGCTTCATTTGCGCGCCCTTCTTACAAGTTGTATCAAACTCTACCGGCCCCTATATAATGAGCTCAGTCTCTGCATTAATTGCCACTTAGATCTACTCCTCATTTTGTTCACATCTCTGTCCTCCCCTGTACAGTTGTTATTATTTTTGTGAGTGCTCAGGAAGTCTACAACCATCTAGCTGCTGTGTAATTTGAGTATAAGTGTTATTACATTTTTTCTTGTACTGTATAGCATAAGGTGTTAATTCGTAGGCCTGGTGAGGTTTTTGTGATTAATGTGAAGTTTTTGCTGTCAGCCAGTAGTAATAATATTTTGTATCTGTTATAATATATCTTGCATTAACTGAGCATTATCCGGTTTTCTCATTTTATCAGGGCTGACTTAGATAAATTTACTCTTGCTAATTTTGTGTTAATAGCAGCTACTGCAGTTAACCATATATTTAACCTGTTTTTGCCATTACATTATCCTTATGAGTCCTGAATGTTTAATTGTTAGTTTGAGCAGTAAACTTTAACTTGTATTTTTACTTAACTCTTTTGTTTTGAACCTGGAACTTTGCGGGACAGTTTTCTCTGTTCCGTAACATAAATTTGGCGACCTCTTATCAGGATATTCAGGATATTATCATAAGGATATTGCTTGATATTTTGTGACTGTGATTTATTCATGATGTCTACTATTACTACTCTTGATGAAGCCAAAGATTTTTTGACAAATGTGCAAACAGTGTGTGATGTAGAAAACAGAACAAAGAGTGAACTTAAGCTTGTTGCTCAACAACTGGGAATTGCTGTTCGCTCTCATCATTCTAAAGATCAAATTGTTGACATAATTAATAAAGCTTGTTTAATGTAACTCCTCCAGATGAGCAAACGCAGATTGAATTAGCTAAGTTACAGCTAGCCCTGCAGGAGGCTCGTGCTAAGGAGGCTGAGTTTCACGCACAAGTTGAACTTGCTAGGATTCAGGCAGACCATGAATATCGCATGAAACAATGTGGAACTGGATCATCTAGCTCTGATGATTTTGATGTAGCTAAAAATGTTAAACTTGTCCCTCCTTTTAATGAATCTGATTTTGATGTAGTTAAGAGCTTGATTCTTAAGGCCTATGAGCTTGTTCCTGAAGCCTATAGAGTAAAATTTAGGACAACTTATAAGCAAGATAAGCAATCCCATGTTGAGTATGCAAAAATCAAAGAAGATCTGTTAGAGCAGTGGTTAAATTCTAAGAGTGTGGATTCTGATTTTGGTAAATTTAAGCAGATGATTTTGCTGGAGGACTTCAAAAGGTGTATTAATAATGATGTAAGCCTATATCTTGATGAGAAAAGAATAGATAATTTGTCTGATGCTGCAGTTTTAGCTGATGAATATGTTCTCACTCACAAGAGATATTCTAAAGAAAAAAGGAAAGCTGAGAGTAAGTACGTTGCCTCTACTCAGAGTACAGGTAACAGGAAAGAGAATAAAGATGTTTCTCAGGTAGTAAATACCAGCTTCACCTCTAGATTTCAGAAAAGTATATGTACTTATTGTAGTAAGCTTGGTCATACTACGGAGAAATGTTTCAGGAGACAGCGTGATGTGAACAAAAAGGAGTCTTTAAATATTCAGTCAATTGGTCTAGTGTCCACCCTTGAGAGTTCCCAGAATTCTTTAACTGAGTTAACTGAACCTGCTTGGAGGTGTACATTAAATTCCCATGATGAAGCTCCTCTTTTGAGCAGTAACGTGGGTGACACTCTGAAGAGTTCATGTGCTAATTTCCTGTCTGAAGGTTTTGTCAGTCCTCTGGACAGTAATGACAGGAAATCAGTTAAAATATATCGTGATATAGGTGTCTGCCAATCCCTTATGCTGACCAGTGTTCTAGGCTCTAATGTTAATTCCTCTAATGAAACTGTAATCTTACAAGGTGTAGGGAATAATTACTTCTCTGTCCCTCTGTGCAGAGTGAATTTAGAATCTGGTTTTGTTAATGGTTCCGTTAAGGTTTGGTTGGTTGAGACACTCCCAGTGTCAGGTGTAACTTTCTTACTTTGAAATGATATTGGTGTGTCCAGCTCCTCAGTTGTCTAGTGAATCAGTGGCTGCGACCCAGGATTGTGATGTCCCTGATGTGTTTGCTGCATGTGCTGTCACTAGGGCTAAGTCTAAAGTTACTGGTGACTTAGAGGATACTGATGATGATGATGTTATCCTAGCTGACACTTTTCTTGCTAATTTGGACCACTCACCAGATAAGGCAGTACCCCGTAGTGTTGATAATTTGTCTCGTCAAGAGTTGGTTGAGTTGCAGGTTGCTGACCCTGAGTTGAAAGGTCTAGCTAACTCTGCTTGCAGTGAGGAAGAGCCAGCTGGTGCTTCTACTTGTTATTATATAAAGTCAGGAGTACTTATGAGGAAGTGGAGACCCCCAACAGCATCAGCCGACTGTGGAAGGGAGGTTGTACATCAAGTTGTTATCCCTCGTGTTTGTAGGCAGGATATCATTAGAGTGGGTCATGATTCCAGTTTGGCAGGATACCTTGGAGTGAGGAAGACTGTGGCACACATTTTGAAACACTTATACTGGCCAGGTATCTTCAGAGATGTTTCCTGGTATTGTAAGCCTTGTCACACCTGTCAAGTTGTGGGGAAGTGTAATCAGACCGAGAAGGTTGCACCTCTAGTTCCCATTCCTCATTTTGAGGCGCCATTCACCCGTGTGTTGGTGAATGTTGTGGGCCCTCTTCCTAAGACTTCTTCAGGATTTTCTTATGTGTTGACCCTGATTGATATGGCTACTCGTTATCCTGAAGCCATTCCACTTAGAAATATCTCAGCAAAGAACGTGATTAAGGAAATGCTAGGGTTCTTCACAAAGTTTGGTCTGCCGAAGGAGGTACAGTCAGATCGGGGAAGTAATTTCATGTCAAATGTTTTCAAGCAGTCTCTGAAAGAGTTGGGCATCACCCAGATCACGTCTTCAGCTTACCATCCCCAGACCCAAGGAGCGTTGGAGAGATATCATCAAACACTCAAATCGATGCTCAAGAAATACTGTTTGGAACATCAGAAAGACTGGGATAAAGGTCTTCCATTCGTTGTATTTGCCGCAAGAGAATCTCCAAATGAATCACTGGGCTTCTCACCCTTTGAACTACTGTTTGGCCATGAAGTAAGAGGACCCCTTAAGCTACTCAAGGAATGCTGGCTGTCGGAGGAAGATGACGTCAACCTGCTGCAGTATGTGATGAAGTTCAAAGAACGGCTGTCCACTGCTTTACAGCTGGCGAGAGAGAATTTAGGAGCTGCTCAGGAGAAGATGAAGACTTGGTATGATAAGAAGTCCAGGTTACGCCACTTTCAGCCAGGAGATCAGGTTTTGATTCTGCTACTGGTTCCATGGGCAACCTCTTCAAGCCAAGTTTAGTGGTCCTTATTTCGTGGAGAAGAAACTCAGTGATGTCAACTATGTCATCGCCACACCAGATCGTAGAAAGAACAAGCAACTTTGTCACATCAACATGCTAAAGTTATATCACAGGCAGGACGAAAATAACCCAGTCTGCACTGTAGCTGTTCCACCCGAGTCTGCAAGTGAAGTTCTCCCATGCAGCATGAGCCTGAGTGATAGTTTGGGGAAGAATCCTGAAATCATGAATGATCTCCAGACTAAGCTTTCTCATCTACCTCCCGAGGAAAGGCAGGAGTTTTCGGCATTACTGCAGGAGTACCCGCAAGTGAAAACCACTGTGTTGATGCATGATGTCGATGTTGGAGACGCAAGGCCAATTAAACTGCCTCCTTACCGTGCGAACCCAGTGAAAGTTCCTCTCATCCAGAAGGAGCTTGGCTACCTGTTGGACCAGAAGATGATTGAGCCCCGTCAGAGCGAGTGGAGTTCTCCTGTCACTACTCTAGTCCCTAAGCCAGATGGGTCACAGCGGCTTTGCATCGATTACAGACGTGTTAATCAGATAACCAAAACAGACACTTACCCTCTCCCTCGCGTGGAAGATTACATAGACAAGATCGGAAAGGCTAGGTACATAAGTAATTTTGATTTGTTAAAGGGATACTGGCAAGTACCTATGACTGAACGTGCTACGGAGATCTGATGTTTTGTAACACTAGGAAAGACTTTTGCATGTTCTGGAATCCCTTATGGTATGAAGAATGCACGAGCCATATTTCAGAAGCTCATGAATGTTGTAACAGAGGGTTTGGGAGGGTGTGTTGTTTATATTGATGATGTATTAATCTTCAGTGAAAACTGGAAAGATCACCTATGCCATGTCAGTAAATTTCTTGAGCGTTTGGTTCAGGCTAATCTTGTAGCTAATTTATCAAAGTGTGAGTTTGGTCAAGCTAAAGTTCAGTACCTTGGGTACGTAATTGGTGATGGACATGTTGCACCACCAGGAGCTAAGGTTCAGGTTATAAGTGATCTTCCCAGACCTAAAATAGGAAAGAGCTAAAAGATTTTTGGAAATGGTAGGTTATTACAAGAGATTTGTTCTTAACTTTTCAATTCTTGTATCACCACTTACAGACCTACTGAAAAAGGGAGTTAAATTTGGACCGATGACTGTGAATCCTCTATCAGCAAATTTAAAGCTATCCTATTAAGTCAGCCAGTGCTCGCTACTCCAAATTTTGCTAAGCCTTTTAAGATGGCTGTTGACGCAAGTGATACAGGAGCTGGGGCTGTTTTGCTGCAAGAGGATGATCAGGGTATTGAACACCCTGTATCTTATTACAGTAAGAAGTTCACTCCACCTCAAAAGAACTACTCAACTATTGAGAAAGAGCTTTTGGCCTTGATTTTGGGTTTACAGCATTTTTCATTTTATTTGTGTTCTGGTTTTGACGCCATAGTCATTTATACCGATCATAACCCACTGAAATTCCTTAGTAAGTTTAAAGATAAAAATCAGAGATTGACAAGATGGAGTCTACTTCTTCAGGAGTATTCATTAGACATACAACATATCAAGGGGAAAGAAAATGTTATTGCAGATTGCTTATCTAGACTTTAGACAGATTGCTTTAGAGTAATAAGAAATTTCCTTTGTAAATTTCTTTTTCTTTGTGGGGAGGTGTTACATAGCCTATAATTTCCTCATCCTTTGTATAATTCTAACGTACAGTATGCTGCATGTTTGATCACGAGCGTGTTCTACCTCACTCCCCCCTTCTCCCCTTATAGTAGAGTAAGTCATTCTTTCTGTTGTTCAGAGCAGGATTGTCAACTCTTTGTCCCCTATGGCTTCATTTGCGCGTCCTTCTTACAAGTTGTATCAAGCTCTACCGGCCCCTATATAATGAGCTCAGTCTCTGCATTAATTGCCACTTAGATCTACTCCTCATTTTGTTCACATCTCTGTCCTTCCTTGTACAGTTGTTATTATTTTTGTGAGTGCTCAGGAAGTCTCCAACCATCTAGCTGCTGTGTAATTTGAGTATAAGTGTTATTACATTTTTTCTTGTACTGTATAGCATAAGGTGTTAATTCGTAGGCCTGGTGAGGTTTTTGTGATTAATGTAAAGTTTTTGCTGTTAGCCAATAGTAATAATATTTTGTATCTGTAATAATATATCTTGCATTAACTGAGCATTATCCGGTTTTCTCATTTTATCAGGGCTGACTTAGATAAATTTACTCTTGCTAATTTCGTGTTAATAGCGGCTATTGCAGTTAACCATATATTTAACCTGTTTTTGCCATTACATTATCCTTATGAGTCCTGAATGTTTAGTTGTTAGTTTGAGCATTAAACTTTAACTTGTAATTTTACCTAACTCTTTTGTTTTGAACCTGGAACTTTGCGGGACAGTTTTCTCTGTTCCGTAACAATATATATATATATATATATATATATATATATATATATATATATAGATATATATATATATATATATATACAGAGAGAGAGAGAGAGAGAGTAATCCCTGTACTATCTGGATGCCCACTATCTGGACTCCCCACTTACCGGATATTTTGGACTCGGGCCTTTGGAACCCAAAAATGGCCAAAAAACGTAAGAAGAAAAAAAAGACATTTTTTCAACTGTAGTTTGGAATTGGCCCGCCATGCCGAACAGCTGAGTTTACGCTCACTGCTTGCTTCCCCCATCCCACCCCAGTTGGCAGTTACCACTTAACTACCATCCTGACCAGATGCTCATTCAATGGATTCCACATGTGCTCGTTTTTGTAAAGAAACAGTGAATAAACTGCAATACTTCCACTAGACCACTTGGGAATTAACAGTGTTGTGCAGTGTTATGAAATTAGAATTCAGAGTGCAAAGACTATGTACAGAATGTAAACTGGCAGTTGAAACTGGCATGGTGTAATAAAGAACAGAATATGCAGTGTTAAACAATTATACTCATAGTGCAGAGGATTAAGTGCTGCACAACATTGGATTACTGTACGTGCTTCAAGAGCATTTTCACCACTGCCAGAGCCTTAGAGAAGGCAGGTTAACCTACGTAACGAACGGCCACGGACGTGTTGTAAGTACCCAGTACACTGCTAAATATTTTCGATACTCATTTCTAATTCCTCATTCTCTGGTTCCTTTTCATTCATTTCATATTTTCTGTCCCTTATTTGTGTGAATAGGGTCTTAAATAGGTGCTATGCATATCCGGTAGAGAGTCATGTAGGTCGTTTTCTGAGTTAGGATGGGTTAGGGTTCAGAAGTACTAGTCCAGGAGGCAGGGGCCCACTTTCTGGACAGAAACACTTCCTGGACATGCATTTGGCTCTGTTACATCGGATAGTGGAGGGATTACTATATATATGTACGGTGTATATATATATATATATATATATATATATATATATATATATATATATATATATATATATATATATATATATATATATATATATATATATATATATATAAAATCTAAGCGCTTAAGTTTGCATACCATCGGATATATTTCACCTGAAAGTTGATGTATAATGAGGCATGTATGTTTAGTGAGGGGGGGGGTTTAGATTAAAGGCTTCATTTTCTGTCAGTCTGAACTTTCAGCTCAAACTATGACAAAGTTTAATAATTTGGTCATTTTACATTTTTGTTGCACTATGCTGCACCCTTATCAAGACTGTTCCTACTCACCTGCGGTAGGATTCAGAATGAAATATAACACTCTGACCTAATTACAGTATATTGGTAGTGATATAGTATTCAAAGCTAAGTACTATTATGATTTAGTTTATGATCAGTTTGGATCAAATTTAGAAATATTCGATCAAACACGAGTAGAATATTTTGAGTTTTCAACAAAACTACTCCAGGTATTTCTTCCTCCTTTTTTTTAAGCTCAGCATTAAAAGCCCTCGCTCTTAGCTGAAGTTTTGAAAAATTAATATAGCCCCCCTAGCCCCCCCCAAAAAATATGGCCCTGTTAGAACATTCTAGAATAGTCTAAATATAAAACGGGATGCAGTTCTCAGCATCTATCACCATCCTGGGTGATGGGGACATTGTTATGACTGATAAATTGATGGCTTTCTTGAGAGAGACCGGACTGATCAGAGTGATGTGACTTTTTTACTATACGGTTTTTGTTTTTATCAACTGTAAATATGTATATATTATACTATTAATTAGGGCTGACAGTTGACATATTTGAAATAGTTCCTCCTCCCACTGATCTATTTCTAATATAGATGTCCCCTACGTTAAACCCCGTTCCTCGACTGACAGTCACCAGCTGATGAGTGCAAGTGTGCAATAGAGAAAGGTATTGGGCACTTGCAGTCGATGGTGGTCTGTTGGGCGAGGTACTTCACCTTTTTTTACATATTATGTAAATATATTATACTATCTTGCTTAAGTTATTCTAATTAGGGCCGACAGCTGACGTATATGGAAATGTTCCTGACTCGTCTGGTTCCCTTTCATATATTGATGTCCCCTATAATAGGATGTGCCTCGACTGACAGTCACCAGGTAATGAGTGCAGGTATGTAATGTAGAAAGGCATTACATATCTGCAGTCGATGGTGTTCTGTTAGTCGAGGTATTTTTACCATTAGTGTAGGTCTAGCTATTTGTCTCTGTAGGATTTAGTATAGGTTATCGATTTGTCTGTTAGGTGATTAGTTTTAGGGTCTTTAGATTAGGTTTTTCTTTATAATATAAGGTATAAAAATTATAAAATAAAAAAAAAAAATAAAAAATATATACAAAATAAAAATTATATATATATATATATATATATATATATATATATATATATATATATATATATACACGTGTGCATGAAAGTGTGTCTGTATATATGCATGGAAGTGTGTGTGTTTGTGTATATATATATATATATATATATATATATATATATATATATATATATATATATATATATATATATACGGCCTTAATGACCAGGGGCTTTGGCCCCAATAGTCCATAGGCCAGAAAAAAAAAAACAGCATCTAACAGTTATCTTCGCAGTTTGCAGGTGAACTGTCAGCAGAATAATTGCTTGGCGTGTTACTGTTATATATATATATATATATATATATATATATATATATATATATATATATATATATATATATATATATTTTTTTTTTTTTTTTTTTTTAAGATAAGCATGATGTTGCACAAAAGAAGTAATGCTATCAGACAGAAGATCACGGATGTCTGGACTAATAATATGGTGTGGTTCCAGCAGTCACATTGAAGAAGTGGAATTGTGCCATTAAAGGAATCTTCATTAGAAGAAAAATACAGAATGCCAAACCAAATGCAAGTTGTTTGATGTTACCAGTTTCTTTGAGCAAAAATCAACTCGAATAGTCAAAATTTCCAAAGAAGGTACAAAATTATGGGAGAATTAACTGAATTTTCCACATGTGTGAGATCAAGCAATACAGTACAAGCAAAGCTTGACAAGTTCTAAAATCTTATGGTGAAATGTGTCGAGGGAAAAATATGATGCCCTAAATAAACTTTTTGATATCAAAAAAGTGTATGGTCAGTGGTTATACACTGAAGATAAGCAATTCTACCACCTACAAGTACAAAACAAAGAAGTGGGTTACTCAACAGGTCAAGTTGCAAGAAAGGAAACCATTCACCCTTGAAAAAGGAAAAAATTGCCTGAACCTATATTAACATCAACATCTTAAGATCTTTCATCTAGTGGTAGTTGCACTGAATCTGATGGCAGCAAATATAAGAATGAAGATGAGACTAAACATTCACCAACCAACACAACAGAAGTTGCAACTAACTTGGTGACATCCACTGGAGTATCGACAAATAAAGCTGTTAAAATATGCATACAATTGTCACATGATGGTATTGACATTCCAGCTGCAAGTCAAGCAGCAATTTACCAGTCAATATACAAAGAGGCTGCTACACTGAAGGAGGAAATTATTGAAAAGTACAGTTGGAAACATGGTCTTTACCATTCGATGGAAAGTGGATTGATGAAAATGAGTACCAGGTACTACTACTTAAAAACGAAAGAACCGAAATAAAGCTGGATGCATTGCGTTTGGAAAATGGCAAGGCTGAAACTATTGCTGAAGGAATTGCAAAAGTTATTGATGAATACAACTTATGGCATGCAATGATCATTGCTGATACAACAAGCGTTAATACTGGGAAAAAGAGTGGAGTTGTTGTCAGATTACAACAAATGTCCTCGGATAAGAGTTTCAACAAACCACAATTTATCGGCTGTCAGCATCATATTCTGGACAGGATTCTCTGTTTGGTGATGGACAAAGAACTTGGCTCTAACACCATTTCTCCAAACATCGAATATCCATTTGTGTCTCAGCTAATAATTATGAAAAACAAAAATCACAGTTTGTTAATGGAACAGAAGATATCATCGATAAGTCAGGATGGAGAGATGACATAAAGTTTTTGTACCATTTAACATGAGACTACAAGTACATGGAGAGACAGGCTGACGAATGAGGATATAAAGGAGCGTTGTGGTGTTGATGTGGATGTGATAGGAAACGTTATGAGGAACACACACTGAGGTGGTTTGGCCATGTGGAGAGGATGGAGGGTGAAAGACTGACGAAGAGAGTGTATGTGAGTGAGGTGGAGGGGGAAAGAGGGAGGGGGAAGCCGAGGATGAGATGGAGGGATGGGGTGGAGACGTATATGAGAGAGGGGTGTGTGAGCTGGGAGCAGAGGAGTGAAATGGCGGGGGACAGGGCGACTTGGAGGCGATTTGTTTGTGGCCACCCCAAACGGGATTGAGGCGTCTGGCAATAGATAGATAGAGATTTACATTCTTTGGAGAAAAGGGACATTTTCCTTTGATTAACTATCACAATTTTCCAAATATCAGTAACGTGAGGTGGAATTCAAGAGCAATTCTCGCTATCCTTGCATTCATTCATATACCTACAACAATGAAGACTTTGGAGAAGATATACAGATTCATTTCCTACTAATGGGCAGAGTACTGGTTTACCAGTCGGGTGTAGAATGAAGATGACTGAAGAACTTGTCAGAAATACTGAAACCATACAAAAACGCACTAAATTCATTGCAGAATCACTGGAAGCAGAAGCCATCCTTACTCAAGATAACAAGAAGTAATCAGTGCGCAGAACGTGCAATCAAACTCATGCAGGAATTTTATGCTGCGTGCAGAAACAAAGCCAAACTGCAAGTTAGATTTATTGTAGGTAATAAACAGTGATCTTAAGTATTAATGCATTTGTATAAGCTCTTTTCTTGTTTGTTTTTATTATTATTATACATGTAAATATACACATGCAGAAATCATTTTTTTTTATTTATTTCAGGGTGACCTTTTTTTTTTTTTTTTAACTGATAGGAATAAGGGCTTTTTTCTTTGTTTTTAGGCAAAAGTACATCAACTTGAGGTACAGGAATATAAGGTTGTAAACAAGTTATAGCCCATATATATATATATATATATATATATATATATATATATATATATATATATATATATATATATATATATATATATGTGTGTGTGTGTGTGTGTGTGTGTGTGTGTGTGTGTGTGTGTGTGTGTGTGTGTGTTAAGAAGCGAGATTTGCCAGTTAGGTAGTTGAGGAGCATCTCGATGTTTCTCGACGTTTACCGTAGGTTTCGGTACGTGTGAGACTTGCCAGTTTGCCCACTGTATGTGTGCGTAGTTATTTCGTAAGTTATGCATTAATTTTTGTGCTCTTTTTCTCAATAATGTTTTATTTATGTGATTGCTTGTAATTTACTCTAAGTTTGGATGCTAAATAATTAACAGTGTTATGTAATGTATGAAAACTCTGGCAGGTTTTGATGTCTGCTAGTTGGTAACTGTTAGCTGTTGCCTCATCAAGTTTGCGCTAGAAGTTTCTCGAGCAATGCAAGTTTATATAAGGATGGGGAAGAGACTATTTCAGGTTCAGCTGGTTCTCAGTTCAGTTTGAGTGTAGTGCAGTGTCAGTGCAGTGGTGTCTGTATATTTTTGGTACTTGTGTGATAACATTGAAGTGTTCTCAGGCATTAAGTGTATAACAGTGAAATATTGTCAGGCATTAAGTGTTATAACAGTGAAGTGTTGTCAAGCATTAAGTGTAATAGCAGCTAGTAAAGTTTGCATAGGTCCAGTGCTTGTAAGAATGGTGAAGTAAAGTGGCAAGCATTAAGTGTAATTGTTTGGGAAATAGACAGTGAACTTTATGAAGCCAGTGTTTATTTTTGCTTCAGCTGATCTTGTGTGCTGTACACCGAAAGGCTGATCATAGGAAAACAACTCACTGGGAACATCCTTCCTGTACTGGACTACTGCTGCTGGAGCCTGTGGCAGTGTGGGGTGAGGATGTAACACTTGCGTCAGGAGTGTGGATTATTATTTAGGGCTGCAGTGAGGCTAAACTTCAACATGGAGCAAGGGGGTGTGCAGACAAGATCACAAGATGTGCAGGAGGACATAGTGTCACTTGCCGCAATTATGAAGTTATTACAAGCACAAATACAGGCACAGAATGAAAGACAGAAAGAGCTCAGGAACGAACCCAAAGAACAATTACAGGCCCAAAGTGAAGAACAGAAAGAGTTCATGAGCAAAATCAAAGAACAATTGCAAGCACAGAGTGAACAACTAGAGGCACAATGTGAAGAACAAAAGGAACAATATGAACAACTTCAAGAGGCATTACAGGAGCAACAGAGGGAGGTACAATTGAGGGTGCAAGGACAGCTAGAAATGAAGGATGAACAGCAACAGCTTAAGGAGGAAGTTGATGCCAAGCTACAGCAGTAGAAGTATGAGGTAGGCAATAATATGACGGAGTGTAAACAACATGTTGATGACCAGTTGAAGATATTTAATGAGGAAATAGTGACGGAGTGCAAGCAGCATGTGGACAACCAGCTGAAGATTAGTGAGGGGATAATGATGGAGTGCAGACAACATGTAGATAACCAGTTGAAGCATGTAGTTGAGCACGTGAAGATAATTCATAAGAAAATTGAGGCTGTAGAAAAATATTGCACTGCCGAGCCTCAGGTTAGTGTACAGGGGGCATATGAAAGGAAAGGACAGTGTATGTACTGCTGAGCCTCAGGTTAGTGTACATGGGGCATATGAAAGGAAAGGACAGTGTATGGTGAATCTTGACGGATCCCCGGCATCTAAAGGTAGCATTACATGGTTGAATAATAAGAATTTGAATTCCTGGCCCTAATTATGATGCCCCAGTTTTTAGGCCCCAAACCAGTGAAGTGCATGGATATAATGGGGGCCCAATTAAAAAGAAACCTCATGAATTTGATGGTAGATTATCTTGGGATGTTTACTATGCACAATTTGAGTTACTTGCGGATCATAATGGTTGGGATGATAGACAGAGGGCAGTGCAGCTTGCGACTAGCCTTAAGAGTGCCACAGTGGAAATTCTGGGCCAGATGTCAGTGATGGAGAGGAACAATTATCAGTCCCTACTAGAAGTGTTGGAGAGCAGATATGGAACCATGTACCAGACTGAGGTTTACAAAGCAAGATTACAGAGCCATGTATGGGCTCCAGGAGAATCCCTACAGCAGCTTGCTCATGATCTGGAGAGTATGGCATACAAGGTATACCCTGGAGCCTAACCTGTTGGCTATTCTACTGAGGGACCAGTTCATCGATGCTCTTGATAGTGCAGAGTTGAAAGTGCAAGTGAAGCAGGCACAACCAAGAAGCATGCAAGAAGCGCTAGCCAGAGCTCTAGAATATGAATCATACATCAGGTCCAGTACATCCGCCTTTCAGGCAGGTCATAGTGCAGGATTCAAGGCAGGAAAGGGGCAAGTATGTGAAAAGGAAAAAAGTGAGGGAAGTTGCTGGTGCTGTGAAAAGCCAGGACACAGAAAACAGGACTGCTACAAGTGGAAGAGGGAACAGAAGATCAGAGGAAGTTGCTGGTTCGGTGGGAAGCTGGGACACATGAAAGTAGATTGTTACAAATGGAAAAAGGAGCAGGGATGGAGCAGTGCAAGGAAACCCACGATTGCGACAAATGAGTGTTGGACATGTGATGAGGTGGGACCCTTCAGCTATGAGCGTCCAAATGAGAAGGATGACGGTAAATTAGTGGAGGCTCGTGACGAGAGGCAATAACCAGCCAGCTTTTCCCAAGAAGCCCCACCACTGAGGAAATGCAGGAGAACCTTGATGAATAATGTGTAAGAAGATGAAAGAACAGATGGCAAGCAGTGTGGTAAAAAGAAAGATCATAGTAAGAAATGCCGCCATACTGTGGTGACGAGGCCACCGTCAGATGCAGAAGACCTGAAGATGCAGATTTACAACCAGTGCTAGAGTGGCTGCAGCGGAGTACAGTGCAACCATCCTGGGAAGAAGTTTCCAGGTTAAGCCCAGCGACCAAAAGTTACTGGAGTCTGTGGGACCTTCTTCGTTTGAACAATGGACTACTGGAGCATCAGTGGGAGACACCTGATGGCCTCAGCAAGTATTGGCAACTGGTGATTCTGAAGAATATGAGGTCCAAGATCTTTGCCGGGCCCCATAACCAGAACACTAGTAGGCACCTTGAAGTGAGGAAAACTTTAAGTTGGCTGCGACAGAGGTTCTACTGGATTGGCATGCATCAGCATGCTGAAGAGTGGTGTTGGGCCTGTGATGTGTGCTGTGCCAAGGAGGGACCCAAGAAACGTGGTTGTGCCCCTCTCCACCTGTACCAAGAGGGTGCACCGATGGAAAGAGTCACGTTGGACATTGCCACTCACTGAGAGAGGAAACTGGTATATATGTGTCGCCACAGACTACTTCACAAAGTGGCCAGAAGCCTATGCTATCCCTGATCTAGAGGCTTCGACTGTTGCTCAGGTGTTGGTTGATCAGTTTTTCTGTCGTTTTGGGATGCCACAAGAGCTACATTCAGACCAGGGTGGAAACTTTGAGTCTGCTGTGTTCTGTGAGCGCTGCAAGTTACTGGGGATCAAGAAGACCAGGACGACACCACTAAGGCCATAGTCATATGGAATGGTGGAGAAATTCAACTGGACCCTGGGACAAGAACTGGCCAAGTACTGCTTAGAGGCCAAACAGAATGGGACCAGAAATTACCTGCGTTGCTGATGGCATATTGGTCTGCAACCAATGAGTCTACTGGCTACACTTCTGCAAAACTGATGTTGGGCCACGAGTTACACTTACCTGTTAACTTGATAATGGGAAGACCACCTGGTGAAGAGCTGCCTACAGACACCACCACACCTACGTGAAACACCTTCAGGAAAGGCTGTCTGAGGTACGTCATCAAGTGCGAGGAGCCCTCAAGTTTTCAGGAGAGGTGATGAAGTGCAAGTATGATGCCAAGGCAAATGAGGTGGGCTTCAAGGATGGTGACCAAGTTTGGTTATACAATCCTCAGCGAATGAAGGGACAGTCACCAAAGCTGCAGAGTCCATGGGATGGGCCTTACACTGTGTTGGATTACCTATCAGATGTAACACCGGATTTGGGGGGGCAGAAAGTCTCGCCCAAAGGTGGTACACGTGAATCATGTGTGGCAGTACCATGGGCCAGGACAGTACAGCTGAGACGTCTCAGAAGAATCGTGCTCACCTGCAGCCGAGGATGTTTAGGAGGACCACAAAGCTGAAGTGCAAGAGGATGGTGACAGTTTCCTGAGGGAAGAAGTGAATCAGGAAGAGGGCCAAGACCTTCCAGGAGGAATGGACTGTGTGGAGGAACAAGGACATTGCAGGAAGCAGCAAAGAAGACCTAATGAGTTGAAGGATTATTTTGTCTATAGTTAGATGTTTCATTAGGATCAAAGTTTATGTCTGTATAGGATATACAGTGTAGTTCTGTCATTACGACAAAGAACTAGGGAGGGGATAGTGTTAAGAAGCGAGATTTGCCAGTTAGGTAGTTGAGGAGCATCTCGATGTTTCTCGATGTTTACCGTAGGTTTCGGTACGTGTCAGAGTTCCCAGATTTCCCATTGTTTGTGAGCGTAGTTATTTCGTAAGTTATGCATTAATATTTGTACTCTTTTTCTCAATAATGTTATATTATGTGATTGTTAAATTATGTAATTTAATCTAAGTTTGGATGCTAAATAATTTACAGTGTTATGCAATGTATGAAAACTTTGGCATGTTTTGATGTCTCCTAGCTGGTAACTATTAGCTATTGTCTTATCGAGTTTGTGCTAGAAGCTTATATAAGGATGGGGAAGAGACTAATTCAGGTTCAGTCGGCTTTCAGTTCAGTTTGAGTGTAGTGCAGTGTCGGTGCAGTGAAGGTTGTATATTTTCGGTACTTGTGTGATAACAGTGAAGTGTTGTCAGGCATTAAGTGTGATAACAGTGAAGTGTTGTCAGGCATTAAGTGTTATAACAGTGAAGTGTTGTCAAACATTAAATGTAATAGCAGTTAGTAATGTTTGTATAGCTCCAGTGCTTGTAAGAATAGTGAAGTTGGCAAGCATAATTGTAATTCTTTGGAGAATAGACAATGACCTTTTAGAAGCCAGTGTTTATTTTCGCCTCAGCTGATACTGTGTGCTGTAAACCAAAAGGCTGACCACAGGAAGAGCAACTCACTGGGCAACGTACTTCCTATACTGGACTACTGCTGTTGGAGCTTGTGGCAGTGTGGGGTGAGGACGTAACTATATATATATATATATATATATATATCTATATATATATATATATATATATATATATATATATCATCATATCATCATATATATATATATTTATATATATATATACATATACATATATATATATATATATATATATATATATATATATATATATATATATATATATATATATATATATATATATATAGATATACATATACATATATCATCATCATCATCAGTGGCTTAGGGTGTCTAGTAGAGATTGTATGTAGGGTAAGCAGTGCTTGTAAGGGTAATTGTAGTGTTGTAGTGGCTATGGATGTGTGTATAGTCTGTGAGCCAAGTGTAATCAGCCCGCACAAGCCGACTGGGTGAAAGCATACTTTATAGTAAGCGACACTGGTTCAACCACAGCACCCCTTGTGTCCGCCAATGCAGTACGTGGCCGGGTGAACACCCCCAAAGTTTATTCCCCTGGCGGGGCGCGAACCCTGGTTCACGAAATGCACTCTACCACTGCATCACAGAGGCTCCCTATATATATATATATATATATATATATATATATATATATATATATATACCATCAGTTTGGAAGAATGGTGTAATTGTTAAAGTTCCGAAGAAGGGAGACCTGAGTGAATGTGGTAATTGGAGGGGAATCTCTTTGTCACCGATAGCTTTGAAAGTTTTCAGTAGAGTGTTGTTAAATAGGTTGGAGCCGGTGGTTGAGGGTATTCTGAGGGATGAACAGGCTGGTTTTAGAAAGGGACGTGGTTGCAATGATCAGATCTTTATAGTTAGGCATTTGATGCAGCAAGTTAATGAAATGAGAGTACCGTTAAGTCTTTGTTTTGTTGATTTTGAAAAGGCTTCTGATAGTGTTTCGAGAGAGACTATGGGGAAGATCATGAGACATTATGGAATACCAGAGGAGTTTGTGAGGGTCATTATGAACATGCATGAGGACACATTTTGTAAAGTGATGGTTGATGGTTGTCTGAGTGATTCGTTTGAAGTCAAGTTCGGAGTAATTCAAGGTGGTGTTCTATCGCCTTTACTATTTATATTGGTCATTGATTACATTATGAAACGCGTTGGAACAGA
Source organism: Coenobita brevimanus (assembly GCF_032717465.1). Classification (NCBI taxonomy): domain Eukaryota; kingdom Metazoa; phylum Arthropoda; class Malacostraca; order Decapoda; family Coenobitidae; genus Coenobita; species Coenobita brevimanus. Next base: position 30,264,307 of record NC_136960.1, on the reverse strand, counting down.
AACCGGTGCAGGTATACTTTGGGGAGAGAACAGGAAACTTTTGGATTTAGATTATGCAGATGATATAGTTTTGATTTGTGATGGGCCAGAAGAGATGCAGAGAGTGTTGGACTGTTTGGTGAGTGAAGGTCGCAAGGTGGGTTTGGTTATTAATTGTGGAAAAACTGAAATAATCAATATGAATATGGAAAATGCGCAGGAATGTGTAATTGGAGGTATGGTTGTAAAGCAAGTTGATAGGTTTAAATATTTAGGTACTTATTTAGCCAAGGATGGTTCTTTGAACTTTGAATTCGAGGAAAGGTTAAAGAAGGCTAATCAGGCAATGGGAATGCTTAAAAATATTTGGAATAATAACAATTTTTCTGTGCATACAAAAATCAAACTTTATAAGGTAATGGTTAGGATTATCTTAATTTATGGACACGAGTCTTGGTACAGCACAGTGACTATGGAAAATAAATCCTTGGTGTTTGAAAACAAAGCACTTAGATGAATATTAGGAGTTAAGTGGTGGGAAAGGATACCAAATAGTAGAATTAGAGAAATAACGGGAGTGCAGCCGGTCGATGAATATGTTAGGTTCTCACGATGGAAGTGGCTAGGACATGTGTATAGGAGACAGGGAATAGTACGAGGTACACCAGGGTGGGTGGCACTTGCTAGGAGAGGTAGAGGAAGGCCAAAAGAGACGTGGGTGAGGACAATGAGACGGGAAGCTGGAGATGAGTGTTGGGGAGATCTTGAGGAGTTAGCACAAGATAGGATGTGGTGGTGTGAGTTCATCGAGGCCCTATGCATCCCCGAGGGTGCTACAGGAAATGATATATATATATATATATATATATATATATATATATATATATAGATAGATAGATAGATAGATAGATAGATAGATAGATAAATAGATAGATAGATATACATATATATTTATATACTGTGGTTACATTTACTAGTTTCAGTTCACATACTACTATTTAGTTTCTTTATGGTATGTTGAGTAAATGAAGAAAAGATTGTGATATTTACTTTTTTCATTCTTTTTAAATTATATATATATATTTTTTTTATTAGACCAGGGTAATTTGTTTTTCTTAAAATTAGTTACTGAAAAGAGTTCATCTCGTCCACTGATCATGTCTTTAGCACTGTTGCTTTCACCTAAGGTGTGGATGAAGATGATAGAATCATCAGTGGTTTTTCTCCTGTAAATACAGATACCACATAAATGCCAAAGTATTCACCCACGAATACATAGTGCCCGTCATCACTAAACAACTAGATCAGTCACCTTCTGGCAGCCACAGGCATATCATTGCACCTTTGCCAACATGGAAAAAGAAGTCTTTGGATTTCACTGTTTACTCCTGCCAAGCTAAATATCATGGTAGGATTCAGAAGCCTGAAGTCAGGGGTATTATATTAGAGAAGGTCATTGAGTACAACAGGCTTTTTGAAGAATAGCTAGTAGTTACCCCAGTACCTACTCTTTTCATGGGGGGCATGATAAAAAAGAAGACTAATGGTAAGCCAAAGGAAAAGTTATTGGGAAAGTTTTTCTTGCCAAATTAACTGGCAATTGGAGGCATATCATCACAGTTTCACTAAAATTACTAACAAACAAACCGTATATCCCTGGATATTGCCCATAAGTTTGGATACAATTTGCCCACTTGATTTGAGACATTTTGGGGACACACACACACACACACACACACACACACTCACAGGCAATTTCAATATCATCTTGCTGGATGACGAATTAAAAGTGCAAAAATTTTTGGCCATCTTGACATCATCATTTTGATCCTCTTCATTTGCTGAAAGTAGCATGTACATTGTTGGTGATAGTATCTCCTTATTTCTGATAGAACTAAACAATTCTTGTGGATTTGATTTACTGATGTTAGCAACGAGTGGGTAAAGATTTTTTCTTTCATTGTTCATTAACCCACAAACGCCAAGCTATTTTTAACACAGTCATCACTACGGGCATTTTCCAGTAAACTGCTGAAAATGGTTTGTTTTCAAACCTATGTATCTCGGAAACTATTGCACTTAGGGAAACGAATTAACAACCATTTTACTCACCACTATTCTTCTTGCGAGTGGAAATATCCCCAGGTATCTATGTTGTTGCGTTGACAAGAAATGACATGAGGACGAGACCTAATTTTTGGGCAAGAGCAGGATGTGTTGGTGCGTCTGCCTGTGGTGCTGACTATGGCTTTGCACTCAACGTGATAAGTTCACCACTACTAGTGAAACTAGACACTGTTGCAACCAAGGCATGCCATATGACACTACCACTGAGCCCATTTCTTGTAGCATTGGAAAGAGGCTTGGCAGGAGTGGATGATGAAATTGGCTACAGGCAGCTCAGACAGAATCAGACAAATATGAACCTGAAGACATCATTGTACACCTGGCAAAAGAGCTGGATAGTCTGACTTTCACCTGTGTGCTATGGAGGGAATCCCTCCCTACCCTTTGGTAGCGAGAAGAAATGGCAGCCAGTTCAAATGGTGGTGGGAAGACACGTGCGTGTATAGCCATTACCTGGCGGCCATATATTGTGACATGTGTAGACGTTATCCAGTGGAGAGGTGTTAATTTCTTAGCTTTTTCACGAAGGTTACTGTATATACTATTATCATCTAAATAATCTGTAATTTTTTTCATTTTGCTGACCAGATCTCTTTGTCGAAAGACAATTCATAATGTTGCTGTTCCACAGTATTGGCTTAGTCTTCCAGGTCATTGATTACGCAACAGTGCATAAACCTTGACAACTTCATTAACCCGAGGCGTCCCGTTGACTTATGGGTACGTTGCAACATTATGTAACTGCCAGTTCCAATGACGTACTAGTAGGTCGCGCAATTGCAAGGTTCATAATTTGCACAATTTTTTATTTTTGCACGTGATTTTTGGGACGTATACACGGGACACCTTCCTCTATTCCTCTACAAGATGCCAGGCAGGGACAATGCTTTACATCGCATAACCTCCCCCTCTCCCCGCATGCCACTGTCTTGGCAATTCACGTGTTACCAGTGACCTGGCCAATAAAGACATTCAGGGCCAGAGTGATTCCCCAATCGATGACAATGTGGAGGACAAAGTTTACATAGCATTAGAGGAAGAAACAGTCAGAAATGATGATCAGGTAATGTCACCAAAAAAAAGTCAGGTATGTTGATGAGTTAGTGAGTGAAACAATGATTATAATGCCTATATTACTGTTTGAAAACCAGTATACTCTCACATTACATATAAATTCGTACCAAATAAATAAATAAATACCGTTTATGAGTGGTGTGGAATAGTTATCCTCCCAAAGAACTCGTTTTCTTTGGAGCCAGCCCGATAGAAAACCCAGTCAGGTAAGGAGGTACTGCTACTTGTATCGAGTATTTTAAACATCAGGTGAGCGATTTCTCTATGAATTTTCGATGTTTCTCACCAAAAGCGGAGGTTTTAGCCAAATTTTTTTTTCCAAAATAGCTCGGGATTGGGGGGTATCGGAGGTGCGAAATCGGGAGGTTTTAGCCAAAATTTTTTTTTTCCAAAATAGCTCGGGATTGGGGGGTATCGGAGGTGCGAAATCGGTCGGGACGTGACGGGTTAAGCCGTTTTGATAAAACAAGGTAATAGAATATTTGGTTCAGTGAAGTGACCCTTATTTCCCAATTTACCTACAAAAAAGCTCCAGGCCCAGATGGAATTCCTCCAGTTGTTTTGAAAAAGTGTTCCCCAGAACTTGCCTCTGTTCTTGCAAAATTATTCAGACTATGCATACGTACTTCTTCGTATCATAATTCATGGGAAGAAGCCAATATCCACCCAATTCCAATGAAAAGAAGTTCCTCTAACCCCTCTGATTACAGACCAATAGCTGTCACATCTTCTCTTGGTAAGGTTTTTGAAACTGTAATTAATAAGCACATAGTTAAACATCTTGAATCCAGCAACTTAATTAGTGATAGACAATATGATTTTCGCCACGAAAGATCCACCATTGACACACTCAATCTCCTGACTCATACCATCCATCAATCAGTTGACCTACATGGTGAAACCCATGCAGTAGCCCTGGATATTTTTAAAGCTTTCAACAGAGTGTGGCACCTTTCCCTGTAGTCCAAACTCCCTTGCTATGGACTAAACTCTTTTGTTCCTTTGATTTCCTCATATCTCAGCAATAGAAAAATAAGAGTAAAAGTAGATGATATATATTCCACTTTCCACTCAATTAACGCCGGCGTGCCACAGGGATCAGTTCTGACACCAACCCTGTTCCTGGTTCATATTAATGATCTCTTATCTGCCACCCACAATCCCATCCATTCATATGCAGATGACTCAACATTTCATTGTTCATTCACACTCGGACATCCATCCGATATCTCTAACTCTCAACTCAGTACAGCCATCTCTTTAAATCAAGACTTATCCATGATCAGTGTATGGGGACAAAATAACCTTGTCTCATTTAATGCTAGTAAAACTAAATATATGCAGTTTACTAATAGACAGGTATTGCCAGAATCGTATATTACCTTGAGTGCTACAAATATTACCATTTCCAAAAGTATTGAAATTCTCGGTGTCATGCTTAACAATGCCCTCAGCTGGACCTCTCATGTTAGATCACTTGCTAAAACTGCCTCAAGGAAACTTGGATTATTGTACAGAGTCCGTAACTTCTTCCCTGACGAGCAGTTTGTTATAATTTATAAGAGTCATGAGCTCTCTCAAATTGAATACTGCTCACCTTTGTGGAGTGGATGTGGAGAGGTTGCATTAAAACAAGTAGACAAAATTCAGAACAAAGCTGTTAGAATTATTAATAACCCTGCTATTACTAATAAACTACCTCCCCTACAAGTAAGAAGGAATGTTGCCTCCCTTGTGTTATTTTACAGATATTTCTATAGCAAATGCTCAGACGAAGTTGCATCCATGGTGCCACCTCTCCATGCCTTCCCTCGTGCTACACGGGCAGCTGGCAGCGCTCATGACTGGAATGTCACTCAGCCATATTGAAGAATGTCTGCCTATCAGAATTCTTTCATTCCCCAAACTGCATCTCTCTGGAATTCGCTTCCCCAGAGTTGTTTCCTTCCAAATTTCAACCTACTGCTGTTCAAGTCTAACTGTTACAGATATTTTATGAACAGAGGACACCAGTAATCTGGTGCATGGATTTGTTTGTTTGTTTTTATTCATTTGTTTTTCCTTCCTCTGTTCTGTTATTTAAAAAAAAAAAAAAAAAATGCTTATATCCCAGAACTCTAGAACGGGCTGTCATTCGCCTTGCATTATAGGTTCATGACAAGGAAATCCATGTTTCGAAATGTGCCTGTTTTCAGCGAGAAAAACAGTAATTTTTCTTATTACCAAAAATCAAGAAAACCTTTTGAATGACCCTAAATTGATAAATATTAACAGAAAAATAATTGCTAAACATTTAACAGTGGAATTATATATATATATATATATATATATATATATATATATATATATATATATATATATATATATATATATATATTGTTACGGAACAGAGAAAGATAATGTACACTTAAAGTGAGAATACTAAAAATCACTACTGTCCCGTTAAGTTCCAGGTTCAAAACAAAAGAGTTAGGTAAAATTACAAGTTAAAGTTTAATGCTCAAACTAACAACAAAACATTCAGGACTCATAAGGATAATGTAATGGCAAATAAACAGGTTAAATATATGGTTAACTGCAATAGCCTCTATTAACACAAAATTAGCAAGAGTAAATTTATCTAAGTCAGCCCTGATAAATGAAAATACACCGGGTAATGCTCAGTTAATGCAAGGTAAATTATTACAGATACAAAATATTATTTAAAATGACTGATATAAAACCCCACATTAATCACAAAGACCTAAGTAGGCCTAAGAATCAACCCCATGCTACACAGTACAAGAAAAAATGCAACAACAGTTATACTCAAATTACACAGCTGCTAGATGGTTGGAGACTTCCGGAGAACTCACAATAATAATAACGGTACAGGGAAGGACAGAGATGTGAACAAAATGAGGAGTAGATCTAAGTGGCAATGATGCAGAGACTGAGCTCATTATATAGGGGCCAGGAGAGCTTGATACAACTTGTATGAAGGACGCGCAAATGAAGCCATGGGGACAAAGAGCTGAAAATCCCGCTCTGAATAACAGAGAGAACGACTTACTCTACTATAACGGTAGAAGCGGGGGACTGAGGCAGAACACGCTCGTGATCAAACATGCAGCATACTGTGCGTTAAAATTACACAAAGGATGATGAAATCATAGGCTATGTAACACCTCCCCACAAAGAAAAAAGAAATTTACAAAGGAAATTTCTTATTACTCTAAAACAATCTGTATATGGCATTACAGAACATGCAAAAGTCTTTCCTAAGGTTGCAAAACATGAGATCTCCCTAGCACGTTCAGTCATAGGTACTTGCCAGTATCCCTTTAACAAATCAAACTTACTTATGTACCTAGCCTTTCCGATCTTGTCTATGGAATCTTCCACACGAGGGAGAGGGTAAGTGTCTGTTTTGATTATCTGATTAACACGTCTGTAGTCAATGCAAAGCCGCTGTGACCCACCTGGCTTAGGGATCAGAGTGACAGGAGAACTCCACTCGCTCTGACAGGGCTCAATCATCTTGTGGTCCAACAGGTAGCCAAGCTCCTTCTGGATGAGAGGAACTTTCACTGGGTTCACACGGTAAGGAGGCAATTTAATTGGCTTTGCGTCTCCAACATCGACATCATGCATCAACACAGTGGTTCTTCCTGGAGTGGCACGGAACACTTGCGGGTACTCCTGCAGTAATGCCGAAAACTCCTGCCTTTCCTTGGGAGGTAAATGAGGAAGCTTAGTCTGGAGATCATTCATGATATCAGGATTCTTCCCCAAACTATCACTCAGGCTCATACTGCATGGGAGAGCTTCACCTGCAGACTCGGGTGGAACAGCTACAGTGCAGACTGGGTTATTTTCGTCCCGCCTGTGATACAATTTTAGCATGTAGATGTGACATAGTTGCTTGTTCTTTCTACAATCTGGTGAGGCGATGACACAGTTGACATCACTGAGTTTCTTCTCCACGAAATAAGGACCACTAAACTTGGCTTGAAGAGGTTGCCCATGAACTGGTAGCAGAATCAAAACCTGATCTCCTGGCTGAAAGTGGCGTAACCTGGACTTCTTATCATACCAAGTCTTCATCTTCTCCTGAGCAGCTCCTAAATTCTCTCTCGCCAGTTGTAAAGCAGTGGACAGCCGTTCTTTGAACTTCATCACATACTCCAGCAGGTTGACGTCATCTTCCTCCGACAGCCAGCATTCCTTGAGTAACTTAAGGGGTTCTTTTACTTCATGGCCAAACAGTAGTTCAAAAGGTGAGAAGCCCAGTGATTCATTTGGAGATTCTCTTGCGGCAAACACAACGAATGGAAGACCTTTATCCCAGTCTTTCTGATGTTCCAAACAGTATTTCTTGAGCATCGATTTGAGTGTTTGATGATATCTCTCCAACGCTCCTTGGGTCTGGGGATGGTAAGCTGAAGACGTGATCTGGGTGATGCCCAACTCTTTCAGAGACTGCTTGAAAACATTTGACATGAAATTACTTCCCCGGTCTGACTGTACCTCCTTGGGCAGACCAAACTTTGTGAAGAACCCTAGCATTTCCTTAACTACGTTCTTTGCTGAGATATTTCTAAGTGGAATGGCTTCAGGATAACGAGTAGCCATATCAATCATGGTCAAAACATAAGAAAATCCTGAAGAAGTCTTAGGAAGAGGGCCCACAATATCCACCAACACACGGGTGAAAGGCGCCTGAAAAGGAGGAATGGGAACTAGAGGTGCAACCTTTTCGGCCTGATTACACTTCCCCACAACTTGACATGTGTGACAAGACTTACAATACCAGGAAACATCCCTGAAGATACCTGGCCAGTAGAAGTGTTTCAAAATGCGTGCCACAGTGTTCCTCACTCCAAGGTGTCCTGCCAAACTGGAATCATGAGCCACTCTAATGATATCCTGCCTACAAACACGAGGGATGACAACTTGATGTACAACCTCCCATTCACAGTCGGCTGATGCTGTTGGGGGTCTCCACTTCCTCATAAGTACTCCTGACTTTACATAATAACAAGTAGAAGCACCGGCTGACTCTTCTTCACTGTAAGCAGAGTTAGCTAGACCTTTCAACTCAGGGTCGGCAACCTGCAACTCAACCAACTCTTGACGAGACAAATTATCAACACTACGGGGTACTGCCTCATCTGGTGAGTGGTCCAAATTAGCAAGAAAAGTGTCAGCTAGGATAACATCATCATCATCATTATCCTCTAAATCACCAGTAACTTTAGACTTAGCCCTAGTGATAGCACATGCAGGGAACACATCAGGGACATCACAATCCTGGGACACAGCCACTGGCTCACTAGACAACTGAGGAGCTGGACACACTTGACTTCCACCAATATCATTTCCAAGTAAGAAAGTTACACCTGACATTGGGAGTGTCTCAACCAACCAAACCATAACGGAACCATTAACAAAACCAGACTCTAAATTCACTCTGCACAGAGGGACAGAGAAGTAATTATTCCCTGCACCTTGTAAGATTACAGTTTCATCAGAGGAATTAACATTAGAGCCTAGAACACTGGTCAGCATAAGGGATTGGCAAGCACCTGTATCACGATATATTTGAACTGATTTTCTGTCATTACTGTCCAGAGGACTGACAAAACCATCAGACAGGAAATTAGCACATGAACTCTTGAGAGTGTCACCCACGTTACTGCTCAAAAGGGGAGCTCCATCATGAGAATTTAAGTTACCCCTCAAAGCAGGTTCAGTTAACTCAGTTAAAGAATTCTGGGAACTCTCAAGAGTGGACACTAGACCAATTGACTGAATATTTAAAGACTTCTTTTTGTTCACATCACGCTGTCTCCTGAAACATCTCTCCGTAGTATGACCAAGCTTACTACAATAAGTACATTTACTTTTCTGAATTCTAGAGGTGAAGCTGCTATTTACTTCCTGAGAAACATCATCTTTATTCTCTCTCCTGTTACCTGTATTCTGAGTAGAGGCAACGTACTTACTCTCAGCTTTCCCTTTTTCTCTAGAATATCTCTTGTGAGTGAGAACATACTCATCAGCTAAAACTGCAGCATCAGACAAATTATCTATTCTTTTCTCATCAAGATATAGGCTTACATCATTATAAATACACCTTTTGAAGTCCTCCAGCAAAATCATCTGCTTAAATTTGTCAAAATCAGAATCCACATTCTTAGAATTTAACCACTGGTCTAACAGATCTTCTTTGATTTTTGCATACTCAACATGGGATTGCTTATCTTGCTTGTAAGTTGTCCTAAATTTTACTCTATAGGCTTCAGGAACAAGCTCATAGGCCTTAAGAATCAAGCTCTTAACTACATCATAATTATCAGATTGATCCTGAGGCAAAGATGCATAAGTTACTTGAGCTTTACCGGTGAGAACAGTTTGAAGGAGTACTGGCCAATACTCCTTGGGCCAACTAAAACCTGTAGCTACCCTCTCAAACAACTGAAAATACTTTGTTAAATCAGATTCATTAAAAGGAGGGACAAGTTTAACATTTTTAGCCACATCAAAATCATCAGAGCTAGATGATCCAGTTCCACATTGTTTCATGCGATACTCATGGTCTGCCTGAATCCTAGCAAGTTCAACTTGTGCGTGAAACTCAGCCTCCTTAGCACGGGCCTCCTGCAGGGCTAGCTGTAACTTAGCTAATTCAATCTGCATTTGCTCATTTGGAGGAGTTACATTAAACAAGCTTTCATTAATCATGTCAACAATTTGATCTTTAGAATGATGAGAGCGAACAACAATTCCCAATTGTTGAGCAAGACGCTTAAGTTCATTCTTTGTTCTGTTTTCTACATCACACACTGTTTGCACATTTGACAAAAAATCTTTGGCTTCATCAAGTGTAGTAATAGTAGACATAATTAATAAGTAACAGTCACAAAATATCAAGCAATATCCTTATGATAATATCCTGAATATCCTGATATGAGGTCGCCAAATTTATGTTACGGAACAGAGAAAGATAATGTACACTTAAAGTGAGAATACTAAAAATCACTACTGTCCCGTAAAGTTCCAGGTTCAAAACAAAAGAGTTAGGTAAAATTACAAGTTAAAGTTTAATGCTCAAACTAACAACAAAACATTCAGGACTCATAAGGATAATGTAATGGCAAATAAACAGGTTAAATATATGGTTAACTGCAATAGCCTCTATTAACACGAAATTAGCAAGAGTAAATTTATCTAAGTCAGCCCTGATAAATGAAAATACACCGGGTAATGCTCAGTTAATGCAAGATAAATTATTACAGATACAAAATATTATTTAAAATGACTGATATAAAACCCCACATTAATCACAAAGACCTAAGTAGGCCTAAGAATCAACCCCATGCTACACAGTACAAGAAAAAATGCAACAACAGTTATACTCAAAATACACAGCTGCTAGATGGTTGGAGACTTCCGGAGAACTCACAATAATAATAACGGTACAGGGAAGGACAGAGATGTGAACAAAATGAGGAGTAGATCTAAGTGGCAATGATGCAGAGACTGAGCTCATTATATAGGGGCCAGGAGAGCTTGATACAACTTGTAAGAAGGACGCGCAAATGAAGCCATGGGGACAAAGAGCTGAAAATCCCGCTCTGAATAACAGAGAGAACGACTTACTTTACTATAACGGTAGAAGAGGGGGACTGAGGCAGAACACGCTCGTGATCAAACATGCAGCATACTGTGCGTTAAAATTACACAAAGGATGATGAAATCATAGGCTATGTAACAATATATATATATTTATATATATATATATATATATATATATATATATATATATATATATATATATATATATATATGGGTATACAGCAAATTGCTTTCATGAGCCACCCCTCAAATGTAGTCTTCTATTATGTTCTCATTATTCGGTCCTTGGTAAATGTATTCAAAATCCAGTATATCATGATGGAAATGCTTGCCATGCTCCTTCGTGCATGCTCCCATGATTGCCTTGCATATCTTGAGATGAGCGTGTAAGTGTGGACTTTGAGGTTTATCTTACAGCCCGTGGTGCCGCAAGTCCTCACGAGAGTTTCGGCTAGCTCCACATAGTTCTTTGCCTTGTGGGTGCCCAGAAAGCCCCAAACCATTGTGGCAACGCTGTTCCAAGCTGCCTTCACCGCCCTTGTGAGCTTCTTAGGGAATTCTTTGCACTCCATGACAGTGTTGGCACCAAAGTGGGTAACCCGGTTTTACCCAACGGATTTTTTCAGTAAAACCCACTTGAGAAAACCCACTATTTTACCCAATGTACTGGGTTTTTAAAAAATAATGTGTTAAATAACAAATTCAGTTTTTTTTTATTAAATGGTTATATTTTTGCACAAAATATCAGAAGTAAATAATAGCTCTGTGGTAGGTGGGGGCACTTACCATCCACTCACTCGATGTACTGCTGCTCTCGGGTGTCTGCCCTTTCCTCTCCTCCATCCTTCTTTCCTTCCATCCTCTTCTGTCTTTCTTTCCTTCATTCTTCCCTTATCCTTCTGCCTACAGGTGACTTTATACTCCCTCTTCTGTCTTTGTTTCCTTCATTCATTCCTCTTCCTTCTTCGTGTGGATGACTCTACTCTGAGTGACAAGCCAAATGATTTCCTGTACACCAGGAAACCATTTACTACGCTGGGTGGTAACCATATAACTAAATTTTGGTGCCTGGTGGTTTAGTGGGTAATTATTGCTCTCCAATCGGATTGAGCCAGTGAAGATTTATTACCAAGGGATGGTTGAGGTTTTTTGCTTACGTAGTGCCACTCAGGGATGAGTGAGGCTGGTCATTCTCATCTTAAATGTCAGAACCAACTGCCTAGCCCCGGGCTCCTGTGCTCCTCATGGGGCAACGTAGGATTGGATGATGGAAGGACGGATGGAAATAATAGCTACTTAATCATATTCTATTTCACTGGTAAATAAAACACAACATCGCCAAGTATTTATAATATAATATCTTGGAAGCATAATCTTAATGATTAAGATTAATAAAAAAAAACTTATTATATTTCTCATCATCAACATAAGTAAAACATGCTCTTTGCAAATATGAATGTTGTTCTTTGATTTTTTCGAAACTATTCAAAATACTTTTATTTTTCTAATAGCTTTTATAACCAATATTCTTTTCTTTTGAAATGATAATATTTTTTCCACAGTAAATTATGGTTCTTGTCATGTTACCCAACCATTATAACAAAAGTACTTTTTTTTTTTTTTTTTTAATAAGAATGCAATTCTTTGCCTCAGTGATAAAATAAAAATGACACTTCACTTCTAAATGACATACCAACATGAAATAATAATATTTCCTGAAAAATAATAACATTATTCTTTACTGCAGTTTCAAAAAATCAGGTCAAAGTTTTCTTCATCTTAAGAATATTTTTACATTGCTTTCCTTCTCAGCAGATTCAGTTTTTATACGTCCACATGTTCTATTTTAATGTGGTGAATACAAACTTTACCGCCAGCACTACCTGTCTCTAATTTTGAAAGTTTTAAAATTAAGAGTAAAATTGTTTTTGATATATATGGTTTTTAAATTTATTAAGGAGTGTGGTAAATTTGTTGTATAACAGTAATCATTACTGGAGTTAACTCATACTATATACTCTCATATCATTACCAAATATCAATAATTCTATGGAAATATAAACATTGCTTTCTGTTTAAAATTGATGTATTTTATAGGCTTAGGTATTTGGTTACCAAAAGCTATTACTGTTAAGATAATGTGTGAAGTTACTTATGCCACAGAATTTTCAGTAACAATTATTTAGAAGATTGAGAAATGCAAGTATGTAATTACCAAAGAAAGGAGAGTAGCAAGGCAAATGACTCCTTCTCCTACTATTGTGTAGTGTGGACTGGTCTTTGCCAGCTCATGAGTTGTGCAGTGCTCTCAAGCCTCTCATGTTGAAGCATGTTTTGCTGTGTAGCAGGCAGCCCAAGGATAACAGCCAAACAGGTTCATTTCCTTGATTCAAATAACTGTGTGAAAAATAAGATTTTATTGGGCTATTCGTAATTATGTATAGCGGAAACATGATTTAAATTTAAAGTAAACTTTTAAAAATCCATTTTTGCCCGGGTTTTGGGAGGTATTTTGTGAAAAAAAAAAACAAAAAAAAAAACAGGTGGGTTGGGCTTAAAAAAATAAAAAAAGTTTTTTTTTTTTTTTTGCCAACCCTGCTCCAGGATCTTTTTTATCTGTAACCTTTACCTAAGACAGCTTTGAGAAGAAGCCTTGGAGGTACTTGGAGACCACCGATTTCTTATCTAGAGCTGTGACTGTTTGCTTCATATGGCCCAACCTCATATGCCTTGGCGGCATCAACACCTTCTGAGAGTCCACAAGCAGCTCCCACTTGACGTTGCTCCTCCCCATGGAGAACTCGGTCCGCTGTAGCCAGTCTCACCTGTAGCAGTGAGCCATTTTGCCCCTGCTGTCCCAAAGACAAAGATAGCAGGGGAACATGGTGAAATCGCCCTCGAGACTCATCAGAAAAGCCACCATTTTGAAGTTGCTGATGACCTCCTAGCCATACTTCAAGGCATCCAGCAGAATCAAGACTTTGTTGTGCTCCTTCATGAAAGTGCACCGAGTGAGCCAGAGGAAGATATGGGAACCGGCACCGATTGTGGAGCAGCACAACTTTGATCCTCCTGGTTTAGCCGTCAGTGAAGAGGCGACACTTGAGCTGGTTAGTGGGGATTACGATCATCTTGAACAGACCAGTCTCATTGTGTCAAGAGCAAAGTCATCTCGAAGGGCCAAGAAGTTGGAAAACACTTGATGTTTCCTCTAACTTAAGACTAGCCCACATTCGTCCAACAAGTTCCACTGTTTGAGTCAAGACAGTCAGAAACTTGGCACTGGACTTTGAGAGACCAAGATCTCTTATCATGTTGTTGAGGTCTTTCTGGTTGGGGTAGTATGAGTTTCTCTCCTCAGCCCCACCTCAGAAAGTGTACTTTCGATCAGGAACGTTGTCCTGACCCCATGACTTGCTGCTCTGTCCTGATGAAGACACATGCGCTTTCTCTGGAGAGGTGAGTATGGGGAGCACAGGGGAGTATGGCATGGTGGTGATGGATGGAGGAAGGTCTGGACTCTTGAAAGCAGATGGTTCTTACCAATCAGACCTATGGAAGAATCCACAATGCAGAAGTAGCAGTTGCTCGGATGGTCAGTGGGCTCCTGCCGAATTCTGGGGATGGCGAACTTCATGGCTCTCTTCTCCCCTCTGAATCATCTTTCAAAATAACAAAATATTATTGCAATAAAGAATATATTAAAATTAAAATATATATTAACAAATGTATTTTAATTACATTTGCAATAAAGAGTATATCGACCATTTTTTTCCTTCCAGCACTCACAGGTGACCTGAGGTGCCCAGGGTTTGTCTTGATCCCCTACCGGCATGCCAAAATGTACTTTGTTGGCCACACACATCCTGGCAGATGCTTCCACGGAGTGCTTTTTTCTTCTTTTCTTAATGAACTGGCCTCAGACTTAGCAGACCTCATCTGCCAGATACTTGTCACCTCTGAAGGCCACTTACACCAAATGCAGATCTCAAAATTCACAGATTTAGACAGACACTACAAAATTTAATCAAGGAAAATACCACGAAAAAGTATCATTTAAAAAAAATCCCATATGTAAATTTCAAGATCTACCTGCTTGCAAAATTTCAGTGAAACCTAATTATAAATGAAAAAGTTGAAATGACTGTAGACTGAACTTCTTAGTTATGCTAATTATTATGGGTCAGGTGCCCAACCCTACCAAACCCAAAGGTCTGATTGATTCAAAGCTCATTATATGTGATTCAGGTAACACGAAAGTGATGAATTTCCTGAAAAAAGAAAAAAATGGTCACTGTGCAATACTGACCATGCATTGTGAACGTTTCATATTGGGTATGAATAATTGGTTCAGACTCACTACCACCTATAGTAACTGTAGTTTAAACCTATGAAAGTCAGCTTTCTTGTAACTTGAAACTTTTCTCATAGGTGGTGCTTACACTGTTGTTAATTATAAGAAGGAGGTGAAAAAAATGCAGGTGAAATAGAAATGAGCTTTGTTCCCGACTAGTGTTGCCTATACCTTTTTCAAGGGAACTATGGAATCTCACGGACTTAGCACATTTAGGGAAAATGTGGATCATGATTTGCTGACTGTTGGTCAGTGCTGCCAAGCAAATGGCAGCATCAAGAGCTGGTTGGCCGTACCTATGTCACCCATGTTCTCTTTATGTAGCTACCACGTGAGTCACCATCCCCAGCCACATCAAGTCCTCATTTCTTTGGTTGGTGTTTATGTTTGTAGTGATATACATGGCCTAGATTATTTTACTCTGTTCAGTGAGTCCATTTTTTAGCACCCTAGCACTATTCCACCTTGATAGTTAACTTTTTTCATGTATGTGATTCACTACCACACTAGTGAGACGGTGGTATCTCATGTCCGCTCTGTCACCTTTTAACCTGCCGTGTGCCGGACACCCTAAACATAAAATGGCACTCCAGTGCCGGCCAATTTTTTTTTTTTTTTTTTTTTTAAGGCTAGAACGATAGCTTTTGATATGAAAAAAACGAATATGACCATTAAAAGACTCGATTGAGGCTAGAAGTGTGTTTTCTGGAGGTCTCCGGTCCGCCCCTCAATTGTGGTTTCTCAGAAGAACTGCAGTGAAGATGAGAGAAAACCTCGTTTTCTATGAAGGCAAACTCAGGTATTCTGGCCAACATTACTCGAAGGTCGTCTAGGAATGTTTTTTACACTTTTCGGTTCACTTGATATGCATAAATTTTTTTTTCACTGGATTTCATACAGAAAACATCTTTTTTCTTTCCATATAAATCGCTTAATTATTGCAACGCCTGTCACCTGTCAGGTATCTTTCTCACTGTGAATCCTTAGTCTCACATTTATGTTTACTTATGTACAAGTTTACTTCACTATGTACTGCACTTACACTTATGGTAAATTATTTACAACATGCCTTCAGTATATGCAGACACTGTAAGAGTATTTCTGAGTGTCTTACTATGAATACATCGTCTTACACTTACGATAACAACATTACTTCACTACATGCAGTCCTTACACTTATGAGAAAATATTTACAAGAGTCTTCCATTGTCTTACTCAATAGTTTTGAAGAATGTGGTACTCCTCAAAGCAAGGATAGATGCACAGACCAAGGTTGCATTGTGCACACATGTACCTAGAGTCCTTCCGCTGAGTACACGGCTTTGCGGTGCTATTTGCGCACACATGACACCTTAGCTGCAGATTCTGACGAGTCTCAGTGGGAGGGATGATCGTGGGGAAGTGGCGACCGGTGAGGCGGATAGTTGTTGCAGCGGTGTGGTGGTGGCGAGCAGTAGTCCTTTCATCTGAGTATTCCCCCGGTATTTTCCACACCAGGTCAAGAATATAGCCCTCGAAGGTCTCCTTTATGCCGGTTACCTGAGCATGGAGCAGGTGAGCATTTTTTTTTTTTTATGCGAGGAAGAAGGAACCAAAGGCCATGAGCCCACAGTAACAGTTCCCCCCAAGAGAAAAACAAAATACAATATAGAGCCAAATTCAAGATCCGATCATTTTGAGATGCCTGGACACACTGCATTTGAAAGACTGGAGATCATAGGCAGCAGGAAATACAGACAGAGGGAGACAGTTCCAGAGCTGACCTGTTGCATAAATGAAAGACTGGGAGTAATGGTTAACTCTTGCATTAGAGAGTTGGACAGAAAAAGGATGAGAGTTTGCTGCCAGACGGGTGCTACGCGCCCGTCGTAGAGGTGGAGGAATGCAAGCAGACAGTTCAGAGGAGCAGTGACCATTAAAGTAGCGATAGAAAAGAGATAAAGATGCAACAGTGCGGTGAAGAGACAGAGGTAGAAGGGAGTCAGTAAGAGGAGGAGAGTTAATGAGACGAAAAGCCTTTGACTCCACCCTATTGAGAAGAGCTGTATGAGGGGAGCCTCCCCACACATGAGAGTTGTACTCCACACAGGGGCGGATAAAACCCCTGTATAGAGTCAACAATTGCGCAGGGGTAAAGAAAGAGTGGAGACGGCTTAGCACACCCAATCTCTTGGAAGCAGATTTTACAAGAGATGTAATATGATCTTTCCAAGATAAGTCCCGAGTAAATGAAACCCCAAGCATGTTCAAGGATGATGCAGGATTAAGCTGAATATTATTAAACATTAGTGGGTATACCTGTGGAAGATTTTGTCGGGTTGAAAGGTGTAAGAACTGAGTCTTAGATGCATTAAAGACAACCATATTATTTTTACCCCAGTCAGAGATACGAGTCAAGTCAGACATTAGGTGTGCCATAGCCTCATCCCTTGTTTGTTGAAGTAACTGTTGAGATGGGCGTTGTGGGAACCGAATGGAAAGGTGAAGGGTGGAGTCATCAGCGTATGAGTGGATAGGGTTAGATGTACAGCTTAGAAGATCATTGATGAATAAAAGGAAGAGAGTTGGTGATAGGACAGAGCCCTGAGGAACACCACTGTTGATAGATCTAGGAGAAGAACGATGGCCGTCTACATCAGCGGCTATAGAACGACCAGAAAGGAAGCTAGTGATGAAGGCACAGATAGAAGGATAGAAACCGTAGGAGGGCAGTTTGGAAATTAAAGATTTATGCCAGACTCGATCGAAAGCCTTTGAGATGTCAAGTGCAATGGCAAAGCTTTCGCCAAAGTCCCGAAAGGAGGATGACCAGGAGTCTGAAAGGTAGGTGAGAAGATCGCCAGTGGAGCGTCCCTGACGGAACCCATACTGACAATCAGAAAGAAGGTTGTGATAGGAAAGATGCCTTAAAATTTTTCTATTAAGAATTGACTCGAAAACTTTTGAAATACAGGACGTTAAAGCAATTGGACGATATTTGGAGGGTTGGGAGTGGTCACCCTTCTTTGGGACTGGCTGAATGAGAGCAAACTTCCAGCAAGAAGGAAAGGTACAAGTTGACAGACAATGACGAAAGAGTTTGCCTAGGCAGGGTGTAAGCACAGAAGCACAGTTCTTGAGAACAACAGGAGGGACCCCATCAGGCCCATATGCCTTGTTAGTACTGAGGCCAGTGATGGCAGAAAATACATCAACTGAAGACATTTTAATGTCAGCCATGAGGAAGTCAGAGGGGGGAAGTGATGGAGGAACAGCACCGGAATCGTCTAAGGTAGAATTGGAGGAGAAAGTCTGTGCGAAGAGATCTGCTTTATCAGTAGAAGAAATAGCTACAGAACCATCAGAGTAGAAAAGAGGAGGGAAGGATGATGAGGAAAAGTTGTTAGAAAGATTTTTGGCAAGATGCCAGAAGGAGCGGGAAGAATTCGAGTTGGAGAGTTGAGAGCATTTAGTATGGATGAAATTATTTTTAGTAGAGCGAAGAACAGACTTAGCACGATTCCGGGCAGAAACGTAAAGATGATGAGATTCAGGGGTGGGTTGGCTCCGGTACCTTTTGTAGGCCCTCTCCTTGTTGCGGACAGCATTAGAACAAGCGTGAATAAACCAAGGCTTTCTTGCGTTAGTCAAAGGATATGAGAAAGAAATGTATGCTTCCATGCCCGAGAGAATAACCTCCGTAATGCGCAAGGCACACTCAGATGGCTCACGGCCATGGAAGCAATAATCATTCCAGGGAAAATCAAAGAAGTACTGCCTGAGGGCTTCCCAGTCTGCGGCTCCAAAATGCCATAGACGACGTTTCCCTGGAGGGTCCACAGGCCGTACCGGAGTGATAGGACAGGTTAAGGTAATAAGGTTGTGATCGGAGGAGCCCAACGGAGAGAAAAGATTAACAGAGTAAGCAGAAGGATTAGTTGTGAGGAAGAGGTCAAGTATGTTGGAGCTCTCTCCAAGGTGGAAGAATAGTTTCTTGTACCACTTCATCTTAGGCCTGGCACAATCCACGCTGGAAATCATTGCGTCCAACTGCTCTACCTGTCGCATATTCATATTGTAGGCCAGGACAGGTTGTGGTTTTCAGACTTAGTGCCGCCCTTCTGTCCTGTAGTCGATGCTGTCGGTGCAGTGTATGAGTGGCTTGTGTACAGACGAGAGGAGAAAGACTTCTCTGTTGTGATGCCAGGCTGTTGCAAGGATGTTATTGGCCTTGTAAAATACAACTTCGTTCCTTTGCAGCTTCCTCTCAACCTTATCCATGTGCTTGCGGCTCTTTTTCACAGTGCCACACAGACCTGTCTGCTGAAGGTGAAGGTACCTGGCCAGAAGGGGGCTTGTGTACCAGTTGTCCAGGTACAGGACGTGCCCACGATGAAGGTACTCATCGATCATCATCTTCACCACAGCCCCAGACAGTCCCAAGATTCGATCTTCGGCGATGTCTGTCTGAACCCCTGTGTACAGGACTATGTCCTGCACATACCCAGTCGCACATCACGAAGATTTTGAAACCAAACCTGTGCCTTTTGCTGGGGATATATTGCCTGAAGGCAATATTGCTTCTCCATAGCACAAGACTCTCGTCTATGACGAGGTCTCTGTAGGAAGAAAAGGAGGTACGAAATTTCTCACGTAGGTGATCGAAAACCACACGTATCCTCCTCATCCTGTCCGTGTTGTTTGCGTTTGCAGGGTCGAGTTGATCAAAGAAATGCAGTCGGCTCAGGATGTATTGGAACCGATTCCTCCCCATTACTTTCCCAAAGATAGGTGTTTCCATAAGTGGATCTGTGGTCCAATAGGAGGGAAACTGGTTCTTTTTCAAAATCCCCATCAAAAGTACCAGGCCTAGGAACACATACATCTCGTTTAGGCTCACGTCCACCTCAAACAACCGGCTATGTAGTGTCTGTGTTGCCCCTGCACGCTCAAAGGCAGCAAAGGCATTAGTTAGGACAACAGTTCTCAATACAAAGTCGACAGTAAAGAAATTACTGAAGAAATCCAGTCTACTTGAAGTTGGGGTTAGTTCAAGTACAGTACACCCAGCAACATGCTCGTCACACAGCCTCACGTCCCCTCATTTCTCTCATTACAGAAAATATTGTAGCCTGGTAGCTTGTATAAAAAAATCTCATTACTCAGTATCTAGCCATGATTAAGCAATGTCATAGCCATCAACAAGTGCATGAGTCTATAAATCAGAAAAACTGTTTTACAATCTATGAACATTTACAAGAAAACTTCCACACATTTATTTCTGTGATGGAGTAAGTATGAGATTCATATCATACCTTGATTATTGTTTATAGAACTTTTTTATGACTCCATATTATAAAAATAGAAATCAAAATAGATAGGAATACAAATGTGTAGTCTTAAAGGTAAGATGATAGTCAAGCTAGGTTTGGGAAAGGAAATGTGTTTGCAAATTTCAGTAAAGAATGCCGGAATTGCAATGTGTCACCTGAAACGCTACATACACACAGACACACACAAGCTTCTAGACCCCTCACATACGTCCAGTACACGTGACACAACCTCTTCTATACAAGAAAGGAGGAATTAGACAGTCAGAAGGAGGCTAGCAACAAGGGCGAGAGGTTGTCGAGAGAGATAGAGCAAGACAGTCTGGGAGGTAGCTATGGGGACTTTACTTCATACTCCACTCCTGTGTGACAAACTTTAGTTTATCTTTTCGAGACAATAAAATTATAAATAGTCCCATACTCATCTTTACCTCTCCTGTCACGACATGACAAAGGGAACTAAGATTATCTACTTACAAACCTACTCACGTATAACAACAGCTCATCCACGAGTACATTATATGCATAACTGATCTACAAAACCCACTACAAGAAGGTACAAAGTTACTACAAAAGATGGTGGCAGCGAAAGTACGAACCTCGTCTACGAATCTACAGTGAATTTCTACAAAAGCAGGTGAGACAGTAACCAAAATCAGCTTCAGTTCTACAGTTGATTCTACAGTACATTATCAAGAAACTATAATTCTATGATCAAGTAACCACAATCAAATATACAGTAAGAAGAATGAGTAACGAGTGAGGAAATACAAGCTCTGTGATTAACTACAAGTAACAAGTCTACGAAACATCTCTATAATCTTCTACACGCACCTGCAAGTAGTTGCAGTCTTCATCCCACAACGAGTATATCACAAGAAGAAAGGACCGAGAATACGTCGAGAAAGAAAAAACAAAAGAAGCAAACGAAGAGGGAGAAATGACTCACAACCACCTGACACCACCACCCTCTCGACAGCCACCCCCGACCACCGTCTCCATCACCACACTGACACAGGAGTGAAGAGGTCAAGATGACGGCAGCAAATACCAGAGCCCTCATTCACCACTCACCTTACTCATCGTTACTCAACATTACTCTTCGCTACTCATATACTCACCACAGCTACCAGAGTGTGGGAAGTCAACATTGCTGTGCTCGTTTGCTGCGACCACATCACATCAATCAACGTGTCTGACACCACCACTCACCACCACTCACACCATTCCCACCACAGTAAAAACTTGTGAGTTACATACTTACTTCATTTATACAATACACAGTGACAGACACAGTGATAGACAAAATATTCTGCACAACATATAAAACGTGCTTTATAGTTACAACTTATGTACATATACCTACTTCAATTATCTGCATAAGTCAATCACTAAATACTCT
Source organism: Coenobita brevimanus (assembly GCF_032717465.1). Taxonomy (NCBI): domain Eukaryota; kingdom Metazoa; phylum Arthropoda; class Malacostraca; order Decapoda; family Coenobitidae; genus Coenobita; species Coenobita brevimanus. The sequence goes on along the minus strand of NC_136960.1, from coordinate 30,242,442 downwards.
CACCAACAATAGCTATTATATACTGGATATAATTATTCATTCATTTATTATAGCATGCATTTACTTACTACTAAGAGGGTGTATGTAGGTGAGGTGGAGGGAGGGAGAGGGAGGGGTAGACCGAGGATGAGGTGGAGGGATGGAGTTGAGAGGTATATGAGGGAGGGGGGGGTGAGTTGGGGGGAGGGGAGTCAAATGGTGGGTGACAGAGTGACTTGGAGGCGTTTTGTCTGCGGCCACCCTTTGCGGGATTAGGGCGTCGGGCTATAGACAGATAGATTTACTACCAACGAGTGTTACCATTTATACCTACATAAAATACATGCTTCATAAATACGACTAGACATTATTACTCTACAAAGTAATAAATAAAATATACTATCACAGTTACTCAGTGAATGATTAAAAGAACTGTAATAAACATTTATTAATTAAAGCTACCTAGTGGAACCAGACAAATTAAATTACAAGGAAAACCAAGAAAAGAGAGAAAAAAATGACCAACACAAATGACGTTAGCAAGAATGAACAACATCTTCCACACAATTGTGAAGACAAAGATTTCCACACAGTGCTGACACATACATTGCACTCGATAGGTACAGTTGCGAGCAGATGACTCGAGGCCACCTAGTCCACCAACATGTTGATGTTTTATCTGGTGGCAGTGGTAGCTATGAACCTGATCGAGATTCAGTCGGCTGTTCGGGCGAAACAAACCCAGAGATAAATTGTCAATGTGCAGTTCTAACTGGTCTCCAATCAAAATCATGCAAGTAAACGTATTATATTGATAATGATTAACGTGTCGTACACATGGTAGATATATTTATAACCACAGTATTACAACACTGGCATCCAAATAGTGGTGCGTTCATTCATGTGAGACACACGGGTATCCTGAGTGTGCACTTCCATCACCACCTCGGTTTGTGACGTAGGCACCACGTGACGCCACGTATGGGGAGAGGCATGAAGGTGGAACCAATTGGCCCGTTCATGATGATAAATATTTATAGAGAGTAATCGTTCGACTTTACCACTTGAATATTAAACAAACATTGGTTGCGTATGTCAAAACAAACTTATTATAATCTTTAATCTAATATACGTTTAATACCGCAGCCAACCACCTGTCACCTCCCCCCTCCTCCTCCCAGCTGACGTCCCACCTCGTCCCTCCCTTCCACATTTACCACCCTCCTTATAACTCCCACACACCCCTCCCTCTGTTTCGCCTACTGTAGTGTGAACCTTTAACTCTCCCATCTGCTTCGGATTTAGACTTCGACGAAAATGAGGTTCAGGGTGAGGGATGACTGGCATGTAGGCATTTTTGTGATAATAATGCTAGGTTGCGGGGAAGCTGATAACCCTACGGTATATCTCTTGAAAACTGGTCAAGGTTGTTTGGTTCACGACAACAGTCGAACCAAATAAATCACTACCGATACCCGTGTGTCACACATGAACGAATGCACCACTATTTGGATGCCTATGTTGTAATACTATGGTTATAAATATAACTACCATGTGTATGACATATAATATGTTTACTTGCATGATATTGATTGGAGACTAGTTAGAACTGCACATTGCCAAATTATCAATGGGTTTGTTTTGTCCGAACAGCCGACTGAATCTCGGTCAAGTTCATAGCTACCACTGTTACCAGATAAAACACCAACACGTTGGTGGACTAGGTGGCCTCGAGTCATCTGCTCACAACTGTACAAATGAACAACAAGTGAGTGTATACAGATAATACTGTATATAGTGTATAAATATTTTTATATAAAATTACAAAATATGGGGCTCTATAATATCATTTTCAATAATATCTGTTAAATATAAACTAAGCCTTAAAAAAGGGTCTCAAGGATTAGCTAGCAAATATGTAACCTTGGGCAACACCAAAAAGGCATAGACAAACGAAGAAAAACAAACTATAGAATATCAATACATACAAAAATACAGTAAGATCGTATAACAAACAAAACAAAAATAGCTGCAATTGTTGCTACAAATGCCACAGTACAGCATAAACTCCTATAAGTGAAACAAAGAGCAAGTTATTGTTCTCCACAAGCCAGTGGTAAGGCACATCATCACTATCATCAACCGCAGCATGACTGGATTAGATACTTACATGATTCGCAATACAATTAATTGCTGCTAGTGTGTTACTATTGTGTTATTATATGCATGTGCACACAATTATGTTGCAACTTACAATGTAACAGACAATGTAATTGCACAATATAACTACAGTTACTACAAAATCCCTAAAATGTCAGGACTGCAGTTACTACAATTGTGTAACAACAAACGATTGCATTACTGCAATTATGCTACAGATGCTTCAGTCATGTAACTAGAAACGATTTGTAACAATTACAATACAATACACATAGGTACAATAAGAATACAATTATGTAGCAACACAATTATGTAACAATTCATACAATGTTACTACAATTCTGTATTACCAGAATCATCATACAAGTTAGGTAAAATAGTAGGCATTATTAAAGGGATAACTTCATATATAATGTAATAACCTAGCAGTTGAAAGTTGGAATACAAATGTGGGCGATTTTGTGTGTGTATGCACCAACGCAAGATCGTTCTAGAAGAGTGAGAGAAGAGTTCTGGACAAATGTAGAAGTGTGCATGGAAAAGTTTGGAAGGAATGAGAGAGTGTTTTTGATTGGTGATATGAATGGTAAAGTTGGGAATGTGAAGGTGGATGGAATAGTTGGTGAGTGGGGTGTGCCTGCTGAGATTGATGAGAATGGCAGTGCGTTAGTGGACATTTGTGCTGGGAGGGGGTTGGTGATAGCCAATACCCTCTTCAGGCATAAAATGATCCACAGGTATACATGGTGAGTGATGAGAAGGGTGGGTGGTGAACTGAATGAAAGGAAGGCAATGATTGATTATGTGTGTGTGGATGAAAGGATGCGAAGATGTATATTGGATGCAAGAGTTTATAGAGGTTGGGGGAGTGGACTTTCTGACCACTACTTGGTGGTGGCCAGAATTAAAGTTCAAGTAAGATGGAGGAACAGAAGAAGGGAAAGACGAGAGGAAGGAGTAGTTGCAAGGAGAGTGGAAAGGTTACAAGAGGATGAGAAAAAGGCAGAGTATAAGAGAGAAGTGGAGGAACGATTGGGCAAATATGAATTGGAGCAGATGGGGGACGTGGAAGGTGTGTGTAGAATATTTACAGAAGAAATATGTGCAGCATGTGATGTGGTGTGTGGAAGGAAGAGAAGACGGAGGGGGGTGCAAGGAACAGCGTGGTGGACTGAAGAGGTGAAACGGGCTGTGGCACAAAAGAAGAAAGCATACAATGAATGGATGAGGAATAGGGGCGTGGAAGAGGTTGAGAGGCGGAAGAGAGAGTTATATGTAGAAAGAAAGAGGTGAAAAGATTAGTAAGAGAGAGTAAGAAGAGAGTGGATGAGGAATTTGGAAGGAATTTGAGTGTAAAGTGGAGGGACTGTAAGAAAATGTTCTGGAGAGAGGTGAAAAGAGTAAGACAGGGTGGAAGTGAAGTTAGCAGGGGAGTGAAAGATAAAAATGGTAGATTACTAGTGGAGAAGGGAGAAAAAGTGAGCAGATGGAGAGAACACTTTAAGGAATTCTTGAACGTGGAGGATGGAAGTAATGCGAGTATAAGTGGCTGGGAAATGGCTGGGAGAAGGAGGGAGGTGAGAAGACAGGAAGAAATCAGTAGGATAGAAGTTGTGGAAGCAATGAAGAAAGTTAAATCAGGGAAAGCCCCAGGAATTGATGGAGTGTGTGGTGAAATGCTGAAGCATGGGGGAGAGATAGTAGTAGAATGGATGTGGAAGATGTGCAGATTGGCCTGGGAGGAAGGTAGAGTCCCGGAGGATTGGAAGTCAGGTATAATTATTCCCTTGTACAAAGGAAAAGGGGAAAAAGAACTGTGTGGTACTCATAGGGGCATTTGTCTTCTTAGTATAATGGGAAAAGTGTATGGTAGGATACTTATTGACAGAGTTAGAGAAAGAACAGAGGAATTAGTTGGAGAAGAACAGGGAGGCTTTAGGAAGAGTAGAGGTTGTGTAGATCAGATATTCATTCTCAGATCTTTAGTGGAAAAGTTTCTAGAGAAGGGAATGAAGTTGCACGCGGCTTTCATGGATTTGGAGAAAGCATATGACAGGGTGGATAGACTAGGATTGTGGAAAGTGTTAAGAATATATGGAGTAGATGGGAAGTTGATGAATGCTGTGAAGAGTATGTACGATGGTGCGAAGGCTGCAGTGCATGTGGATGGTGAACTAAGTGAATTTTTCTCTTTGAAAGTTGGGTTGAAACAGGGATGTGTCATGTCTCCATGGTTGTTCAATCTGTACATGGATGGGGCAATAAAAGAGGTACAAGGTAGGGTAGTGGATGTTGGAGTGGCCCTGGTGAGAGAGGATAGTGTTTGGAAACTCCCTGTGCTGTTGTTTGCAGATGATACTGCGTTGTTGAGTGAAGACGAAGGGGAGCTGCAAGGTTTGGTGGATGAGTTTGGGAGAGTGTGTAAGAAACGGAATCTAAAGGTGAATGTAGGGAAGAGTAAAGTGATGGCCTTTGAGAGAGGTGAAGTCAGTGAATGTACAGCGAGGTTGGATGGTGAGGAATTGGAAAATGTGAGTACGTTTAAGTACCTGGGTAGTGTGATGAGTAAGGATGGAGGTTTGGAGGGTGAAGTGCTTGAAAAGGTACAGCAGGGAAGAAAGGTTGCTGGTTCTTTGAAAGCAGTGATAAGAAACAGGGAAGTGAGCATGGAAGTGAAAAAGTTACTACATTACAGTATTGTGATACCAACTCTAACGTACGGAAGTGAAGCTTGGACGTTGTTGGAAGGACACAAGTCAAGAGTGAGAGCAGTGGAAATGAGTTATTTAAGAGGAGCCTGTGGAGTCACATGGAGAGACAGGCTGACGAATGATGATATAAAGGAGCGTTGTGGTGTTGATATGGATGTGATAGGAAGCGTTATGAGGAACATACTGAGGTGGTTTGGCCATGTGGAGAGGATGGAGGGTGAAAGACTGACGAAGAGAGTGTATGTGAGTGAGGTGGAGGGGGAAAGAGGGAGGGGGAGGCCGAGGATGAGATGGAGGGATGGGGTGGAGAGGTATATGAGAGAGGGGGGTGTGAGTTGGGAGCAGGGGAGTGAAATGGCGGGGGACAGGGCGACTTGGAGGCGATTTGTTTGTGGCCACCCCAAACGGGATTGAGGCGTCTGGCAATAGATAGATAGATAGATAGACCTAGCAGTATTACCATTGCACAGTTATATGCATATGTCTGTTATATATACACATTTTACAATAATTTATGCAATATTCTATCACCAATTTTACTATAGTGTGTTTGCTCCATTATGTATACGATATGTCTACAATGTATTATGATTCTAGAATATTATTAGGTTAGTACAATATTATCATGAATATTATGTCTATACAGTATTATAATCAGTTTTATATATTAATAGATTAGAGCGTGTCACTGATGCATACTGTCATAGGTTCGCCAGCTGGTGTGACTGAGCGATGTCACGACTCTTTATTATAGTAATACAAATCATAATGAATAGGAACACAAATGTGTAGTCTTAAAGTAACATGATAATCAAGCTAGGTGTGGGAAAGGAAATGTGTTTGCAAATTTCAGTAAAGGAATGCCAGAACTGCAATGTGTCACCAGAAATCCTACATACACAGAGACACACACAAGCTTCTACACCCGACTCATACATCCAGTACACGTGACACAACCTCTTCTATAGAAGAAAGGAGGAATTAGACAGTCAGAAGGAGGCTAGCAACAGGGGCGAGAGGTTGTCGAGAGAGATAGAGCGAGACAGTCTGGGAGGTAGCTATCGGGACTCTACTTCATACTCCACTCGTGTGCAAGGCTTTAGTTAATCTTTTTAAGACAATAAAATTATAAAAAGTCCCATACTTATCTTTACCTCTCCTGTCATTGCATGACAAAGGGAACTAAGATTATCTACTTACAAACCTACTCACGTATAGCAGCAGCTCATCCACGAGTACAATATATGCATAACTGATCTACAAAACCCACTACAAGAAGGTACAAAGTTACTACAACTTTGCACATTTGCATTGCCATTTGTTTTCCTGCAGAAAGAACTCACAGCATCGTTTAGGAGGTGCCCAAGATGTGCAGAATCAACTGTGCTCAAGTGAAGATCACCTTGTGCGGTCAAAAGTGGCTGCTGGTATAGATCATTCCACGTGTCAACAAAGTCAACACGTTCCTGGATACAAAGAGACTTAACCCGCTGACTCTCGTTGATGTGTTTATATGTCTGAATGTATTGTCACTGTGACTCCCAGTGACGCATTTAAACGCTCCACAATTGCAAGGTCTATCATATGCACATTTTTCAAATTTTGTGTGTGATTTTTGGTACGTTTACATGGGACACCGTCCTCTACAAGATGCCAGACAGGGACAATGCCTTACCCCACATGACCTTCCACCCCCCCGGCATGCCATTGTCTCGGCAATTCACCTGTTACCAATGACCTGGCCTGTAAAGACATGTCACGCCACGGTACGAAATTCAAGGCCAGAATGATTCCCCAATCGATGACAATGTGGAGGACAAAGTTTACTTAGCATCAGAGGAAGAAGCAATCATAAATGATGACCAGGTAATGTTCCCCAAAAACGTGAGGTATGTTGATGTGTTTGGTGAGTGAGACAATGCTTATATCACCTGTATTACTGTATGAAAACCATTTTACTCTTGTACTATATATAAATTTGTACCAATTAAATAAATAAATACCATTTATGAGTGGTGTGGAATAGTTACCCCTCCCAAAGAACTTGTTTTCTCTGAAGCCTGCCTCATAGAAAACACAGTAAGGTAAGTGGTACTGTTACCTGTATCCAGTATTTTAAACCTCAGGTGAGCAATTTCTCTACAAATTTTCGATGTTTCTCACCAAAAGTGGAGGTTTGAGCCAAAAAAAAAAAAAAATCCAAAATCTATCAGAATAGGGGGGGGGGGCAGTGGTGGAAAATCAGTTGAGACTGGGCGGGTTAAGCTGATTATCATGACCAAAGGTTTTTCTGTATAAGGTATTCATGGCATCAGTTATCGAAACGACCCCTGAAGTCAAAATACTGGCGAATTTGGTCCTCTAGTACCGGATCATTGTGTGACATTGTAGTAGGATCTGGTACCAGTATGAACAACAAGTGTCATTAGCTGAACCACTAGTAACATCGTTCATGGTCTCGCTCACGACATCTCCCACAAAACTTCATTAGTTGGCCTTGGAGAGAGAGAGAGAGAGAGAGAGAGAGAGAAATTAATCCTATAAGTAAGAAGACATATTTCATTATTCTGCATGCCCCCGACATGTGATATTGTTTTCCTTTGGAGGATTTTTTTTTTCTTGGGCTAAAAGCATTATATAAAACTTTAATCAATCATTCTCGAGAAAAATCCTCCCCTAAGCTACTGTAGTAATGTACTTTTGTGAGACTTGAGGCTTTGTAGAGCCTCTTCCTTTGGCTTTAGTGTACTCTCAGAGGCTCCACAAAAACACTTTCTAGCCTCGGATCAGTTGATCACTTTAAATACTCCAAAGAGCAATCACTCTTTATGTACATTGTTCGTTTCTAAACTGCACTGACAGGTACCAATGGCATGTGTGAATATCATCCCCAGTCATTGCTAGTCACACATTCATAGCCTTATCTGAGAGAAATGTGAGAAAGACACTCGGAACAAAGGAAAAAATGCGAACTTTGTTTACGTATGACGCCATACTCTGGCCTTATAGTACCTCGAGCCCTCTTTATGGGTGTAGGGTTGCCATACGTCCGGATTTTCCCGGACATGTCCTGCAATTATGTATCAAAATCGTCATCCGGGAGGAATTTTAAAAATTCTCCAAAAGTCAGGAATTTCAGCTTCCATGACTTTTTCTCGAAATATTTAATATACCATTAAACTCTGTAACGAAGAGAGAGAGAGAGAGAGAGAGAGAGAGTGCTGTTATAACCATAAAGTAGATCGCAATTGCACACAATTATTGGCTTAGTTTTCATTTACACTGTTTCTTTTGTTATTATGATCTCATCCTGCGTCTATGGTGCTTTAGCATTTGTAAGTCATTGTCCATTATAATGTAAAAAGGTTGAAGATTGTGGTATAGTACAGCAGTACTGGTGTGTGTGTGTGTGTGTGTGTGTGTATATATATATATATATATATATATATATATATATATATATATATATATATATATATATATATATATATAATTTCTATCATGGTTTCATAACGACATAGAGCCAAAGTGTCTGTTGGAGGGGGCGGGGGGGGGGCATGTGTTTCAGCGGAGGCGTCCTGTATTTTGACTTCAGATATGAGAACCCTATCTCACGTTGTCCAATGGAAGCAAGACAATACTACGGGTCCACATTATTTCCAAGGCACTTTTTTCAGGCTATTATCATAATTTAGTATTTTTACAACTAGGTAATCACAATGGAGATATGGTAATTTTAGGCCAAAAAGGGTTGTCATATCTGCTGATGACGAAATTTCAACATGCAATGAAATCTATAGGGCAGTCTCATGAAAAGGGTGGTGGTCAAAAGCAGAACCGACTGTGAATAGAAGTAAAGACTAACTTGGTGGGAGAGAGAAAAAAAAGAGGTGCGGGAGGGGGACGGGACAATGAAGTACGTAGGGACACACCACCCCTCACTGCGTGTCGGCATTGGTGCAACTGGAAACGTGTCAGATATGTCTTACCATTTAATTATTGTTATTAATCTAAAATAATAAAAACGAAAATTAAGGTATATTTTCACAAGATCAAATACCTTATTTCTTCAACACCATAAATTAAGTTTGGAGGGCAGGCAAGTTATGGAAAACATTAGAGAAAGATTGCCAGATCCAGGGAGTTTGTCCGAAACTTAAAGAAACCGAGTCATCACTTGTTTGGGCGATTGTACGAGAAGATAAAGGATATAACCAGAAGGAGGAGGCCATCGAGAAGTTCAGTAGCCTAATAAAGAAACAACAAGGAAATGTAGTGATGGAGAACATCGGAAGTTCTGAAAAGGGAGGAAAATATAACAGAGCTGTATGCCCACACAAGAGGTGACAGACCTGAGATGGTGGGTGAGCTGGAGGGACAGCCAATTTTGAAACAGGAAGTAAAGGAAGCAATCTAAGGGATGAGCAGGGGAAACGATGTGTGATAAGAAGAATCAAGTGGAGTGGTGGAGGCAGCTGATGTCTTTTATAGGTAGAAAATAACAGAGTTGGTGATTAAGATCTAGTGCAATGGCCATATTCCAGAAGTGATGAGGGGGCTGGTATTTATAACAATTCCAAAGAAAGATGGGACAGCAGAATGTGAACAACATCATACAATATGCATTTTGATTCAGATGAGGAAAAACAGTTCTCAGACTAATCAGAACAAATAAGAGAAAAGATAGGCAGTAATGAAGAGCAATAGCAGTATGGGTTCAGAAAGGGTAAAGGGACTCTTGATGCAATCTTTTCATTGAGAGTGATTACAGAGAGAGCAGTGGATATATATATATATATATATATATATATATATATATATATATATATATATATATATATATATATATATATATATATATATATATATATATATATATATATGCTGATGATTTGGTATTGATTGCAGAGAATGAAAGGGAGGCGGAGGAAAGGTTTAGGAAGTGGAGAGATGGTATGGGGGAAAATGGTTTAAGGGTAAATGCAGATAAAACAAAAGTGATGATATCTAGGGTTGGTGGCTGTACTGTCAAAGACGAGGGAGAGTGGCCATGTGCAGTTTGCCACAAGGGCGTGGGAAGTAATTCCATCTTGTGCGGTGTGTGTGATAAATGGGTGCATAAGAGATGTAATGGTATCAGAGGTAGACTGCGAGATAATGCTGATTTTACGTGTACGGCGTGCCGGGGTGAGCAGGTGGAGATTGTCAGACATGAAAGGATTGAACTTGCTGGTGAATCTCTTGAGTGTGTGGAAGAGTTTTGTTATTTGGGAGACATGTTGTGTGCTGGAGGTGGGGCTAGAGCTAGCTCTGTGGCTAGGGTGAGAAGTGGTTGGAAGAAGTTCAGGGAGCTCTTGCCTCTCCTGACATTGAGAGGGCTCTCCCTACGTGCTAAGGGGTCTTTGTATGCAGCATGTTTTAGGAGTGTAATGCTGTATGGCAGTGAGACCTGGGCAGTGAAGGAGGAAGATATTCGCCGGCTCAGACGTACAGAAATGACAATGATTAGGTGGATGTGCAGTGCGTCCCTGCGTCTAAGGCCGGGAGGGGCTGAGTTTACAATGGAAGAGTTGAGAGGTAGGATGGGAATGGAGTGTATTAGTGTTGTGATGAGGAGAGGTATATTAAGGTGGTTTGGACATGTGGAGAGGATGGGGGATGATAATTGCGTGAGGAAGGTGAGAAGTGTTAATATTGAGGGTGGGGTTATGAGGGGTAGACCGAGAAAGACATGGGATGAGGTCATTAAGTGTGATCTTAGGGTTAAGGGACTGAACAGGGAGGCTGCAATGGATCGTGCAGCGTGGAGAGCCGCCATTAGGTGACCAAGGCCGACACATGCAAACATGTTGGAGCCTTTAAAAACGAAACGATATATATATATATATATATATATATATATATATATATATATATATATATATTGAACATATGACATAATATTTGTATGTTTTCTATATACCTTAGTCTTCAAAACATTTTGGTCCCTGATAACTTCTACACCCAAAAATGGCAATTCATTATCCATTTCCATCTCATGAGTAAACTTAATCGATGGAACTAACGAATTTAATTGCAGGAGAAATTCATCAATGGGAAGACTGTTAGGCCAGAAGCACAGGATATCATTAACGTATCGAAGCCAAATTATGTTTTGCTCCTTTATGGAGGTCAGTAAATGTTTCTCAAAGTATTCCATGTAAATATTTGCCAGAACTGGGGAGAGGGGATTACCCATGGCCACACCAAATTTTTGTGTGTAAAATTTACCTTCAAAGGTAAAAGATGAGTTCACAATGCACAATTTAATTAGCTTGATATTGTTTTCAGAGAGAATACCATCAGTGTTACTACCCAGAATGTTTGTCAGGAAAGTTAAAACATCATCAATAGGGACATTTGTGAATAATGATTTAACATCAAAGCTGACTAATTTGTAGGTGTACATGACATTTAGAGATTTTAACTTTCTTACCAAATTCTCATTGTTTTGTACAAATGAATCAGAGATAGTGCCTACAACAGGGGACAACAGCGTTACAAGCCACTTGGAGAGCTTGTATGTCGTAGAGCCTACAGAACTGACAATTGGCCTGATGGAGTTGTTTGGTTTGTGAGTTTTAATCAAGCCATACATATTTGGTGCAGATGGATTTTGCACAGAGAACTGTTTGATCAAATCATCCTTTCTCATAGAAAAGTCTTGATTTCTTTATGGAATTTTCTACTTTATTTTTCAGTTGGATCACATTTTTGTTCACTGTAGGTGTTGGTGTCACGCAACAGTTCACTCACTTTTTCCTTGTAGTCACATTTGTTCATGACTACTACAGTGCTACTTTTATCAGCTGTAGTTATATGCAGGGAGTCATCTTTTTTCAATTTGTCCAAGGCATTCACAAATCTTTTAAAAGCAGAGTTGTTATTTTTCTTAAACATTGCCTCATATAAAATGCCACGAATAATCTCACTATTTTCACTTGATTGTTTTTCCATTTGAAACAAGGACTTTCCAACTTGCACTGGGTTTATCTTCTTGCCATAAGAAAACGATAAACCATAACCTACGGCACATAACGTATCCCGATCTAATTCTTTAGATGACAGGTTTATGACGCAATCTGGATTAATATATGTTCCAATAGCTGTTTTCAATCAGTCCTTTTAATTTCTGTTCATGTTTACGTTTCACACTAATAGTTTCATTGGTGAGAACTTGATAACAGCTATTGGAACATACATATGAATCCAGATTGCGTCATAAACCTGTCATCTAAAGAATTAGATCGGGATACGTTATGTGCCCTAGGTTATGGGTTATCGTTTTCTTATGGCAAGAAGATAAACCCGGTGCAGGTTGGAAAGTCCTTGTTTCAAATGGAAAAACAATCAAGTGAAAATAGTGAGATAATTCGTGGCATTTTATATGGGGCAATGTTTAAGAAAAATAACAACTCTGCTCCTAAAAGATTTGTGAATGCCTTGGACGAATTAAAAAAAGATGACTCCCTGCACATAACTACAGCTGATAAAAGCAGCACTGTAGTAGTCATGAACAAATGTGACTTCAAGGAAAAAGTGAGTGAACTGTTGCGTGACACCAACATCTACAGTGGACTGTAAAGTGATCCAACTGAAAAGCAAAGTAGAGAATTCCATAAAGAAATCAAGACTTTTCTATGAGGAAGGGATGATTTGATCAAACAGTTCTCTGCAGAATCCATCTGCACCATATATGGCTTGATTAAAACTCACAAACCAAACAACCCCATCAGGCCATTTGTCAGCTCTGTAGGTTCTATGACATACAAACTCTCCAAGTGGCTTGTAACGCTGTTGTCTCCTGTTGTAGGCACTATCTCTGATTCACTTGTACATAACAATGAGGATTTGGTAAGAAAGTTAAAATCTCTAAATGTCATGTACCCCTACAAATTAGTCAGCTTTGATGTTAAATCATTATTTACAAATGTCCCTATTGATGATGTTTTAACTTTCCTGCCAAGCATTCTGGGTAGTAACACTGATGGTATTCTCTCTGAAAACATTATCAAGCTAATTAAATTGTGCATTGTGAACTCTTCTTCTACCTTTGAAGGTAAATTTTACACACAAAAATTTGGTGTGGCCATTGGTAATCCCCTCTCCCCAGTTCTGGCAAATATTTACATGGAATACTTTGAGAAACATTTACTGACCTCCATAAAGGAGCAAAACATAATTTGGCTTCGATACGTTGATGATATCCTGTGCTTCTGGCCTAACAGTCTTCCCATTGATGAATTTCTCCTGCAATTAAATTCGTTAGTTCCATCGATTATGTTTACACATGAGATGGAAATGGATAATGAATTGCCATTTTTGGGTGTAGAAGTTATCAGGGACCAAAATGTTTGGAAGACTAAGGTATACAGAAAACCTACAAATATTATGTCATATGGTCATTACTATTCAAATCATCATATTAATGTAAAAAGATCTGTGTTCATATCCATGTACCTAAGAGCATATAGATTTCAGACCCAGAATTTTTAGATGAACTAAAAATGATTCAGAGTATTGGAAAGAAGCTAAAATATCCACAAAGCATACTAACTCAGTGCCACAATAGAAACAAGAAACGATTCCTTGAAGGGAAAACTAATAAGCCAGATCGCCAGAATTTTCAAAGAACCCTAGTCCTCCCCCTCCATGAAAATTTTCTTGATGTTGTTCACATACTGAGGAAACTCAATGTATAAGTAGCATTCAAATATGAGAACACCATTAAAAAAAAAAACTCATCAAGAACAGCCCTTTCAGTAATTCAGGTGTTGTTTACAAAATCCCGTGTAAAAGCTGTAACAAATTTTACATAGGACAATCTGGAAAAGATTTGGAAACCAGAATCTCACAACATAAATACAGTGTAAGGACAGCCCAACAGAGTAGTGGTTTATTTCAGCACAAAGCATCCAGTGATCACCATATTGACCGGACAGGCTCCAAGATTCTAGCAAGATCAAAAAGCTTAGATGAAAGAAATGTAATAGAATCTTGTCTAATTTCTGGCACATATGAGAAGAATGGAAACATGAGCGATGGTCATTTTAAGTGTGATAAATAGTTAAATGAATTAATTTTAAAGCAGTATCCCCCAGACTAACACGTGATTGTTCCCTGTCATCTCCTGGTGGTGTAGTCACACCTGTATGGGACACACCAAGCATTAATCCTCTAGGTCTTAAGTTAAGCAGCAGTATTTATCCCCTCCTCCCTCCCCCCTCACCCCTTCCCCTCCTCCCCTCCCCCTTCCCCCTCCCTCCCACTCCCCTTTCCTCCCCTCCTACTCCCTCCTCCTTTGTCACGTGCATTTTTAGATTCAGGTCATCCTTTGTTGTGTTCCACTCCCTGCTGCAGGTGACCATAAGTTCAGCCGCAGGTAAAAATTCAGGTCATCCATTGTTCTTTGTGCCACTACCTGCTGCGGGTGTGCATAAAAGACCTCTGCCCTTTACGTTTCTGTCTCACTCTGTCTGAAGATTTAATATACGAAAGTACTCACTGTCGCGCCTTTCATTTCTCCTGTGGTTAGTTTGCATATATATATATATATATATATATATATATATATATATATATATATATATATATATATATATATATATATATATATATATATATATATATATATATATTTCTGACAACCATTATAAGGTATACTATAAATAACACTGTTCTCATTAACGTTACTCTCCCCTTAACCTTTTATTAACTAACTGAGGTGTATGGTATGTAGGAGGACTACTGGGCCTTCAGAGAGGCTGTGAAGCCTATGCCCAGAGTCGGACACAAAAAAAAAAAAAGTATTATCTGATTGATTTTTAACCTTCTTGGAGCTGTTCCTAATCCTGCTTTTTGTATATATTCACCAATTACGGAAACCTTGTTCAGGTTTGAGGTAAATAATTGTATCTTTCATTGTCTTTATTTGCATTCATTCTCATCATTTTCATTTCTACCTTCATTTTGAGATTTAGCCAACCTTCAGGTGAACACAACATTTTAAATGAATCTAGTATGCATTTACATCTTCGTCTAAGAATTTTTCACTACGCAGTCTAAAAGCTTTCAAGAAAAAAAAAAAAAAAAAAACTATCCCCATGCCTGATGTCGTTCTGCTACTGTGAGCTGATACATAATGAACGAAATCGTCCTTGTTTGTTGGCTTTTTGTTAACCGAGAATTTCACACCTCGATTTTTCTTGCATATTTTGGTGTCTAGAAATGGAAAAGTACTTTTTTAAAACTGTGATTTGGATATTACTGTTTACAGTGTTCGGCATCTTAAATTAATTCTGTATACCGATATTTGTTCCACCTGGGACTATACCAACCAATACATTAACATACTGAACCATGCTGATCCTCTCCTCATAATTCTTATGCACTTGTCATCTTCCAGTGTCTCCATGTAGAGGCAGGTCATGACATCACTGAGGGGGAAGCCCATGGCAGGCCCTTGTGTTTTACATGTTTTCACTGCTGAATACAAACGTTCCAAATCCCACACACAGTGGGACCAGTTTGACGAAGTCTCCCCTCGGTACTGGCAGCAGCTCATCTTCCATGTTCTCCAATGCTCTACCACTGTTCCCAGGGCCCCTTCTTCCTGTACTGTGTATTAGTGAATATCGAAATTACATCGAAACTCACTAACATCTTGTTTCATAAATCCTTTGTTTTAAGTCATTCTATGGGGACGTTGGAGTTTTTCCATAGCCTGGCATCTATTGAAGCTACAGGGTTAGGCAGTGGCTGTGGGAAGTTCTACCTAAATTGTCCTTATAGAATTTTACGGTGTTCTAGTTTTTATTATTACACCCCTACCGGTCAAAATGGTCGGGGACTATAGGTTTGCGCAGTTCCGTCAGTATGTCCGTCAGTCAGTCCGCTATTTCGTGTCCGCTTTGTAACTTCCACATGCATGGACAGATGTTGATATAACGTCACACAATTGTTCCCCATACCATGGCGGTGTGTTGCGGGTAACAACCAACCATCTGCTCCCAAGGTCAAGGTCACACTTGGGGCTCAAACAAGGTTGGGGGCTGGCATATGTAGCAGCCATAGCTACATTTCGTGTCCACTCTGTGTTGTTTGGGGAGATCATTGAATGGCTGTACATACATATTGCTATCATACCCACATTGTATACACAGTACATATTGTTACGGAACAGCAAAAGATAATGTACACTTTAAGTGAGAATACTAAAAATCACTACTGTCCCGTAAAGTTCCAGGTTCAAAACAAAAGAGTTAGGTAAAATTACAAGTTAAAGTTTAATGCTCAAACTAACAACAAAACATTCAGGACTCATAAGGATAATGTAATGGCAAAAACAGGTTAAATATATGGTTAACTGCAATAGCCTCTATTAACACGAAATTAGCAGTAAATTTATCTAAGTCAGCCCTGATAAAATGAATATACACTGGGTAATGTTCAGTTAATGCAAGATAAATTATTACAGATACAAACTATTATTAATGATGGCTGACAATAAGAACCTTACATGAATTACAAAAACCTCACTAGGCCTACAAATTAACAACCTATGCTATACAGTACAAGAACAAAATGCAATAACACTTATACTCAAATTACACAACTGCTAGATGGTTGGAGACTTCCTGAGCACTCAATAATAACTGTACAGGGGAGGACAGAGATGTGAACAAAATGAGGAGCAGATCTAAGTGGCAATAATGCAGAGACTGAGCTCATTATATAGGGGCAGGCAGAGCTTGATACAACTTGTAAGAAGGACGCGCAAATGAAGCCATGGGGACAAAGAGTTGACAATCCCGCTCTGAACAACAGAAAGAACGACTTACTCTACTATAACGGTAGAAGGGGGGGACTGAGGCAGAACACGCTCGTGATGAAACATGCAGCATACTGTGCGTTAAAATTACACAAAGGATGATGAAATCATAGGCTATGTAACACCTCCCCACAAAGAAAAAGAAATTTACAAAGGAAATTTCTTATTACTCTAAAACAATCTGTCTAAAGTCTAGATAAGCAATCTGCAATAACATTTTCTTTCCCCTTGACATGTTGTATGTCTAATGAATACTCCTGAAGAAGTAGACTCCATCTTGTCAATCTCTGATTTTTATCTTTAAACTTACTAAGGAATTTCAGTGGGTTATGATCGGTATAAATGACTATGGGGTCAAAACCAGAACACAAATAAAATGAAAAATGCTGTAAACCCAAAATCAAGGCCAAAAGCTCTTTCTTAATAGTTGAGTAGTTCTTTTGAGGTGGAGTGAACTTCTTACTGTAATAAGATACAGGGTGTTCAATACCTTGATCATCCTCTTGCAGCAAAACAGCCCCAGCTCCTGTATCACTTGCGTCAACACCCATCTTAAAAGGCTTAGCAAAATTTGGAGTAGCGAGCACTGGCTGACTTAATAGAATAGCTTTAAGTTTGTTGAAAGAGGATTCACAGTTATCGGTCCAGACAAATTTAACTCCCTTTTTCAGTAGGTCTGTAAGTGGTGATACAAGGATAGAAAAGTTAAGAACAAATCTCCTGTAATAACCTACCATTCCCAAAAATCTTTGTAGCTCTTTCCTACTTTTAGGTCTGGGAAGATCACTTATAACCTGAACCTTAGCTCCTGGTGGTGGAACATGTCCATCACCAATTACGTACCCAAGGTACTGAACTTTAGCTTGACCAAACTCACACTTTGATAAATTAGCTACAAGATTAGCCTGAACTAAACGCTCAAGAAATTTACTGACATGGCATAGGTGATCTTTCCAGTTGTCACTGAAGATTAATACATCATCAATATAAACAACACACTCTGCCAAACCCTCTGTTACAACATTCATAAGCTTCTGAAATGTGGCTGGTGCATTCTTCATTCCATACGGCATTACAGAACATGCAAAAGTCTTTCCTAGTGTTACAAAACATGAGATCTCCCTAGCACGTTCAGTCATAGGTACTTGACAGAATCCCTTTAACAAATCAAACTTACTTATGTACCTAGCCTTTCCGATCTTGTCTATGCAATCTTCCACGCAAGGGAGAGGGTAAGTGTCTGTTTTGGTTATCTGATTAACCCGCGCCGTCCCGGGGACGTACTTCCACGTCCTCACGTTTTGTCACAGCTAATCCCGGGGACGTACTTCAACGTCCTGCAGTTGCAAGGTTCATAATTTCCACAATTTTCAAAATTCGCGGGGGATTTTCGTTTCGCCCGGGTACCCAAGCCTCCCCTACCTGCCGCCAGGCAGGCAGCGTCCTAGACCCCACGTGACCCGCACTCGCCCTTGTCTCGGTCACTCACCTGCCAGCAGTGACCCAGGTCAGACATGGCGCGGAAAGGTCTCTCAGACGAGGAAATCGCATCCGTCCTGGAAGCCTTCACTGGAGACAGTGATTCTCCACTCGATGATGATGTGGTGGATCGCGATTACGTCCAGCCAGAGGAAGAAATAAGTAGCAGTGATGAGGAGGTCCCTTCACCCCGAAAAACGCGGTATGTGACATACCGTAAGGCAAGGGAAGGCCAGCCTGCTCCCCAACCACGTGCACAGCTATCTCTCCATCATGATTCTGATCAGGACGAGGATGAGGACGATGAGGATGACGGAGGCCTAGGACGTGATATCGCCGCGTGGTTGGGAAAGGAGAAAATATCACCACGTGGATCAGAAGGTGGGGCGAGACGACACCTAAGGTATGGTCAAAGTACTTTGTCTGGGGAAGTGGCAAGTGGTGTGGTGGGATTGCTGGGAGAAAGGGAAAGTGTTGTGGCGGCAGCGCAGGGTGAAAGTAAGAGTGGTGTGGGGGTAGTGCGGGGTGAAGGGGCCAGTGGTGTGAGGGAGGCAGCACGAGCACATGGTGCTCGTAGGCCTAGGGGAGAGGAGGTTGAGTCACTCCCCAGCACTTCTTTCGCCCCTGAATATTCCCAAACTTCCTTCCCACAGCCCCAGGATGTGGGGAAAGGAAAGAAAGGGAAGGGAAAGGGTAAAGGAAAAGGGAGAGGGAAGAGAAGTGCGAGTGATGAGAGGCGCCGCTCTCCACCTCCCCAACCTCCCCCACCACCCTCACCTCCCCACCCTGACGAAGGGGACGATGGTGACGTGGCTGGAGACGGTGGTGTCATGTGGAACTGGGAGGATGGGAGTAATTTTACTCCCATCATTCACCCTTTCACTGAGGAGTGGCGGTCAGGTTGCACGGCTCCAGGTGTAAATGCTGGGTCGTCACGGTTAGATGTTTTCAACTTGTTCTTTGGTGAGGCGTTTGTTGGGTGCATAGTAGAACAAACAAATATTTTTTCACAATCCCAGCGCCTTGAAAGTGAACGCTTAGGAACCACAAGCAAGCATGCAGAACAGTATGACTATCCCGTGACTATTTCAGAGATGTTCCTATTTTTTGCCCTGGTAATCTTGATGGGTGTGGTGAGGAAAAATCAAATTCCTGCCTACTGGACAACGGACCCAATCATCCTCACACCTTTCTTTGGAAAGGTGATGGGTCGTAACAGATTTCAGTTTATTCTCGGCCGCCTCCACTTTTTTGATGCAGATGATCCAGCCAATGCAAATAACACCGATAAAATGAGGAGAATTAGGCTGGTATTTGATCATTTACGGGAAATGTTCCGCTCCTCATTTTATCCCTACAGAGACCTCGTCATAGACAAGAGTCTTGTGTTGTGGAGAGGCAATATTTCCTTTAGGCAGTATATACCCAGCAAGAGACACCGTTTCGGGTTCAAGATCTTTGTTATGTGTGACTGTAAGACTGGTTATGTGCAAGACAGTCTTGTACACGGGCGCACAGACAGATATAATAGAAGATCGGAGTATAGGACTCTCTGGGGCCGTGGTGAAGACAATGTTAGAAGAGTACCTTCATCGTGGTCATGTGTTGTACCTAGACAACTGGTACACTAGCCCTCTTCTCGCTAGGTTCCTCCACCAACACGACACCGGAGTCTGTGGTACAGTCAAGAGAAACCGTCGCCATATGGTCAAGATAGGGAGGAAACTTGACAAGAATGAGGTGGTTTTCTTCCAGGCCAATAACATCCTTGCAACCCTGTGGAACCACAACAGGGAAGTTTGCCTCCTATCAACTGTTCACAGCCCCCTGATGCACCGCACAGACTCCGTGGATCACCGTAGCGAGAGGAGGCGCAACGTATGGAAACCAGAGTCTGTACTTGCCTATAATCTGAACATGAGGCAAGTTGATCAGTCAGACTCGATGATTTCAAGTGTTGACTGTGCCAGGACCACGATGAAGTGGTACAAGAAACTCTTTTTCCACTTGCTCGACATCACGGTCCTGAACGCCCACTACCTGCACACATTGACCACCGGAGTATCCGAGACCTTTGAGGGGTTTGTGAGGGAGCTGGCACGTGAAATAATCGCCCAGCATGCCCAGGACAGACCCCCACACCGCACCCGCGCCCCCCGTGCTGCTCAGACTCCCCTACGTCTTGCAGGCCGCCACTACCCCAGCACAATCCCTTCCGAACCAAACCGTCATAAACCCCAGCGTCGCTGCCATGTATGTAGGCACTCGACAGTCAGACCATCCACGCAGAGAAAAGACGCAAGATACGAGTGTGTCGAGTGCAATGTTGCGTTGTGCCTTCAGCCTTGTTTCAAGGAATATCATAATTTCCTACACTATTGAAACTGTGTGGGAAGGCGAAATGATGCTCATGATAATGGTAAGGCCAGTCAGTAGGTGCTAAGTCAAATATAAAGTTGAAACGGGTGTTATTTTTTCAGAAAAGTAATGTATAAGATGAGAATTAGTGTAAGTGGAAAGAATTGTTATCAAAACTACACCCACTGTGTAAATCTGGTCAGTAAATATGTGATAGCAAGGAAATAAAGTGGAAACGGGTGTAATGTTAGCATGAATAAAATGTATAAGTTGAACATTACTGTAAGTTGTCATAATTGATGTCACGAGTACACCCACATTCTGGTCAGTAAGTATGTGATAGGAATTATATACAGTGGAAGATGTTGTAATGTTAGTAGTAAGGTATTTTATAAGTTGATTACCAGTGTAAGATGAAACAAATGATATCGCGATAACACTCCCTGTGTAAGTACGCGCAAATATGACGCTAAGTTCCATCGTACGTTCAGAAATGATGTGATATCAATTATATCAAGTGTTTACATGTGCAATGTTAGTGGAGAATAATTATATAAGTACAAAAATAGGTTGTAAGTTGAATTAGTTGTCATAGTGACTTCACCGTGTGTGTTATTATGCGCTATTATTACGCTATATATTTACGTAAGGCCTGAAATAATCTCAAAACAGTTCTACAAAGTTGAAAAGTGTATAATAATATTAGAAAATTATTATGCAAGTAGAAAAAGCACAATACGAGTTGAAACAACAGTCACAGCGAGTTCACTCAATACGTAAATAAGCGCTAACATTACGCTGAATGTTATCAAAAGGCCTGTGAATACGTAAAAACAGTTCAATAAAATGTAAAATGGTATAATGTTATTGTAGAAGTATTATGTAAGTAAAAAAAATTATATGTATCATGATTTTAGAATGTTGGCGATTCATCGTGACCAAGTTGGCCGATTTTGCTCGTTTCGCACGATGGTACAATGCTTATTTCTGCTCTATTTTTGTATAAAATCCAATATACTCTTTTATCACATGTGGGAAAGGCCCCAGGAATTGATGGAGTGTGTGGTGAAATGCTTAGGTATGGGGGTGAGATTGTTGTGGAGTGGATATGGAAGTTGTGTAGATTGGCTTGGGAAGAGGGAAGGGTTCCAGAGGACTGGAAATCAGGTATAATTGTTCCTCTGTACAAAGGAAAAGGGGAGAGAGAAGTATGTGGTAACCATAGGGGTATTTGCCTTCTTAGTGTGACTGGTAAAATATATGGTAGAATACTCATTGATAGGGTTAGGCATATGACAGAGGAGCTAGTTGGAGAAGAACAAGGGGGATTTAGGAAGGGAAAAGGGTGTGTAGATCAGATATTTGTTCTAAGATGTTTAGTGGAGAAGTATCTAGAGAAGGGAAGGAAAGTGTACGCTGCCTTCATGGACTTGGAGAAAGCTTATGACAGAATAGATAGGAAAGGTATGTGGAAGGTATTAAGAATATATGGAGTGGAGGGGAAATTGTTGAGTGCTGTGAAGAGTATGTACGAGGGAGCTAGGGCTACGGTGCGAGTGGATGGTGAGCTGAGTGAGTTCTTTGATCTCAATGTGGGACTGAAACAGGGGTGTGTAATGTCTCCATGGCTGTTTAATATATATATGGATGGGGTCGTAAAGGAGGTACAAGGTAGGGCAGTGGATGTGGGGGTGGCCCTAATGAATGAGGGTGAGATTTGGAAGCTTCCGGTGTTGCTGTTTGCTGATAATACAGTATTGTTGAGTGAAGATGAATGGGAGTTGCAAGGTTTGGTGAATGAATTTGGGACAGTGTGTAGGAGGAGGAAGCTGAAAGTTAATGTAAACAAAAGTAAAGTTATGGTGTTTGAGAGGAATGAAGTCACAGAGTGTGCAGTGAGGTTGGATGGTGAGGATATGGAGAATGTGAGTGCATTCAAGTACTTGGGTAGTGTGATGAGTAAGGATGGAACTTTGGGGGATGAAGTACGTGAAAGGGTACAGCAGGGAAGGAAGGTTGTTGGCACACTGAAAGCAGTGATGAGAAATAGGGAGGTGAGTATGGAAGTTAAGAAGTCACTGCATGATGGTATTGTGATCCCTACCCTGACGTATGGAAGCGAGGCGTGGACCTTGCAAGAGGGGAACAAGTCAAGAGTGAGAGCAGTGGAAATGAGTTACTTGAGAGGAGCATGTGGAGTGACATGGAGGAACAGGTTGACGAATGAAGAAGTGAAGGAACGTTGTGGGGTAGATGTGGATGTGGTTGAAAAGATTAGGAGAAATACACTGAGGTGGTTTGGACATGTGGAGAGGATGGAGAATGAAAGACTGACTAAGAGGGTGTATGTAGGTGAGGTGGAGGGAGGGAGAGGGAGGGGTAGACCGAGGATGAGGTGGAGGGATGGAGTTGAGAGGTATATGAGGGAGGGGGGGTGAGTTGGGGGGAGGGGAGTCAAATGGTGGGTGACAGAGTGACTTGGAGGCGTTTTGTCTGCGGCCACCCTTTGCGGGATTAGGGCGTCGGGCTATAGATAGATAGATAGATAGATTTTATGTTTGTAATAAATTCATTTCTACTTACTTTCATTGGTTTCCCAAACTTATAATACCATAGAAAACGTTTGAGGCTCACACCGCCTAGGGAGAACACAGGGCCAGGTGGGACCAAGGCATACCTGGTTAAGCTAATTAGGGACCCCGGGGACCACTTTCTTTGCCACCAGCCATTGTTTCCGACCAAAAGCGAAAGTTTAAGCAAAAAAAAAAAAGGGTCTAAAAATGGCCGGGATTGGGGGGTACCAGTGGTCGAAAAGTGGCCGGGACGGGGCGGGTCAACACGTCTGTAGTCGATGCAAAGCCGCTGTGACCCACCTGGCTTAGGGACTAGAGTGACAGGAGAACTCCACTCGCTCTGACAGAGCTCAATCATCTTGTGGTCCAACAGGTAGCCAAGCTCCTCCTCGATGAGAGGAACTTTCACTGGGTTCACACGGTAAGGAGGCAATTTAATTGGCTTTGCATCTCCAACATCGACATCATGCATCAACACAGTATTTCTTCCTGCAGTAGCACGGAACACTTGCGGGTACTCCTGCAGTAATGCGAAAACTCCTGCCTTTCCTCGGGAGGCAGATGAGAAAGCTTAGCCTGGAGATCATTCATGATATCAGGATTCTTCCCCAAACTATCACTCAGACTCATACTGCATGGTAGAGCTTCACTTGCAGACTCGGGTGGAACAGCTACAGTGCAGACTGGATTATTTTCGTCCCGCCTGTGATATAACTTTAGCATGTTGATGTGACAAAGTTGCTTGTTCTTTCTACGATCTGATGTGTCGATGACATAGTTGACATCACTGAGTTTCTTCTCCACGAAATAAGGACCACTAAACTTGGCTTGAAGAGGTTGCCCATGCACCAGTAGCAGAATCAAAACCTGATCTCCTGGCTGAAAGTGGCGTAACCTGGACTTCTTATCATACCAAGTCTTCATCTTCTCCTGAGCAGCTCCTAAATTCTCTCTCGCCAGTTGTAAAGCAGTGGACAGCCGTTCTTTGAACTTCATCACATACTCCAGCAGGTTGACGTCATCTTCCTCCGACAGCCAGCATTCCTTGAGTAACTTAAGGGGTCCTCTTACTTCATGGCCAAAAAGTAGTTCAAAAGGTGAGAAGCCCAGTGATTCATTTGGAGATTCTCTTGCAGCAAACACAACAAATGGAAGACCTTTATCCCAGTCTTTCTGATGTTCCAAACAGTATTTCTTGAGCATCGATTTGAGTGTTTGATGATATCTCTCCAACGCTCCTTGGGTCTGGGGATGGTAAGCTGAAGACGTGATCTGGGTGATGCCCAACTCTTTCAGAGACTGCTTGAAAACGTTTGACATGAAATTACTTCCCGGTCTGACTGTACCTCCTTGGGCAGACCAAACTTTGTGAAGAACCCTAGCATTTCCTTAACCACGTTCTTTGCTGAGATATTTCTAAGTGGAATGGCTTCAGGATAATGAGTAGCCATATCAATCAGGGTCAACACATAAGAAAATCCTGAAGAAGTCTTAGGAAGAGGGCCCACAATATCCACCAACACACGGGTGAAAGGCGCCTGAAAAGGAGGAATGGGAACTAGAGGTGCAACCTTTTCGGTCTGATTACACTTCCCCACAACTTGACAGGTGTGACAAGACTTACAATACCAGGAAACATCCCTGAAGATACCTGGCCAGTAGAAGTGTTTCAAAATGCGTGCCACAGTCTTCCCCACTCCAAGGTGTCCTGCCAAACTGGAATCATGAGCCACTCTAATGATATCCTGCCTATAAACACGAGGGATGACAACTTGATGTACAACCTCCCGTTCACAGTCGGCTGATGCTGTTGGGGGTCTCCACTTCCTCATAAGTACTCCTGACTTAACATAATAACAAGTAGAAGCACCAGCTGACTCTTCCTCACTGCAATCAGAGTTAGCTAGACCTTTCAACTCAGGGTCAGCAACCTGCAACTTAACCAACTCTTGAAGAGACAAATTATCAACACTACGGGGTACTGCCTCATCTGGTGAGTGGTCCAAATTAGCAAGAAAAGTGTCAGCTAGGATAACATCATCATCATCATTATCCTCTAAATCACCAGTATCTTTAGACTTAGCCCTAGTGACAGCACATGCAGCAAACACATCAGGGACATCACAATCCTGGGTCGCAGTCACTGGCTCACTAGACAACTGAGGAGCTGGACACACTTGACTTCCACCAATATCATTTCCAAGTAAGAAAGTTACACCTGACATTGGGAGTGTCTCAACCAACCCAACCATAACGGAACCATTAACAAAACCAGACCCTAAATTCACTCTGCACAGAGGGACAGAGAAGTAATTATTCCCTACACCTTGTAAGATTACAGTTTCATCAAAGGAATTAACATTAGAGCCTAGAACACTGGTCAGCATAAGGGATTGGCAAGCACCTGTATCACGATATATTTTAACTGATTTCCTGTGATTACTGTCCAGAGGACTGACAAAACCATCAGACAGGAAATTAGCACATGAACTCTTCAGAGTGTCACCCAGGTTACTGCTCAAAAGAGGAGCTCCATCATGAGAATTTAAGTTACCCCTCAAAGCAGGTTCAGTTAACTCAGTTAAAGAATTCTGGGAACTCTCAAGAGTGGACACTAGACCAATTGACTGAATATTTAAAGACTCCTTTTTGTTCACATCACGCTGTCTCCTGAAACATCTCTCCGTAGTATGACCAAGCTTACTACAATAAGTACATTTACTTTTCTGAAATCTAGAGGTGAAGCTGGTATTTACTTCCTGAGAAACATCATCTTTATTCTCTTTCCTGTTACCTGTACTCTGAGTAGAGGCAACGTACTTACTCTCAGCTTTCCCTTTTTCTTTACAATATCTCTTGTGAGTGAGAACATATTCATCAGCTAAAACTGCAGCATCAGACAAATTATCTATTCTTTTCTCATCAAGATAAAGGCTTACATTATTATTTATACACCTTTTGAAGTCCTCCAGCAAAATCATCTGCTTAAATTTACCAAAATCAGAATCCACATTCTTAGAATTTAACTACTGCTCTAACAGATCTTCTTTGATTTTTGCATACTCAACATGGGATTGCTTATCTTGCTTGTAAGTTATCCTAAATTTTACTCTATAAGCTTCAGGAACAAGCTCATAGGCCTTAAGAATCAAGCTCTTAACTACATCATAATTATCAGATTGATCCTGAGGCAAAGATGCATAAGTTACTTGAGCTTTACCGGTGAGAACAGTTTGAAGGAGTACTGGCCAATACTTTTTGGGCCAATTAAAACCTGTAGCTACCCTCTCAAACAACTGAAAATACTTTGTTAAATCAGATTCATTAAAAGGAGGGACAAGTTTAACATTTTTAGCCACATCAAAATCATCAGAGCTAGATGATCCAGTTCCACCTTGTTTCATGCGATACTCATGGTCTGCCTGAATCCTAGCTAGTTCAATTTGTGCCTGAGCCTGTATCTGTGCCTCCTGAATTCGAGCCTGAGATTCAGCCTCCTTAGCATTTGCTTGAAATTCAGCCTCCTTAACACGAGACTCCGCCTCCTTAGCCTGAGCCTCCTGCAGGGCTAGCTGTAACTTAGCTAATTCAATCTGCGTTCGCTCATTTGGAGGAGTTACATTAAACAAGCTTTCATTAATCATGTCAACAATTTGATCTTTAGAATGATGAGAGCGAACAGCAATTCCCAATTGTTGAGCAACAAGCTTAAGTTCATTCTTTGTTCTGTTTTCTACATCACACACTGTTTGCACATTTGACAAAAAATCTTTGGCTTCATCAAGCGTAGTAATAGTAGACATCATGAATAAATCACAGTCACAAATTATTGAGCAATATCCTTATGATAATATCCTGAATATCCTGATAAGAGGTCGCCAAATTTATGTTACGGAACAGCAAAAGATAATGTACACTTTAAGTGAGAATACTAAAAATCACTACTGTCCCGTAAAGTTCCAGGTTCAAAACAAAAGAGTTAGGTAAAATTACAAGTTAAAGTTTAATGCTCAAACTAACAACAAAACATTCAGGACTCATAAGGATAATGTAATGGCAAAAACAGGTTAAATATATGGTTAACTGCAATAGCCTCTATTAACACGAAATTAGCAAGAGTAAATTTATCTAAGTCAGCCCTGATAAAATGAAAATACACTGGGTAATGCTCAGTTAATGCAAGATAAATTATTACAGATACAAACTATTATTAATGATGGCTGACAATAAGCACCTTACATGAATTACAAAAACCTCACTAGGCCTACAAATGAACAACCTATACTATACAGTACAAGAACAAAATGCAATAACACTTATACTCAAATTACACAGCTGCTAGATGGTTGGAGACTTCCTGAGCACTCAATAATAACTGTACAGGGGAGGACAGAGATGTGAACAAAGTGGCAATAATGCAGAGACTGAGTTCATTATATAGGGGCCGGCAGAGCTTGATACAACTTGTAAGAAGGACGCTCAAATGAAGCCATGGGGACAAAGAGTTGACAATCCCGCTCTGAACAACAGAAAGAACGACTTACTCTACTATAACGGTAGAAGGGGGGGACTGAGGCAGAACACGCTCGTGATCAAACATGCAGCATACTGTGCGTTAAAATTACACAAAGGATGATGAAATCATAGGCTATGTAACAATATGTATGGTTATCATCCGGTAGGGGACTTTGTATTTCATGGGAATATGTGGCAGGGATTTATTATTATTATTATTATTATTATTATTATTATTACTCAATCAATCAATCATTCATTTCCTGTGGCACCCCACAAGATGAATAGGGCCTCGATGAACTCCCTTCACCAATATTTGTCTCTTGCCATCTCCTTCAGGTCCCACCAACACTCCTCTCCTGCTTCTCTTTTCATTTTCCTCAACCAAGTTTCCCTCGGCCTACCTCTGCCTATTCTTACCCTAGCAGCCCACTCTGGCACATCCTGTATTAAACTGCCGTCTTTTCTGTATATGTGCACCAGCCATTTCCAACGAGACAGTCTCTTATATTCATCAACTGGTTCCACTCTCGTAATATCCCTTACTCTTTCATTTGTAACAATGTCTTGCCACTTTACCTCAAGAATCCTTCTCAGTATTTTATTTTCAAATCCTAATACTTTCTAATCTTTTGCAATTGTACCATACCATGACTCATGCCCATAAATTAAAATTGGTCTAACCATGGACTTGTAAATCTTTACTTCAGTATGTACCGAAAGCATATTATTATTCCAAACAGAGTTCAACATTCCAACAGCTGCCAAGCCTGTCTACTGTAATTCTCTTCTCAGTTTCACTGTTTAATGTTCCATTAGATGATACAATCGTTCCCAACTATTGAAAAATTTCAATATTCTTCACCATATTATTCCCAATTACACAATCGATTTGGTTCTCCACGTTCATATTAATAATTTCAGTCTTTCCACAATTTATTACCAATCCCATTTTTTCTCCTTCCTCCACCAGACAATCAAACTTAGCACCCTTTGCATCTCGTAAATACATCCGCAAATCAGTACAATATCATCAGCATAGTCCAAATCCACCAGCTTTTTTATTATTATTACTAGTAGTAGTAGTAGTAGTAGTAGTAATAGCAGTAGTACTGTTAATAGTACTACAACTAGTAGTAATAGTGGTGGTGGCATAATAATCTCTCTCTCTCTCTCTCTCGTTAACAATAATCCTTTCATTGCACGTTCGCTGTCGAATTACCCTTCTTTCAAATTCTGCTGTTCCCTCCCTTTCATTTCTCATCACTGTTTACTCAACCCTCAGAATTTTTTCCCTTTTCCTCCCTTCTTTCGTCATCTGTTCACTATCCAGTCTGACATGACTTCTTCCTTAGTTATACCGCTCACTCCTGCTGATTTCCTTTTTAGTTTTAGCTTTACACGTTAATTTCCTTTCTTTCCAACCTCTTCTCCTCTCAGAATGATCACCTCCTGCACTCTATTTTTTCTTCTTGCTTACATAGTCTCTTTTCCTGTTCCCATACCCTGTTGTTTTCCTCTTATTCTGTTTCTTTTGTCCTCTCTCTCTCTCTCTCTCTCTCTCTCTCTCTCTCTCTCTCTTTCTCTCTCTCTCTCTCTCCTACTTGTCGCACACCATCGCCCTCGTACTGTACATCCTTTTCTCTTTCTGTCTTACCTTCTCTCTCTTCACCTTCTTTCATATCTTCCACCTTCCTCCCCTCTCTTTCCTTCAGCTTTCCTCGTTTCTCTCCGATCTCTCTTTTTCTTCATATATTTTCCATTTCGAAGACTCTCTTCTCTTCTTATTTATCTTACTTCCTTGTCTATGTTTTGTATGTCATATCTTCCCGTGTACTCCTTATTCATTCCCGTTCGTCTTTTTAGGCTTCATTATTACTTATTGGTCACTTATGGTAGTTTAACTTTTTACCTCCTACATTCTCGTCTACCTCTCCATACTTTCTTCCCTTTTCCATCTCCTTCATAGTTTACTGTTTAGTTCTTGTTCTTTCCATTGTTGCTTTCACTTCACTTCTCTCATTCTGATCTCCCATCCTCTTCTTGCGCTTTCTAGTGCTCACATTCTCTTCCTTGCATCCTTTACTCCCTCTTTTCTTGCCTTCCACCTTCCACCAATTCATTTTCTTCTCTTTCCATTCCTGCTTTATCTTTTTCAATTGATCTCCGATTTACATCCTTTGTTTCTCTACATTCTTCATATTTTTTCCATTTTTTCCTATTCTTTTTGACACATGAAATCATCATCACTCCCTCATATTCTAATTCATCCCCCATTCTACATTCTTGGCATTTCTCTCTGAGTAAAGTGATCTTTTCCTTCTTCTATCCCCTGTGAGGTTTCCTATTTTTCATTATTCGCTTATCATTCCTAGTTTTTTCATTCTTTGTCCTTCTTTCCCCTTTTTCTTTTTTTTCCTTCTAACTTGCTTTCGTCTGTACTTTCTGCCTTCTTCCTAACCTTTCTCATGTCCACCTGTTTTCTCGTACCTCCACCCAGCAAAATGTTACTTTTACAACCACCATTTCATTTCTCCTACACTTTTTTCTCTCCCCTAGGACGACTCTCCTTGTCTTTTCAGACTTTCAACATCTTGTCCTTCTGTCATCTTTCCTTCCTTTCCTTTCCTCTTTGTCTACTTCCAGTCTTCTCTGTTTTACATCCTTTGTCACTTCTCTTAATTTTTCAACATTTCCCCTCTTCTTTTTTTTTATCTTAATGTTTTACACTTACTGTTTCTTTTGTTTCTGTCTACCTGCTTCATGTCTTCTCTCTACCTACATGCTCTCCCATATTCTTTCTTTCTATACTACAGTATATCTACCTCTTATCTATACTCATCTCTACCTTCATCCACATTTCATCTCTACCTAAATCCTCAGTTCTTCTGCCTTATCTAATTGTTTTCTTCTCTCCCCCTCTTACTCTCCCCTTAATACACCGTCCACTCTATTCCTTAGTTCTGCTTCCCACTCCCTGCTCTCCGTCTCTGCCATTATTCAATCTGTTGTCTTACTCTTACTCTATCACAGAATTCTTCCCTCTCCCATACATTGTCTCGTTTCCGGTTAACTCTCTCTCTCTCTCTCTCTCTCTCTCTCTCTCTCTCTCTCTCTCTCTCCGAAGAGCTGTGACGGCATCTAGTGTTTATGTTCCGGTGTGAGTGTCTGGACAGAGGGTGGGAAGTAGGACAGGATGGAAGAAGAGAGAGTGGAAAAAAGAAAGAAGGGAAAGTGAGTGAAGGAAGGCTGGAAGATGGAAAGAATGGAGGAAAGGAGAGAAGGAGAAAGAGTGCAGGAATGGAGGAGAGGAGAAAAGAATAGAGAACGGAGGGAAGGAAAGCAAGTGGAGGATAGAAGGAAAGGAAAGAAGGAGAAAAGAAAGAAAGGCGAGAAGGAGAGATTCCAGGAAAAGAAGAGGTGCGAATGGAGAAATGGAAGGAAGGGGAGAGAGAGAGAGAGAGAGAGAGAGAGAGAGAGAGAGAGAGAGAGAGAGAGAGAGAGAGGTGGGTATTGTAATAATATTTTCGAACGACAACAACAACAACAACAATAATAATAATAATAATAATAATAATAATAATAATAGCAAAAATAATAATAATTATTATTATTATTATTATGATGATGATGATGATGATGGTTATTATCGTTATATTTTCTTCCTCCTCTTCGAATAGTAGAACAATTGTCAATGGACTCGGGAATTTTGCCAACTGAATCCGTGCTGATTTCGCAATTTAGTCCCATAATTTTGCCACTTGCTCTTTCTTGCCATTGTGGGGTCTCTTTCTCCTCTGAGCCGTGTGCGGTGAGCCTGGTTCGGTGGCCCAAAGATGGAAAGTTGGGGGCGAATCCTCAGTGGACGAGGGTGGTTGCGTGTTGAGGAAGGCAGATTGCTCTCTGATATTTTCATTTTGATTGTCGTTATGACCCTGTTGGGGCTATTGCAAGAGATTTGCATGGCTTACACGTAGCTTCTTCGAAATCATGTGTGAATGAAGAGAGAAACCTGTACTGTACGCAGGAAAAATCATCTGGGCCACCGAATCACTGGTTTCGAGATGGTTAAGCCGTTGCCAGCGATGGTGAAGTTGCATAGGCTGTTGATCATGGTGAAGCTTGGGTGTAGAAATGTCAATATGTGCGAGATGGCAGAGGCAGGTTACATATAGTATATATTTGGGTGGAATTCCGGGAGATTTTGTTCGGAAACCGTTTGACTGTCGATTCAGTGACTGTGATTGTGGGAAAAGTGCAGAAACCGCGAGATGTTGCACTGTTGATAAAGCGTGGTAATCAGTGAGTTTTCTTGTCATTGGCTGCCGTCCCTCCTGCTCACGGGCCCCATTTCATGTATTTCTCTCCATTCCGTCCCTCCAGCTCATCCTTGGTCTCCCCTATCATGCTCTCCGGGTCGGACTCGCAGCTAACTTCTTGTCTTGGCCAAAACATCTCATTATTTGTGTGATCATGCTCGTTTGCATATTGTTTGTTGCAGCTGAAAGGCAACAGTTATACATTTGGAGGGCCTCTTTATTTAAGTTGAACAGGTGGGAACCATTCTGATTTGCCAGAGGTGGGTTAGTTGGATAGATGTCGAGTTTGAGCTGGAATTCATGGTTGAACACTAATACCAGTTGTGATTTTTTGTGATGGTGGTATTTTGGAACTGAACTCTGAGCCACTCTTTGTTTCAACTAGAACAGTGCTCTGCTGGTGGCGCTGCTGAGCTTCAACCTTTCAGCATGGACTGTTCAGTTCTGGGCAACATTTTAACAGGACCAAGTAAGTGTTGGAGATTTGATGTGGTGGGGCACACCACTGCTTGCTTTTAGATTGAGTGAGGGTCCAAAGAGTCTGATGAGCGAGGGCGGGAGCTGCAGGAGACGGGGAGGAGCGTGCAAGAGTGAAAAAAAAAATAGGTGGAGGGAAGCAGACGGGAGTGTTGAAGTAAATGGAAGTGTTGCTTGATAAATAATGTGATTATTTGCAGATGATACATTTCTTTCCTTGGTGGTGGTGAGCAAACGGTGCTTGGCATGAGCTTTGGAAGCTGTATCTGAGAATCAAAATTGACAGTGTGGGAGCGCATTATTATTGTTTTAGAGGCGTGAAGTTGCTGACTGTCCAGTGATTCTGGATGGCCATTCAGTGGACTATATTGAGAGGGGAGATAAAGTGAGCAGATGTTGAGAACACTTTAATGAATTGTTGAACAACGGCCATACCATGTTGAGTACACCGCTTCCCGTCCGATCAGCGAAGTTAAGCAACGTTGGGTCTGGTTAGTACTTGGATGGGTGACCGCCTAGGAACACCAGATGCTGTTGGCATAACGTTCTCCCTACGTGTCAGGTGGGGTTGGTGGAGGATTAGTGCCCCTCCCTGTAAAACAATTAACTCTAAGCCCTTGGCCACCCCGTTTGGGATACATGGCGTCTGGCAATGGATGGATGATGATGATGATGATGATGGATGATGATGATGATGATTATTATTATTATTATTATTATTATCATCATCATCATCATCATTTAACTGAATGCAGCAGGTGTAGCATTAAGAGTGCTCAGACTATAAGCTGCTGGTGCAGCCCATACCCACCTGAAACATCTAAAGGGAAGAAACGAAGAGAGGATGTAGAAAGAATGATAAACAAGTCGTGAGCCAGATCGAGAAAATGAATCTGTTTACCTACAGTATGTTACGACTGTACATGACAATCCATATGTGTTTTAAAGCTTGGTTACATATTATTTGATGTGGTCAATGTTTAAAACTTGAGAAAGACCTACCACAGGTAACATTCAATACAAACCCCTAACCAACAACTAACGATGGAACTATCTTCCTTTGCCTGTATCTCCTATTGCCTTTAACTTCCTGTCTTTTGAACGCAGTGTGTCCAGGCAACTCGAAATTAACTGAACTGATCTTGAATGTGTCTCTCTGTTGTCTTATTTTTGTTCTCGATATAGCACTCCTACAGGCATGTGGC
The DNA here is from genome assembly GCF_032717465.1 of Coenobita brevimanus. Taxonomy (NCBI): domain Eukaryota; kingdom Metazoa; phylum Arthropoda; class Malacostraca; order Decapoda; family Coenobitidae; genus Coenobita; species Coenobita brevimanus. The sequence goes on along the minus strand of NC_136960.1, from coordinate 30,208,797 downwards.
CTTTGGTTCTTTCTTCCTTGTATTTAAAAAAAAAGAAAAAGTACTGGTATAACAAACAACAATTTACAAACACCTAGATGAATCTTAACAAACCACGAGTCACAAAAACAATTAATATCATGATGGCTCAAAATCGAAGTGGCTTTCGACTTAAGCAGTGAACACCGTCTGCAGCACAAACCTCTCCATGCAGAGAGTTCCAAATGTGCAATGTGTTAGGAAGGAACCAGCGCTGAAGCTGGATGGTGAGACACTTAACCAGTTGGAAAGATGGCGGACGTGCCGATGATGACAGTCGTGTGATCCTGGAAAACTCAGGCTGCTGAGATTGGAGGCAATGCATAGGGTGGCGGCAATGCATAGGGTGAGCAGCGTTGGACAGGATCCTATACAGTATGCACAAACTACTTACAGCACGATGATGTTCTAGATTACACAGCACTTCACCACCGTACAGAAACTTCACAGTGCTTGTCGATCAGACGAAGACGTGACTCTGTGGATGACGGCTACACCGGTGCACAGTGCTGAAAGAGCGGGAAGATGAAACAACGAAAAGGCAGTTAGCAGAAACAGAAGCATCAGCGAAGACCTTATATGTTTTCCTTAGTATTCCTATCTGATGAGATGAGACGCAGATGATACTAAGCAATGAATATGGATTGCAAAGGTCAGTTTTGAGCCGAATTTAACCCTCGACATTGTAAAGTTCAAGGCACTCTGCTAGAGCTGAACCATACAGGAATAGCGGATCATGGAGGGGGGGGTGGATCAAGTTTGAGAATGAGAAACACTCAGTTTTGCCTTCGAAGGGCTTATATTCTTATGACACTTTTTGCATCACTGCTAAATGACAGCCAAATTTTTATTGACCGACGACAGACAGATGGGCGTGACTGAATAGATGGGATGTTAGCAACCAATGTGGGATCGTCAGCGTAACAGTATAGCTCATTTTTAGTAAGCTGAAACAGATGTCTGGTATAGATGATAAGGAGTAGTTGTCCATGAGCGCTACCTTCAGATACGCCTGTTTGAACATCATGCCAGCTACTGAAACACCGATCCACGAAAACACGATGCTTAGGGCCCCCCCCCCCTCCCCAAACTACGTAAGTATGGACAGAACTGGACACTCAGTGTCGATGTTATGCATCTTCCACACCAAACCTTCGTGGTTTAAACGATCAAAAGCAGCAAAGAAGTACAGTTGTACAATCTTGATATCTGAACCACGGACAAAGACAGATTGCAGGACTTGAGAAATTTTAAGCAATGCATCCGTAGTGTTCGGATTCTTCTGACACGCGAACTAATTAGAAGGAAGCGAACCCGAACATTCCAGACACATCGAGAGACGAGAAGAAATGAGATGCTCGAAAACCTTAAACAAAATGGGCATAATGGATACAGGCCGATAATTCGCTACCTACGAAGAAGACGAACCCTTCAGAATAGCAGCGAAGTTAGCAACTCGCCAGGAAGAAGGAAACGATCCAGAGCGCACGAGAATCCTGAATACTGCATTCAGTTTGGGAGCCAAAACTTTGGACGTTTCCTTGAAGAAGGAATATGCCTGAAGGGTTAGTTCCACCTTGACTTCCCAGCACATTCAGCAACCTCTCAACTTCCGTAGATCGCAAAATAATCTTATAACAATGGATCAGCTTCCTGATAATCACCTATCTTCTGTGTAGAACGAATGAGCATAGAGTCAACATGAGACATCAACAAATCGACTTTACCTCTAGGGTCACCCAAAAGCAGGCATCCAGAGTCAAGAAAAGGAGGTAAGGTTGAAGACACCCCGAAGATGGACAACTTATGGGTGGCCCACCATTTATATGGTTCAGGAGCATTTGACAGAGTGTTCTGCTCAGAGCTGAAGAACCCTTCCTCTGCATCGCAATGAAGGAAGGAAACAAAAATAGAAAGATGGAAAGTAGGTGCAGGAAAGGAAGGAAAGTGAGTGGAGGAAATAATTGAGACTGAGTAGAGAAAAGGAAAACAGTAAGTGGATGAGAGGTATGAGAGTGAGTAAAGGAAAGGAAGAAGGGAGAGTAAGTGGAGGAGAAGAGGGATGGAGAGAGAATGGAGGAAAGAAGGGAAGGAGAGTAAATGGGGGAAATGAGGGAGGGAGAGTGAGTGAAGAAATGAAGGGAAAGAGAGAAAGTGGAGGAAAGAAACGACTCGATAGAGAGGGTGACGCGAAAAGAATGAGTACTGTAGGAAGATGACAAGAGAAAGAGAAGAAAATATAATATGAGAGAGAGAGAGAGAGAGAGAGAGAGAGAGCAAAACACACCCATATTCATTATCGATTCTCGAGAACGGAGATGGATGGTGGTGTTTGTGTGTGTCCTGGGGAGTAATGGTGGTGATAATGGCAGGCAATGCTGACCAAATGGTAAGACAGGGTAGCCGTACTAAATGGTTGTATAAGTAAAAAATTTTTTAGTAGAATATTTAATGGTAAAGGTATGGTGCAGGATATGGAGGTGGTTGTGGTACATGACTACTGTAAATAAATATGTTATGATAGAATTTCAGTGATAAGGTCATGCTTAGCATCAAGATTTATGGCAGGAGAGTATTGGAAGGGTAATTGTGATATAATGTTAATGTTTGGTATCAGTGTATAAAGAAGGTAATGCAGGACATGTACGATACCAGTGACAGTTAAAAGATAGATGGCGGAACTGTGGTATAGTGAAGCCAGTCTGGTGTGGTGGTACTGTGGTATGGTGGAGGTACTGTGGTATGGTGGTTAGTGTGGTATCGTGAAGTTAGAGTGGTATGAAGGAAGTATTATGATATGGAGGAGGTAGTGTGGTATGGTGGAGGTTGTATGGTATGGTGGGTAGTGTGGTATGGTGGAGGTAGTTTGATATGGTGGAAGTTGTATGGTATGTTGGAGGTAGTGTGGTGTGGTCGAGCTAGACTAGTGCGTTATGGTGCAGGTAGTGTGGTATGACGGAGGTAATGTGGTTGGAGGTAGTGTGGTATGGAGGAGGTAGTGTGGTATGGTGGAGGTAGAGAGGTTGTAGGTAGTGTGGTATGGTGGAGGTAATGTGGTTGGAGGTAGTGTGGTTGGAGGTAATGTGGTGTGGTGGAGGTAGAGAGGTTGGAGGTAGTGTGGTATGGTGGAGGTAATGTGGTTGGAGGTAGTGTGGTTGGAGGTAATGTGGTATGGTGGAGGTAGTGTGGTTGGAGGTAGTGTGGTATGGTGGAGGTAATGTGGTTCGAGGTAGTGTGGTGTGGTGGAGGCAGTGAGGTTGGAGGTAGTGTGGTATGGTGGAGGTAATGTGGTTGGAGGTAGTGTGGTATGGTGGAGGTAGTGTGGTATGACAGAGGTAGTGCGGTAAGGTGGAGGTAGTGTGGTTGGAGGTAGTATGGCTGGAGGTAGTATGGTATGGTGGGGGTAGTGTAGTATGGCAGTAGTAGTATGGTATGGCAGTGGTAGTATGGTATGGGAGTGGTGGTATGGTATGGTGGTGATACAGTGTTTTGATGGAGGTAGTGTGTTTTGGTGGAGGTTGTGTGTTATGATGGTGGTGGTATGGTATGGTGGTAGTTGTGCGGTATGGTGGTGGTAGTGTGGAGTAGTGGTAGTAGTGTGCTATGGTGATGGTAGTGTGGTACGGTGGGAGCAGTGTGTTATGGTGGTGGTAATATGGTAGGATGGTGGGTGGTGGTAGTGTGATGTGGTGCAAGTAATGTTATAGTGGTGGTAGTGTGTTATGATGGTGCGTGGTGGTAGTATAGTATGGTGGTGGTAGTGTTGTTTGGTGAAGTAGTGTGTTATGGTGGTAGTAGGATGGTATGGTGGTAGTACCGTGGTATGGTGGTCATATTGTGGTAGAGCGGTTGAGGGTGTAGACATTGATTTGTGAGTGACTGCTGGTAATGCAGGTGATGAAGGACTGTGGTGGAATGTTGGAAGTTTGTTAGCATGTGCCGTTGCGGTGGTGGATTGTTGTTGTTGTTGTTATTGTAGTGGTCTGGTGGTTGTGGCGATGAAGGTTGTAATGGTGGTAATGATGGACTTCTGTAAAGTGTTAGAGGTTAGTGATGGTGTGGAGGTACTGTTTTACGCTGGTTTGTGCCACGCATGGTATGTTAATAAATAAATAAATATAAGTGAATAAATAAGGATGTGTTCCAAGCACTCCATATTAGGTTCGAGGTTATGCCGGAGGTATTCGGTAGTGCATGATAGTAAAAACGGTAAACGGTGACACAAACAGTAAAATAATAGCAGAAAACGACAAAGAGTAAAAAGGAATTCCAGGTTACCTCCAGTCGAGGAATAGGACCAGAGGGTAGATTTCCTTAGTCTGGTATAATCAGTCCCCTCACTTCTATGTTTTTTTTTTTTCATATTACCACCTACGGATTATATATTGTTATTGTAAAGACTCTTTGAAGTGGGGAGATTGGATTTAGCCTTCATTTACCCATTCATTAAAAGTGGCATTCTAAAAGATAAATAAACGTCTTTAGATAGCAATAATTGAACAATGAAACACGTATCAGATTGGAGGGGTTAAAACAGCCCTCATACCTACCTTAAAAACTGGCAGAAATAAACAAAAACGTCAGTGTAGTAAATAGATTTCAAACATCACTATACGAGAACAATCCTCCATATTGTACTCATATTTTCTCTAAAACAACTGCATTCACCTTATGGGAGTTTTTTTGAACTGTAGGCTAGTCGTTAGGCGCAGCCACAGTTAGTCCCTTGAAAATCGTGGTTGACTAAAATCATTGCGTATAAATGTCTGCTGCAATCTTTAACCTGACCCAAACTTGCCTCTATTCCGCTTGAGTGAGCGCTAAGTTGTAGCAATAGACTGACACCAGAAGTGCTGTGGAAAGATTGAGAGCCATAATATTGTTAATTCTGCCACTGTGTCACGCGAAACAAGCTGCAAAGAAACAAAAATCTGGACCTGGTTAAAATGAAAAGAGCACAGTACTTGATCAATATGAAAAAGACGTCATCGTAGTGAGAGGACGGAGCTGGGAACTGCAGCCGGGAATGGGAAAGGCCTGAATGATGAGAGAATAGTGATGTGACACATTTTGGCTAACCAGTGTGTGTGTGTGCGTGTGTATGTGTGTGTATGTGTGTGATCCCCACCTGCCTCATGAAAATGATGAAAACGATGACACCAACAACGATAGCTATGAGAATGGCAATGACGATGATAACGGCAATGACGAGGACACCTATAACAATGACGATGACGATGGTGACGATGCAGGCGACAATAATGATAATATTGTTAATAATGGAAAAGGAAAAGTTGCGTCAAATGCCCCCAAATAATTTATATTCTAGTTCAAAATCATTCCGGCCACAATTCTATATTCTCTGACAGTAAAGAGGCAGACTGACCAGCATATTATTAACTAGATTCAGAAGCACACACTGAGGTGGTTTGGACATGTGGAGAGGATGGAGAGCGAGAGACTGATGAGGAGAGTGCATGTGAGTGAGGAGGAAGGGGGGAGAGGGAAGGGAAGGCCAAGGATGAGATGCAGGGATGGAGTGGAGAGGTATATGAGAGAGGGGGGTGTGAGCTGGGAGCAGGGCAATGAAATGGCGGGGGACAGGGCGACATGGAGGCGATTTGTTTGTAGCCACCCCTTACGGGATTAAGGCGTCTGGCAGTAGATAGATAGACAGAAAGTAGCATTTCCTTCCTCCAGACTGAATAGGTTAATCCTGCTGCATCAGATCTGTTATTAGGGTAAAGCTTTGCCATTGCACTTGAAATCTCAAAGGCTTTCCATCGAGTCTGGCATAAATCTTTAATTTCCAAACTGCCCTTTTAAGGTTTCTATCCTTCTATCTGTGCCTTCATCTCCAGCTTCCATTCTGGTCGTTCTATAGCTGCTGTTGTAGATGGACATCGTTCTTCTCGATCTATCAACAGTGGTGTTCCTTAGGGCTCTGTCGTATCACCAACTCTCTTCCTTTTATTCATCAGTGATCATCAAAGCTGTACATCTAACCCTACCCACTCATACGCTGATGATTCCACCCTTCATCTTTCCATTCGGTTTCTGCAACGTCCATCTCAACAGTTACTTCAACAAACAAGGGATGAGGCTATGGCACGCCTAATGTCTGACTTGGCTCGTATCTCTGACTGGGGTAAAAATAATCTTGTTTTAATGAATCAAAGACTCAGTTTTTACACCTATTAACCCGTCAAAATCTTCCAAAGGAGTACCCACTAATGTTTAATAATATCCAGCTCAATCCTGCATCATCCTTGAACATGCTTGGGGTTTCATTCACTCGGGACTTATCTTGGAAAGATCATATTATATCTCTTGTAAAATCTGCTTCCAAGAGATTATGTGTGATATGCCGACTCTGTGCCTTCTTTACCCCTGCAGAGATGTTGACTTTATACACCGGTTTTATTCGCCCCTGTTTAGAGTACAACTCTCATGTGCTGGGAGGCTCCCCACATACAGCTATTCTCAACAGGGTGGAGTCAAAGGCTTTTCGTCTCATCAAATCTCCTCCTCTTACTGGCTTCCTTTAACCTCTGTCTCTTCGCTGCACTGTTGCATCCTTATCTCTTTCCTATCGCTGCTTCAATGGTCACTGCTGCTCTGAACTGTCTGCTTGCATCCCTCCACCTCTACGACGGGCGCGTAGCACCCGTCTGGCAGCAAACTCTCATCCCTTTACTGTCCAACTCTCTAATGCAAGAGTTAACCGTTACTCTCAGTCCTTCATTTATGCAACAGGTCAACTTTGGAACTGCCTCCCTCTGTCTGTATTTCCTACTTCCTATGATCTCCAGTCTTTCAAACGCAGTGTGTCCAGGCATCTCGAAATGAATGGATCTTGAATTTGGCTCTCTTTTGTATTGTTTTTTTTTTTTTTTCTTGGAAGGAACTGTTCTACTGACTCAGCCTTTGGCTCCTTCTTCCTCGCATTAAGAAAAAGAAATCAGTTCAAGTCTTACGATAAATGACTTAAAGTCTAATGAAGGTAACTTGAAATTCGTATACAGGTATTATGCACTTGCTAATTTCAAACACTATATATACCGGCATTTTTAAACCCGTTTAAGGGATACTCGAGTTGAAAGGAAGCATCATATCCTAAATTTATTTCACAGATCTTGTGTTCTACTTATAATCTACTAATATTATTGGATCATCGCAGTTATTACCAGAGACGTTCAATTGTTACTTTGATATTATAGGCAAGTCTCTATTTATGTACAAGACTCTGGAGTAGTGAAATTTTAAAGAGCAGTCTTCATCGTCCCATTCAGTGCATTGACGTGGTGCTGCAGAGGGACGCCTTCACAAAGTGGCATCGATATGACTGAGTGGTTCCACCGTCCGGTTATGCAAACGTCCCTTATGTCCCTCACTATACCCTTCAATAGGATGATGGAATACAGGTAGAGTTCAATTGCGCCTGCAGTCCTTTGGGTTTACAGTTCACCTTGGGACAACAACAACAACGATAAATAGTGACATACTTTTGCTTCTGCCAAATAATTCCATTCAGCTTAGGAGAGGTCCCTAGTAACAGTCAGTGCTATCACTTTCAGTACCACGAATATTTTAAACAATTAAAAATATGTATTTTTTAATTTCATTCTTCATTATATGTGTGCAAATGTTACCATACTGTATAAATTTATTACTAGGCGGTGGCCGAATCGGTAGAGAGGTGACCTGCAGTCCCAATGGACGCTGGCTCGGTTCCTGGCTGAGGCACGGAGTGGTGTAAGGATAATAATTTCCTTAAAGCAGAGTTTAATGACGTACCTTATGACCTGCCGACATGTCGTAAAAACACCCACGCAAATACCAATACGCCAGTCCAGGGTGAGACAGCATTAGAATTAATTCAATGCGAACGGTGGGCGTTAGCGAAGAAGTGGTTACATGTGGAGTTGGAGTAAGTAGGAGGACTGCTGGGCCCCAAGGAACGGGCTGTTAGGTCTATTCCCAGAGTCGGACACAGAGAAATGTTTTGAAATAATAACTTAGTACATTACCCTGAAAGAAGCTCTTCGCGGCCCTATGTGGCCGCTAAGCACATGGGAAACTTTTCTTGACCGCGCTTCACAGTGGTCGCAAACAACGATTTATGCGTCGACGCAGGGAACTCCGCGGAAAGTTGCCGACGTATCCCACCTAATGGAAAATCACTGCGAACATTTTCGAGTAAAAAATTTAGACATTTTCAATCGAACTGAAATTGAAACGGACCCTTCTGTGATCCAGTTACAACCATCCTGCCAAGTTTCATCGAAATTCTTTTCCAATTTCGGCTGTGCTGCACACACACACACACACACACACACACACACACACACACACACACACACACACACACACGTGGAAGTATATTGGATATGAATTAAATGTGAGTTAATGTTGGAGCTAACATGAATTTCGCAAACCCACATTAACATATTTCGTAAACTGTCATTTAATTGTTATTGGAGGCAAATGCATAGGTGAGACACCGTATCTCAATTTGCATGGCCGCGACACTATTAGTATTCTATTTCATTCGAAACCAGATTGCTTTATTCAACTGACTGAGTAGCATATTCCAGCTAATACATGATGGTTTTATTCAGCTGGTTGAGTAGTATATTCCAGCTAACACCAGATGGTTTTATTCAGCTTAATCAATGTTATACTCCAGCGAACACCAGATTGTTTTATTCAACTTAATGAGTGTTATACTCCAGCTAACACCAGATGGTTTTATTTAGGTTAATAGGTATTATACTCCAGCTAACACCAAATGGTTTTATTTAGGTTAATAGGTATTATACTCCAGCTAACACCAGATGGTTTTATTTAGGTTAATAGGTATTATACTCCAGCTAACACCAAATGGTTTTATTCAGCTGATTGAGAATTGTATTCCAGGTAACACGTGAAGATTTTATTCACCTGATTCAGCATTTTATTCCAGCTAACACCACCTGGTTTTACGCAGCTGATTGAGTATTTTGTTCCAAGTAACATCAGATGGTTTTATGCAACTGACTGGGTATTCTGTTCCAACTAACACCAGATGGTTCATTCATCTGACTGAGAATTCTGCCTCATTTATAACCAGATGGTTTTACTCAGCTGAATGAGTGTTCTGTTGCAGCTACCGGAACACCAGACTACATTATTCATCTGAGTGAGTAGTCTATTTCAGGTACTGTAATATCAAAAGATTATATTCAACAGCGGGTTAGTCACATGAGCACGAGTGTTAATGCTGGAACCAGAAGTGCTTTAATGGTCGAGGTAACTCTAACATTCTTCTTTATTTAATTCAGCGAGACTGAGACTACATTCTTGTCGGTTAAGGAAGCTCTCTAACACCCATTCCTAAACGATTTCCTTTGCGTGTTACTGCTAACTCATCTATTCTGTGTCATGTACATAATTTGATTACCATAATATTCATCTTAACATATAAATTGATGTTACCCAACCGAATCAGAAAAAAGAAAAAAAAAAAACGCTAAGGATGAGGTGAGAGGTAGCTTCCAGTTTCCTTAACCGACGTGAATACGGACCTGAGTTACGGGAGCCTGAGTGATGAAAACGTACTTTCTGTAATACTGCGATGCAACTGGTGACTGCCTTCACTGCGATGATATTCTTATTATTTAATTTGTTGATTTTTTTTAATTATTTCGGTTGTGGGACTAAGTCATGTCCCATGAGGGAGTGTTTTGTAGAGTATGTTGGTAATGTTGGTGCATGTGTAATTATTGTAAATAATTCTGGAGCATGTAAAAATAAGCCTATTATTCAGCTCTGGGGTGACATTCAAAGAGAAGTTTTGGTAATATTATGGAACGTTGCACCGCTTCACTACGACGACGTCTTTTTTATCTTATTCTCTGCTGTCAGCTTAGGAGAGTCTCTTAGAACTGCAGGCGTTAGATACAGTCTTCATCAACCTCTTCACTACTCGATTTTTTTTTATGTATCCGACTCTGGGCATAGGCTTCACAGCCTGCTCTCAAGGCCCAGAAGTCCTCCTACATTCCATACACCTCTACATGCCACCACTTCGGCGCTAACACCCACCGTCCATATTGAATACATGCTAGGGCTGTCTCATACAGGACTGGTGTACTGGTATTAGCGGCGGTATTTTTACGACATGTCGGCGGGTCTTCTGATAGATCAGTAAAGTCTGAGTTAATGAAATTCAAAACCACATACTGTTCCCTGTCCCTGCGAGGATTTGAACTTGGACCCGGCAGGACTGCAGGCCACCTCTCTGCCGATTGAGCCACGCCTCTTAAACTGACTGAAACCGTCTTTTACCAACAAAACTAAGAACAGACGTCCTTGTGTTGAAAGGACTACAAGTGCGGTTTTGGTAATGTCAGGATGATGTTCACCAACAACTTCGATACATATATTATGCATCTGTTAACCGATCCATTACGAAACCATCAGATTAATTTTACTCCTACTATCGCCAGTTTTATACTGCCTGGGAAAGTCTTTTCCAGCTGGAGGCTCTACACTAAATTCATGTAAACTTGACTAAAAATTTCGTCCTTTTGTAGATTATGAAGCTCAATGGCAATAAAATATAATGCTACGACTATACATAGTTGCCATAGTACTTCTTCCTGAGCGGAAGCACATTCTAGTCATTATCTATTTTTACTGTTCAACATTCAAGACACAGACAAGAATTTTAGGCCGGGTTAAAGTGAAGAGACCATAGGTGCAGTTTTCATTGATCTTTCTAGTACGAGAGGCCTTTCCTAGCTTGAATAAAATAGTCTGGAAGTAGCAAGACTAAGCCAAAAGAAAAGACTCCACATGATTCAATCGTTTAACTCAAACTGGACAGGCTTACGAGGGGCTAAGAGATAAGGAGTTAGAAATGTTCTCAATTTCCTGCTTCTGGACGTCCTACGGTAGAAGAATAGGCGTCGATGATACGATGATGATGATAATGGACGCAGTTGTCGTGACATCAAACCACAGCGAGGTGGTTTAAACCCTGAGTATGACGATTACATCATCGGTGGTTGTTGTGGTAAAGCATGAGGTCAGTTTGTTGTGACACATGAAACCAGTTGCTGATGACAATTTGACACCAGCTCAGTGTGACACGGGGGATTTTACACAACAACAACCCATAATTCCCACATACCCGTCCCACGGTACCTTTTTTTTTTTTTCCACACAAACTAATTATCGCAATAATGTTACTGCCTAACTGGCTGGCGAGGGGAGGTAGTGGTCAAGTCTTGGAGTACTGGGCTATTCACCGTTGGCTAATATTAGTACTGGATATCATGGCGAGACAGAAAAGCAGAGAATCAGAATGTCATTAAAGCAGTCTTCACTAATGTTCCACAAGACTCTCCGACAAAGGATCAATTCCCCACCAAAACAGTCTTTAGTAATATACCAAGGAATACATCAAACTTTAATGGGTAGATATTTAACCCTAATTAGTGTTTTGGAGGGGGGGAGGTGCACGCCAGCTGTTGGTGTGTAATACAGCTGGACCACAGGTAATGTGCAGCCAAGTACTGTGTATACCAGAGTCGCATGCAAATAACTATCATGTAACAAATTAAAATCTTTCGTGAGACAGCAGTTTCCTCTACTATTCTAACTCTTCTGATTGTAACCAGAACAAAATACCAATCATTTTTTCTCACTACCCTCGCTAAGATTCTCGTCCTTTTTGCAGCTTATCTCACCTAACTCAACAAAAAATTGTGCTGTTATTCTAGATCTCTTCCATAGCACTTCTTTGTGACTAGCCGTACATTCTGTTGCAACAACTCAATATATATGCAGGGAATGTTGGCAGTTTCAGGCCAAGTGAAAGTAAAAGAAGTAGACTAATTCAATTTACGTTTCATTCATTCATTCATTGCCAGACGCCATGTATCCCAAACAGGGTGGACAACGGCTTAGAGTTAATTGTTTTACAGGTAGGGGCACTAATCATCCACCAACCCCACTTGACACGTAGGGAGAACGTTATGCCAACAGCATCTAGTGTTCCCAGGCGGTCACCCATCCAAGTACTAACCAGACCCAACGTTACGTACTCCTTATAAAAGGCTAAATGACGTATCTTTATACTCTTTGACCGAAAGCTGTGTCCCTCACATGAAGTGGATTATCTGTCTTACGTTAAAATAAGACATATGGGAAATCTTACTCTCTAAAAGGTGACATCTTTGAACGTGGTGAGTCTCTACAACCTGTATAAAATCGTCTACTATAGGAATGACTGACTAACTGGCCGACTGATTGACGGAGTGACTGATTGGCTGACTGCCTAACATCAAGAGCAACTATATAACAAAACAACTAACCGACCTCGAAACCAAATTCCTGACCAACCATTGGTTGAGCCGCACCATGAACCTATTTACCCACCACCAACAACTCGTCCTCCCACGCGATCACAACACCAAGAGCGCCATCCAACAAGCGTGCAAAAAAAAAATAAAAAAAATGGTGGATTGCTTTTAAGTCCGTCCCGATGTCAATTAAATCCCCCCTTTATGTCCCCTCTTGTTTGAAGTCTAATTTCCTGTACTGAACTACTTTATAAAATGTTTATTAGTCACCGTTTCTAGCACTGAATCACTACTTCATTTGTTAATTAGTTGCCTTTTCCAGCAATGAATCACTGTCATTTATAAATTAGTTACCATTTCCAGCACTGAATCACAATATAATTTCTTTATTAGCTGCCGTGACTTACTATCTTCAATACAGTCACTCTGGTGAAACTTTTCGGATATGGAAAGGTTAATTATATAATTCATTTACGCCTTTACTGCAAGTGGTCTCTCCAAGGTTTACTAAAATCGCCTGTAAGCAAAACAAATAAATCAGTGTCGTCGGCCAGCAGGAAGAATTTGAGTGTAAAGTGGGGGGACTGTAAGAAAATGTTCTGGAGAGAAGTGAAAAGAGTAAGACAGGGTGGAAGTGAAGTTAGCAGGGGAGTGAAAGATAAAAATGGTAGATTACTAGTGGAGAAGGGAGAAAAAGTGAGCAGATGGAGAAAACATTTTAAGGAATTGTTGAACGTAGAAGATGGAAGTAATGCGAGTATAAGTGGCTGGGGAATGACTGGGAGAAGGAGGGAGGTGAGAAGACAGGAAGAAATCAGTAGGATAGAAGTTGTGGAAGCAATGAAGAAAGTTAAATCGGGGAAAGCCCCAGGAATTGATGGAGTGTGTGGTGAAATGCTGAAGCATGGGGGAGAGATAGTAGTAGAATGGATGTGGAAGATGTGCAGATTGGCCTGGTAGGAAGGTAGAGTCCCGGAGGATTGGAAGTCAGGTATAATTATTCCCTTGTACAAAGGAAAAGGGGAAAAAGAAGTGTGTGGTAATCATAGGGGCATTTGTCTTCTTAGTATAATAGGAAAAGTGTATGGTAGGATACTTATAGACAGAGTTAGAGAGAGAACAGAGAAATTAGTTGGAGAAGAACAGGGAGGCTTTAGGAAGGGAAGAGGTTGTGTAGATCAGGTATTCATTCTTAGATCTTTAGTGGAAAAGTTTCTAGAGAAGGGAAAGAAGTTGTATGCGGCTTTCATGGATTTGGAGAAAGCATATGACAGGGTGGATAGTCAAGGATTGTGGAAAGTGTTAAGAATATATGGAGTAGATGGGAAGTTGTTGAATGCTGTGAAGAGTATGTAAGATGGTGCGAAGGCTGCAGTGCGTGTGGATGGTGAACTAAGTGAATTTTTCTCTTTGAAAGTTGGTTTGAAACAGGGATGTGTCATGTCTCCAAGGTTGTTCAATCTGTACATGGATGGGGTAATAAAAGAGGTACAAGGTAGAGTAGTGGATGTTGGAGTGGCTCTGGTGAGAGAGGATAGTGTTTGGAAACTCTCTGTACTGTTGTTTGCAGATGATACTGTGTTGTTGAGTGGAGACGAAGGGGAGCTGCAAGGCTTGGTGGATGAGTTTGAGAGAGTGTGTAAGAAACGGAACCTAAAGGTGAATGTAGGGAAGAGTAAAGTGATGGTCTTTGAGAGAGGTGAAGTTAGTGAATGTACAGCAAGGTTGGATGGTGAGGAATTGGAAAATGTGAGTACGTTTAAGTATTTGGGTAGTGTGATGAATAAGGATGGAGGTTTGGAGGGTGAAGTGCTTGAAAGGGTACAGCAGGGAAGAAAGGTTGCTGGTTCTTTGAAAGCAGTGATAAGAAACAGGGAAGTGAGCATGGAAGTGAAAAAGTTACTACATGACAGTATTGTGATACCAACTCTAACGTACGGAAGTGAAGCTTGGACATTGTTGGAAGGACACAAGTCAAGAGTGAGAGCAGTGGAAATGAGTTATTTAAGAGGAGCCTGTGGAGTCACGTGGAGACATAGGCTGACGAATGAGGATATAAAGGAGCGTTGTGGTGTGGATGTGGATGTGATAGGAAGCGTTATGAGGAACACACTGAGGTGGTTTGGCCATGTGGAGAGGATGGAGGGTGAAAGACTGACGAAGAGAGTGTATGTGAGTGAGGTGGAGGGGGGAAGAGGGACGGGGAGGCCGAGGATGAGATGGAGGGATGGGGTGGAGAGGTATATGAGAGAGGGGGGTGTGAGTTGGGAGCAGGGGAGTGAAATGGCGGGGGACAGGGCGACTTGGAGGCGATTTGTTTGTGGCCACCCCAAACGGGATTGAGGCGTCTGGCAATAGATAGATAGATAGATATATGTAGTTGAATTCGTCTCTTAAAATACCTCAACAGTAAAGAAAAAAAAGGTTCGAGAGTCTCTCTCTCTCTCTCTCTCTCACACACACACACACACACACACACACACACACACACACACACACACACACACACACACACACACACACACACAAAGAATACTTCTCTCTAGACCAAATGAGTCACAGTAGAGGATATTAACGTGTACATATCGATCAACAGGCTGAAGTGTTGTATTTCATTCTTGTTATCATCAAACAATTCTACTGAGAAAAACGGATCAGTCTGGCGAGGAAAAATCTTCATTTATTTCTTCACTAAAAACGTTTCCCCTAATTGAAAATATTCTGCAGGAAGCAAGATTAAACGACAAAGGACGTCATTTGACTCAAAGGGCTATTATTGAAACATCAAGCTTATCTGAATGTCAACCCGGTGGACTAGAGACTGAAACTGCATTTCACCTGCTGGCCACCCTCGTTCTTTGGGAGGGAGCTGAGGGACATTTCTACAAAGGCAGTGGATTCGCCCGCTATATTCCTCTCCAGAACGATTGAAGGGATTAAAATCACTTAACAAGCACTTTTCTGTTATCATACAGGCACAACAAAGGAAATTTATGAATACTCATCCTAATCCCATCAACCCTTGGACCTCTTTATAGATGTTTCACCCCCGTAGACATTAGTGACTTTAACAAAGCCACACCACATCATACCATATCACACCACACCTTACCACCCTCTCACAGTACATTACACACTCTCACCTTCACACCACACAAATGGTAGTTAATTAAAGGGTCTTGAAACTTCTGTTTCCACAATTTTTGAACTTGTTTTTGACTTATGTAGTGCTAGCCCCTTTAATTGTATTTAGGATTTACATCTCATATCAAATGGGTTAATGTAGGTAACATTTAACTTGCAAATCGAAAAGTCTCTCCAGACGTGAACTTCAGTCGAGAAAATAATGTGAGAAAAAACAAATGTCCTTTTTGAAGTAATTAAAACTAGCAGAAACAGCTCAGATTAGGAAACTAGCGGAGAGTATCAGATAAAATTATTTTGTTCTTAAAACTGATTTTCTCTCAGAACTAAGAAAAACACCTCAAAGAATAGGAAAACCAACTCATTCATCCCATTCAGTCACTCAGCAGGGACCGCTCTCTTCGAGCACATCGACACATCACACCACATTTGGAACAGTTCACAAACGAACTCTTCGACCCGACCAAAACAAAGGGATTAGTGTCGCGACTGATATCACGGACTGGAATTAAGGTGCTTGTCTGTCGGATTAAGTTCATTCTGATGTTGTATTTGACAAGCATTTGCGACGGAAGGGGAGAGCAGGCTGGACGATTGATGAAAATCGAGATGGGTTTTGTATGGCAGGTTCACAGCGACTGGGAACCGGGAGGAGTGATGAGGGAAGAGAGAATTCAGCGGTAGAACTGAAAGGAAAGTATGTCCAAATAAAATATATATGTATATACATATTAATAAATGAATCTATTTATCTATCTATATCTATATCTATCTATCTATCTATCTATCTATCTATCTATTTATATATATATATATATATATATATATATATATATATATATATATATATATATATATAAAGAGAGAGAGAGACAGAGAGAGAGAGAGTGAAATACATATTCAGTATATATTCTGATTGTTCCTACTCCCTCTCACTTATCTATCCATTATTCAGTCATCCCCACTTTTCCTTCTTTTCTTGCTTTTCCTCTCAATCGTCGACTTGATCAGTGATCCTTATCTCTCTCTCTCTCTCTCTCTCTCTCTCACATTTCTACAGTCTTCGTCACATAGCTTCTCTTCCAACCTCTTAACTTCTCTCCCTCCCCATCCCTCACTCCTCTTCGTCCCTGTCCTCCCTCAGTCTCGTTCCCTAACCCTTACGTTTTTCTCCTGTCATCTTTCTTTTCTCTGGTTATTTCTTTATCAGATACAGTTTCTTTCCCTCTCCCTTCCTTTCACCCTCTCCCTATCCTTTACCCTTTCACTATCCCTCTGTTTCATATACCTAATGTTATGCAGCGTACTCTGCGCCCGACTCCTCGGGTCCAGATACGGTGCTGGCCTAGGGTTCTTTGTTCTTGACCGGGCTATGGTATACAAACAAGGAGGTAAGGCTCAAACACAAACTAATCAAGAGTGCACGTATATTAACCAAGGAGTAAAGTACAACAATACCCACAGCACTACTGAACAATCCTATACAATACAAGTGAACTAAATAGTACAGAGTAATATAAGTCACACTTACACTAACTATGCACCACGATACAATACACATATGGCACTTACAGTTCACTAGATATGTCTCCTTGGAGCACACGTAGGAGTAGGGGCACAAAAGAACCTTTAGCACAGTCTATCTCGGTATGAACACAAGCGTGTGACATAAACGGGATGCTACCTTACTTAACAGTACACTCGCGTGACGTGAACGCAACGTGGTATCTCTCACAGTACACTCACGTTACAAAAACGGGATATACGTTACTCCACCATGTGCTTGCGTGACATGAACGGAACGTTATATCACTCATAATGCACTCGCGTGACATGGACGGGATATATGTTGCCTTAGTGTATACTCGGTGACATGGACGGGATATATGTTGCCTTAGTGTATACTCGGTGACATGAACGGAATGGTATATCGCTCATAATACACTCACGTGCCATGCACGGGGGATTGCACTACCTCACAGTACACTCGCGTGACATGAACGCAGTGGTATATTATTTGCAGTACCCTCGCGTAACATACACGGGATATAACCATGAGTACGGTACATTAAACACAATCACCTACGGGGTAAGGACACAACATTTATACACTACCTGGGGGACATGGGGTCGAGTTGATAATGTATTGCACGGGGAGAGAAACACACGTGTGGCGGCCAGTAGTGATTTCACTGTACCGATGATAGCACTCAACATATGTTGGGGGTGGGGTTAGATAGGCTTTTCCCCTGGGCCACAATTTAGCACACACTGGGGCCGGGGTGTCACTTAGGTCAACGTGGTGGGAGACACTTTTCACCGGGGCGTACACTAACACAGGAGGGGGAAGTGGGGGGGAGACACTGACAGGGGGTTGTACACACAGTTCAGAGCACTTCTCACGGGTACAGTTGGGCAGTGAGTGACGCTAGGGATGCGTCTGGGGCTGCTATAACGGCAGCCACAGGTGACGGCTGGGAGTAGGCAGAGGGTTGTCAGGGGTGTGTTCCCAGTGGAAGTCGCTGTCGACGTCGCCTGAAGTCCAGGAGGAACTGATGGGCAGAGTGGTGGGCAGCCCTTTCCTGGTGAGGGCCCTGGGAGAGTGGTGGCCCTTGGAACTAGGGCCGAACAGGGCCAGGAGGCGCTCAGCACTGCACCTGCCCTTTGTTGTGGTGGGCGTCCTAGGGGTGGACCTGACCTGATCCGAGCCGAGGGTTGGCCGCAAGACTCTCGTCGTCTCCCTGGAGCTGTGGTCTTGCCTGGGAGAGGTGGCCGACAGGGGATGACTGCAGCCACCTGCACCTGGGGAAGTCTGATAGCTGCTGTTGATGTCGGAGGTGGCTCACCGGTGCCTGGGGCTATGGTCTTACCTGGGAGAGGGGGCCATCAGGGGTGGTTTGTGGCCGCCAGCTCCAGGGGAGTCCGTCAGCAGCTGTAGGCAACGAGGGTGGTGCTGCAGTGACAGGATACCGGGCCTCTGGGTAGTCTCGCCCTTGCGGTCTGGCGGGGTACCAGTGGGGGAGCAGATTCCACTCTCCATACAGGAGGGGAGGCAAGAGGGACGTCTCGCTCTGCCACAGGTTTTGCGGGCTAAGCTAGAAGCATTGCCCTTGAAGGGGGCCTCCGGAGTCATGGAGGGGGAACGACCGGTGGTCTGTTCCCCTGCTTGGCGGGCCTGACCATCCCTGCCGGAACTCCATGCCAGGGCATGGGAAGGAGTTCTGGAGGACGCCCCTTCAGCCAGGCAGATCCGGTGGACACTACCTGTGGTAGATCTGGTGGATGTTATCACAGGGCCTGCCGCACTCCTGGTGAGTACCAGAGAAGGTCGTCTGGGGGACGTGCCAACTTGCCGGCTCCCAGAGGTGGGTGGCAAAAGGAGGAGTACCGGTGGTCACTCCTCCTACAATAGATCCAGTGGACGATACTGTGCTGCTGCTTCCCTGGGGTGAAATGGGAACTAGAGCTCCGGTGGAGTCCCTTCCTCTTTTAGAGGTAAGTCCGATGGACTCTGTGTCTGAGGGCCTACTTGGGACTTGGCTACTGCAAGTCCCACCCCAATTCTGGCGAGTGCTTGCTCCATCGGAGTGTAATGCACTCACACTAAATACTGGCTAGTGTTCCGGTTGCGTGGGAGAGGGGCGTTGGGTCACAGGGGATGTATGTCCTTTCCGCGGAACGTGGGAAACACCTCCCCATTGTCTCCTTGTGGGGTGGGGGTTACCTCCCTATGCCCTACTCCTGGGGTGATGGTGTCGGGCTCACTCCGCCGGGTAGATATTTCACCTAATTTTGTATATTTTTCTCTCACGAGCAACTTAACCTCTTCTCTCCCAAACATTCACATTATTTTTTCTCCTCTTCTTCCTCCTCTCACTAACCCTATCCCTCATCCTCTCCTTCCCTATTGGCTTTCCCTTTCACCCTCTCTCTCTCTCTCTCTCTCTCTCTCCATTCAACTTTCTCCCTCCGCACCCTCTCCTCTTCCTCTTCCTGTTTACCTTTTGTAGCTTTGATCAAACAGCTCTGTAATGCAAGAAAATTTAGTCACCAGTGTAATGCAAGGAACTTTTGATACCACCACTAATGCCAGCAAAGTAATGACGGAATATTTTAGTCATCAATAAATGACTCCAGTGTAATGAAGGAAATAATAGAAAACCAGCAGTGTAATGCTGGGAAATTTAAAAGATTATGGAAAAGGGTAGCGTGATCTTACTAGAGGGTTTATGGGAAATGTGGTAGCGTGAAACTTCTGGAAAGTGCGTTAGCCGTTAGATATGAAGCACACTTTGTGGGCCACTCAGTCTCGTCTGTATCATACCACTCTTAGAGGATAGCTAACTTCATACTCGTAATGACTTAACCTAAGTTTTACTAAGCACTGAGAACTGAGACAGATTACTCTTAAAACTGGGAATGAACCCAAACGAAATAATACTGATGATCAACACTAGAAATATTAAAGTTTAAAAGCTAAACTAATATTGAAAGATTGTTGATACACATACAGTATACTAATCCCGTGGTCACAGTTGGACTCGCTGGAAGATCCAAAGAATACTGATGCACATGAATAAATTAATCCCGTGGTCACCGTTGGACTCGCGGGAAGTTTCAATGAATACTAAGACACTCTCTTAAGATTAAACTCGCACAACTCCAGAATCATATACAGTAAAGTCACAATAATTTAATGAACAATGATCAAATAAACTATAATCAAAATGGACTGTAAACAAAATGGACCAGCCGATATATTCGTTATTTAAGCTACATGAACTAGGAAAAGGGTGGGTGGGTGATTGTGTGAGGCGCTGGCAGTGGTTTGACACAGACGATCTTCAATGTTGAAGAGAAGCGGCGGTCTCGTTAATCAGTACAAGAGGGATCAGGGGAAAATATGACCAAGTTAATTCACGAACGCATATAACAAACTTATTACACGAGGGAGAGAGGGGGGGAGGAGGAAGAGAGTTGTATACCAACCTGCAATGTTGAAGAGAAGCGGCGGTTTGGCGGTTGTCTTTTTGTTTTTTTTTGGCCTATTGACCATTGATGCCGAAGCCCTTGGTCATTAAGGCCATATAATATATATATATATATATATATATATATATATATATATATATATATATATATATATATATATATAATTTCATTTTTATTTTTTATTTTTTTAATTGTTTTTATTTCTATATTTTTGACTTTATAAACAAAAATTATATATATATATATATATATATATAATTTTATTTTTATTTTTTTATTTTTATTATAATTTTTTTTTATTTCTATATTTTTGACTTTATAAACAAAATTCCTACTCTAAAGACCCAAAAACTAATCACCTAACAGACAAATCGCTAACCTACACTAAATCCTAAAGAGACAAATAACTAAACCGACATTAATCATAAAAATACCTCGACCAAGAGAACACCATCGACTGCAGATATGTAATGCCTTTCTACATTACACCTCCTGCACTCATCACCTGGCGACTGTCAGTCAAGGCACAGCCTAATATAGGGGACATCAATATATGAAAGGGAACCAGACGAGTCAGGAACATTTCCATATACGTCAGCTGTCGGCCCTAATTAGAACAACTTAAACAAGATGGTATAATGTATTTACATAATATGTACAAAAAGTGAAGTACCTCGCCCAACAGACCACCATCGACTGCAAAGGCCCAATACCTATGCATATTGCACACTTGCACTCATCAGCTGGTGACTGTCAGTCGAGGAATGGGGTTTAATGTAGGGGACATCAATATTAGAAATAGATAAGTGAGAGGTGGACCTATTTCAAATATGTCAACTAGCAACCCTAATTAATAGAACAGTGTATACATATTTAAAGTTGATAAAATCCATAACCATATAGTAAAATGTCACATCACTCTGATCAGTCCGGTCTCTCTCAAGAAAGCCATCAATTTATCAGTCATAACAATTATCCCCATCACCCAGGATGGTGGAAAGAGTGAAGGGGACGTCTGCTGCACTGCAGTAACTTATAAGTGAAGCAAGTTCACAAATAAATCGCCCGACAATGCAGGATGATATGACTGATAGATAACACCGCATCACAGATGTCAGAGTGCGGTGGGAATTGTCTTTCCATATTAGGTATCATGTATGTTTGTATGGTGGCATTAAGCCATAAACAATCAAACACTTTTTCTTCCAAGCAACTGTTACGGTTGGCAGTGTCCCAGTCGCCCAGGTAAGGCTTACAAGTTGGAATATTAAGCCTGGTCCACTGACCTTGCCACAGAAGATTTATTGATTTCTCTCTGAGAGAGAGACTCGACCATTGGTCACGAGGAATGTCCCAAGTCTCCTTGAGCTCTACAGCTGACTTTGCAAATAAGTCAGCTGGCTCATTGCCGTGGATATGACAATGACCAGGCACCCAGATCAGCGTGAAGGACTTGTTACACGAATACAATTTATCAATAATGCGGCCGTGGATCTCGTGAGAGTCCGTAGTGCAAGATGCAATTGCCTGAAGGGCTGATTTTGAATATGAAAATTTGAGAAATGAGTCATGCCGAGAAGTGAGAGCATAGTCTATGGCTGTGTCGATAGCAAAAAGTTTGGAGGTAAACACAGATGAATGAGTCAGCAACCGACACCTGAGGGAACATTCAGTCGACCAAACACTAGCACCCACACATTCACTCGATTTGGAGCCATCGGTGCACAATTGGTGGGACCCCAAGTGACTAATGATGATGTTACGAAACAAGTGGTGGACCTCCGCCTCCTGTGCCTTGGTCTTTGGTGCTGGGAGCCACGACACATCAACAGTAAAACCGGGTGGCTCCCAAGGCGCTATATTTTTAAGCACCAACTTGTCATAGCCACTGAGGTCCACACCAAGCTCATGAGTCAGTAAGTGGAGGCGAACGGCAAGTGGCCGATGCACTCCCCACATAAGATGGTGGTATTGACGCAGGGGGGTACAGGCCACATTGCCGATATTACTCTTAATGTTCTTAACCCATACGATAATGCCAGGTGGTCATGGCGAATACGGAGGGGCAGCACATTCGCCTCCACTTCCATATGAGCTGCACGGGTACACCGGACGGCTCCAAGACACATTTGCAAACATTTATTCTGCAATACAGGTCTCCCTCGTTTTAATCTGTATCGTTTTACGATATTTCGTATTTACGATCCTTCTTCTTTAGTACCAAGTGTTCATTTTACGATTGAGCTCCCTCGCATTTACGATTGGGCATGTGGAAATCCTGCATTCACAGGCAGATCAGCTGAGAGATGCGTGGCATACCTGTCCCACCCACACAGTTTCCCGTGCTTTTGCCAGTCTCACCCGCGTGCTTGTTCAGCATACAACCTATGTGCATCTGTGTGCATCAGTGCCCATGACATTACTATTTCTCCTGTTCTTCATATTTTGCACCCCTAGAGCCACCACCGTGATGTCTTGTAAACGTCCTGCAACATCTGGTGCTGGTGATATGAAGCCAAAAAAAGCAAGAACGTCCTTAACCCTGGAGTCTAAGCTTAATATTGTGAAGCAGCACGGAGCAGGTGAGGGGGCAAACTCCATCGCTCTTTCCATGAGTCTTGCACAGTCGACTGTATTGACTGTTATAAAGCATGCTGTTAACATTAAGAAAGCTGGGGAGACAAGCACGACTCTACAATACATAAATCATCATCATTATTATTGCATATTAGATCACTTGTATGGGTCTTGGGTTCCTTATACACGAGTCCAGGAATGCATCCCTATTTTTCCCATTAAACCTTAATTTCGCTTTATGATATTTCGGTTTATGATTGCCTTTCTAGGAACGCATACCAGTCGTAAAAAGAGGGAGACCTGTACATCCAATCCTTTCAGCGTGGCATCAGATGCTGAGCCATACACCTGTGCGCCATAGTCTAGCTTCGATCGAATAAGGGACTTATACATCATTAATAAAGATTTTCTGTCAGCTCCCCATGTAGTACCCGATAGGTACTTAGGACATTTAACGGTTTATCACAATGAGCAAGCAAATTATTAACACGAATTTTGAAGTTCAAATGACGATCAAAATGTATTCCCCAAAACTTTACAGAATTTTGAAAAGGTACTGCCTGATTATCCAAAGTTAAGCACAAATTAGGTACTTTACGATTAGTGAAGACTACAGTGGCACACTTAGGGATGGAAAACTTAAATCCCCACCGCAAGGCCCATTGGTGGACGGAATCAAGGGCTGCTTGAATCCGCCAAGCTAAAAAATGTGCATTACGGGAAGAGTGCCATATTGCACAATCGTCAGCATAGAGCGAGTATTTAAGATTCCTCGGGATGGGAGCTGATGACAGAGTACAGTAATCTCTCAACTAACACGAGTTTTAAAAACGCGTTTTCGTTTTAACACGAGCAAATATTTAAGGAGATATATTTAACTAACAAGGTTTTCTCGATTTAACGCGACTTTACACGTATGTGTTAGTTTCAAATTAGCCGCGCGCACCTTGGACAGTCCCGAGCTGATACACCGTGTGTGGCAGTTTATGCATAAATACAATTTTTTATTTGTCTGTTGTTAAACTGGTTTTATTCTAACTATAATATTCGAAAATGAAGTTTGGCCCCATTCTGAGCAATTTGGCTCATTTTTGGACAAAATTTGGCCAGGAAAGTGATGGCAGATCTAAATTGTTACAACTTGATGGTGAAAAACAGAAAGAAGAACACCACTCAGACCAAGATAAAGCAGTTCTTTATGAAGAAGACAGAAAACCTAAGGGAGTTATCTTCATCACAAGTAGCACGGGAGTCAGAGGAAGAGGAAGGACAGCAAAGCGAGGAGGGACAACAAATTTAGGGTGGGGAGTGGTGGGAAGTGGGTTAGCGAGGTGAGGAGGGACAGCAGCAGACGATGAGTAATGCATAGATGAAGTGAGACTGTGTGTTGTTATTGTTTGTGACCTACTTACTGTAATGAAAATGTTGCTTTTACTGTAGTGTTATTATGACCTACTGATGCATAAAAAATGTTGAAGAACTTTCACAATGCCGTGAATGATGCAGAACTGAAAGAAGATCCACGTAAAATACGAAAACAGTATTTTTTGGGGAGAAGTAAACAATGCTTCGGCCCAACTAGGGCTCAAATATTGTGTATTTCTCCCCAAATATACTGTGTTTGTTTTTTTCGTGGATATTCCTTCAAATTAATATTGTTGCTTTTAAGTTTAGAGTAGCATAACTCCCCAAATGGGTAGACTTTCCCAGAGTCCAGGAACGTAACCCCCAGTAATACCATTGTTTCTTATGGGAAAATTATGTTTAAAAAACGCGTTTTTAACTAACGTGACCTCTCCAGGAACCTAACCCTCACGTTATTTGAGAGGTTATTGTATCATTGATCATAATGCTAAATGAAGTGGGACTAAGCACACTTCCCTGCGGCACCCTGTTTTCCTGGATAAATATATCCGATGTTATGTTACGGGGTAATTTGACAGAGAAAGTCCTGTCCCTCAAGAAATTTGAAATAAAAATATGCAAATTTCCTCTTAAACCATAAACATAGAACTTCATTAGTATATCGTGTTGCCATGTCATGTCATAGGTTTTATGGATGTCCAAGAACACCCCTATCATGAATTCTTTATTGGCAAATGCCTCTGAAATACAGTGCTCCAAATTCATTAAATGATCTAGTGAACTTCTGTATTTACGGAAGCCACATTGTTGATCATTTAACAAATTCTTCGACTCAAAATAAAAAACAAGCCTATTATTAACCATACGTTCCATGACCTTACATAGACAAGAAGTCAACACAATAGGACGAAATGAAGTGGGATTCATAAGACGACCAGCCTCTTTGGGTATCGGTATGATGTACGCAAAGTGCCATGAGTGTGGGATCGTTCGAGACACCCAAATCTCATTGTACAATGCTGACATCTTAATCAGGTTGTCCTGATTAAGATGAGGGATCATACCGTACATGATGGTGTCTGGTCCAGGGCTCGTGTCTTTACAGGATTTAAGGGCAAGCAGTTCATCTAGCATAAACTCTTGGTTGTACGGGAAGTCTACGTCTTCTGTGGCAAAGTCTATTATCTGCAGCTCAGCTGTGAGTTTATGATGTTGGAAATGCTGGCTGTAATTGGCTGAGCTACTTACATGAGAAAATCTCCTGGCGAGGATGTTAGCAACGTTCACGGGATCGTCATAGATGGTGTTTTTCACCTGCAGGGTGGTCACCGGGAAGTATGGGCCTTTATTATTTAATACTTATAGTGGACCAGACTTTACTTAATGTTGTAGTAAGAGTCACCGTGGACACAAAGGACCACCAGGAGTCACGTTTCGCCCTTCTTATTATTCTCCTTGCCTCAGCCCGTGCCTGTTTGTATGCAATAAAATTTTCCTCAGTAGGCTATCAAAAATCCTGTATCTCCTATTGCGTTTCCTTAATGCTTGTTGGCTATCCGGAATCCACCAATGTGCTCTATCCTTCGCATGAGCTGTAGAAGTCTTGGGAACAGCAGCCTCAGCTGCATGTTTTATGGAATTGGTAAGATTTTCGACCTTAACATCTATGGTCTCCCCAGACATATCTAAATTGGCGATCTTTGAGAAGGATCCCCAATCTGCTTTCATATAGTTAAATTTTGGGGGTGGAGGGTCCAAAAGAATGTCGCGTGCATAAGAAAGACAGATGGGTAAGTGATCACTTCCCAAGGAGCTGTCGTTAGGGTCCCATGAGAAATCTTGATGTATACCAGGGGAGGCCAGAGATAAGTCAATGGCTGAAAAGTTACCAGTACGATCATCTACAAGAGTCGCTCTACCATCGTTCAGAAGACAGAGGTTGGACTGTAGCATTAGGTCGGCTACTTACTGTAATGAAAATGTTGTTTTTACTGTAGTGTTTTTATGACCTACTAATGCATAAATAATGTTGAAGAACTTTCACAATGCCGTGAATGAAGCAGAATTGAAAGAAGATCCACGTAAAAAACGAAAACAGTATGTATTTGGGGTGAAGTAAACAATGCTTCGGCCCAACTAGGACTCAAATATTGTTTATTTCTCCCCAAATATACTGTGTTTGTTTGTTTTTCGTGGATTTTCCTTCAAATTAATATTGTTGCTTTTAAGTTTAGAGTAGCATAACTCCCCAAATGGGTAGACTTTCCCAGAGTCCAGGAACGTAACCCCCAGTAATACCATTGTTTCTTATGGGAAAATTATGTTTAAAAAACGCGTTTTTAACTAACGCGACCTCTCCAGGAACCTAACCCTCACGTTATTTGAGAGGTTATTGTATCATTGATCATAATGCTAAATGAAGTGGGACTAAGCACACTTCCCTGCAGCACCCTGTTTTCCTGGATAAATATCCGATGTTATGTTACGGGGCAATTTGACAGAGAAAGTCCTGTCCCTCAAGAAATTTGAAATAAAAATAAGCAAATTTCCCTTAAACCATAAACATGGAGCTTCATTAGTATACCGTGTTGCCATGTCATGTCATAGGCTTTATGGATGTGCAAGAACACCCCTATCATGAATTCTTTATTGGCAAATGCCTCTGAAATACAGTGCTCCTAATTCATGAAATGATCTAGTGAACTTCTGTATTTACGGAAGCCACATTGTTGATCATTTAACAAATTCTTCGACTCAAAAACAAAAACAAGCCTATTATTAACCATTCGTTCCATGACCTTACATAGACAAGAAGTCAACACAATAGGACGAAATGAAGTGGGATTCATAAGACGACCAGCCTCTTTGGGTATCAGTATGACGTACGCAAAGTGCCATGAGTGTGGGATCGTTCGAGACACCCAAATCTCATTGTACAATGCTGACATCTTAATCAGGTTGTCCTGATTAAGATGAGGGATCATACCGTACATGATGGTGTCTGGTCCAGGGCTCGTGTCTTTACAGGATTTAAGGGCAAGCAGTTCATCTAGCATAAACTCTTGGTTGTACGGGAAGTCTACGTCTTCTGTGGCAAAGTCTATTATCTGCAGCTCAGCTGTGAGTTTATGATGTTGGAAATGCTGGCTGTAATTGGCTGAGCTACTTACATGAGAAAATCTCCTGGCGAGGATGTTAGCAACGTTCACGGGATCGTCATAGATGGTGTTTTTCACCTGCAGGGTGGTCACAGGGAAGTATGGGCTTTTATTATTTAATACTTATAGTGGACCAGACTTTACTTAATGGTGTAGTAAGAGTCACCGTGGACACAAAGGACCGCCAGGAGTCACGTTCCGCCCTTCTTATTATTCTCCTTGCCTCAGCCCGTGCCTGTTTGTATGCAATAAAATTTTCCTCAGTAGGCTGAGTATCAAAAATCGTGTATCTCCTATTGCATTTCCTTAATGCTTGTTGGCTATCCAGAATCCACCAATGTGCTCTATCCTTCGCATGAGCTGTAGAAGTCTTGGGAACAGCAGCCTCAGCTGCATGTTTTATGGAATTGGTTAGATTTTCGACCTTAACATCTATGGTCTCCCCAGACATATCTAAATTGGAGATCTTTGAGAAGGATCCCCAATCTGCTTTCATATAGTTAAATTTTGGGGGTGGAGGGTCCGAAAGAATGTCGCATGCATAAGAAAGACAGATGGGTAAGTGATCACTTCCCAAGGAATCATCGTTAGGGTCCCACGAGAAATCTTGATGTATACCAGGGGAGGCCAGAGATAAGTCAATGGCTGAAAAGTTACCAGTACGATCATCTACAAGAGTCGCTCTACCATCGTTCAGAAGACAGAGGTTGGACTGTAGCATTCGGTCGGCTACTTGCTCGCCACGACCGTCGATCCTCAAGCTACCTCGTTGATAGTGATGGGAGTTAAAGTCGCCCAACACTAACTTATTCCCAGGATGATATTCAAATAGTGAATTTACAGTATTATTATCAATGAGACCATGTGGAGGACAGTACAGGGAGCAAATAGACATACGTGTTATTAAATTTTACTCTGCACGCGACAGCTTCCAGAGTAGAACTTAGAATCACTTCCGTTTGTGGGTGTGATTTGTGGGTGTATATGGCGACTCCGTGACCATCATATCTTCTATACGAATGGTAGTGTTTGAACTGTGGAGGATCTGGGTGATCCACCAAGCGCATCTCCTGTAAACAAACAACGTCTGGCCTGTGTATAGATAGCAAGATTGTTATATTGTGGAGTTTATTCCCAAGAGTCCTACAATTCCATTGTAACACAGTGAATATGGTGGTTTAAGATTTACGAGAGGGGCCAGTGTGCTTAGCTTTTTTATACCGTCCGCTGCCAGGCGAATGGCTACCGGGGGACCTATCCTGGTGTGATCAATGCATGGAGGTTTCCTCCATGCATTGATCATCAATAACTAGGCTCCCAGAGCCCCCAAGGAAGAACTAAACATTTTCTCCCTCACTGGACCGGGAGCAGGAAGGACATGAGGACGTGGCTGTTTCGTAAGGGTGGTCATATTACTCTTACTAGAGTTGTCAGACTTCTGTTTATGCTCTACTGACTGAGAGGCAGCAACAGCCTGAGAGTAGGAAGGTGCAACAGGGGTGTAAGTTTGAGAGGTGGATTGGACAGGAGGCTCAGATGGAGAGGTAGAGTGTGTGTCAAGAGGAACAGGTTCAGGGTCACTCTGTGTTTCAACAGAACACATCACAGGACGGGACATTACCGCTGAAGCATAGGACCTATTCGGCGTGGGAGTTGCATGCAACTCCTTCATCTTTTTCCTAGCTTCGTAGTAGGAAATGCCCTCAGTTGCTTTCACTACGCAGACTTCCTTCTCCTCCTTCCACTTGGGACAATCCCTAGAGGAAATGGAGTGTGCGCCCTTGCAGTGAAAACAATGTACCGTCTCCGATGTGCAGTGTTTAGCATCATGTCCCTGTGTTCCACATTTGCCACACACTGACTGGTAAGCCCGACAAGTCTTATCACCATGCCCATACAATTGACACCTTAAACAACGAAGTGGATTGGGGATGTACAGCCTTATGTTAACAATTTCTTAGCCAACTTTGACCTGGTCTGGAAGTGAAACTTTGCCGAAAGTCAAGACAATAGTGGCAGTCTTCGTCCTCACGCCTTCGGAAAATCTGGTTATATATTGGACATTGATTACGTCCTGTTGAGCAAGTTCCAGTATGATCTCGTCCTTTTCCATTACCATGAGATCCCTGCAGATGATGACACCTTTGCAGGAATTCATGGGATGCGGGATCTTCGGCTCGACATCATTTTCATGAAACTTACGTAGTTTCATCAAATCTTTTACCTGGGAGGAGCTGAAGGTTTAGATGAGGAGGTCTCCATTTGCAAGTTTTTTCACCTGTTCCACCTCCCCAGCACAGTAATCAATCACTTTCTTGATGATGAAAGGACTGATACTGCTCAAAGGTGGAACCTAGAGCATGGAACGTGACAAACTGTGCATTATTTACACTAATGTCCAGATCGGTAAGAGTCTGGGGCCTTTCAGTCAGGGGGCAGTCAGTCCGTGTCACAGTCATAGGTTCGTCAGGACCACCTCCCCCCCTGAAGGGGGTGGAGGCGGTAGGGGCGTCCGACATAGTAACCCCCCCCCTAAGGAGAGAAGTGGGAAGAAGGACGAAAATGAGCAAGGGACAAAACACACCGGGATCAAACACCTAAGGCTGAAATTGCCCTCTCAAACCACTCCAGGGAGGCCCGACCGTGTCAATTCATACCCCAGAGCGATCAGTGGGGGGGACCCTCCATGGGCAGCAAGCAAAGGTAATCTAAGTATATAGGAACAGACACCTACTGTTCCTAGCTATCAGGGAGGGGAGGAAAGTGAGAAACTAGCTAGCCTAACATGCACCAGAAGGGTGAAAAAAAAAAAAAAAAAAAGCTAATTGCCGGTGAGGTAGCCCTAGGAAGCTAGAGGTGAGCTCAGAAGCATACAGCCTCACTCTCCACGACCATGCATAAAAGTGACAGTGTGAAACGCCAACATTACCGAGATCAATCAGTGCTTATCAATCACGATCTCTAGCAACGGTCATGCTCTTCAAATTTATATATTTATTTATTTAAACTGGTCGAAGTGTAAACACAGAATTTCTCCAAATCTATTTCTGTTAATGCAGATTTTCATCTGGAAAATTTGAAGCACTGACTTAGACAGCGAAATATAATGATTGGAGAAATAGCATACTGGACGACTGCTTCACCACGACTATACCCAGCAACATTTGGCCAACAAAATTCTATTAGTCCTAGATCTATTTTATTCGCCTGACCTAGCGCTGTGAGACGTTTGGTAGTTCCCAAGATTGAAGCTCCTGATGAAAGGGCATGGTTTTGACAAGACTGAAAATTTACAATCTGAAGAGACGATCATTTTCAAGAGCATCAAGAAGGAAAAGTTTCAATAACTATTCCATCAGTGGCAGGAACGTTATAAAAGTTGTGTGGACGCAGGAGGGGAGTGCTTTGAGGGGGATAACTGAAGCGTCTCCTGTTCAAACAAACTGAGCTTACCAACCATTATCAGAACCCTTTGATCACACCTCGTGTGCGCTTGTGTGTGGGTGTATGTATAAGTATGAGAGAGAGAGAGAGAGAATTGGGGAGTGGGAAGGAAGTTGACTACGTTCAATATACACAAACCGCACAGTTAGACATAAACTGTGTAAAAGTAAAATTTTACATCGACCTTCACTTGTCTCAGATTTTGTTGACCACTACACTGTCACCTCAGTAACTCTGAAAGTAAAGGCTACACAAGTTGTTAGTTAACATAAGCTTCTATAGGCTTTGTTTTGTGATAGTACAATAAAGGTAACATAAACTACTCCTTCATTAGAAACCAAGCAGTAAAGATGCAGATAATCTCTTCATTAGTATGACTTTCTTTTTTTGGTTTCAAAACATTTTCATTCATTTCAATGCATTTTTTTTTTCTTCCGAACTAGAGGGGTTGCATGCAGTTTTTAGCCCCTTCCTTAGAATGGAACTCCCTAAAACTGAGGAAAACTGTCTGGTAACAGCAAACGTAATTTCATAAAGACACCATCATATTGAATTGTGAGAACAGTTTATCTAAAGCCATATTGAAAAGGAGAGGGGGAGAGGAAGACCGAGGATGAAATTAAAGGATGGAGAGGAGATGGTGTGAGCTGAAGTGTGAGCAGCAAGGTGATGGATGACACGATGACAAGGAGGCAATTTCTTTATGTCTACTGGTACGAACCGTATATGGAGATTCTTGACTCTGAAGGCTGAATCAAAGGCAGTGATACTAAAACAAATAATTTATGTTTTACTAACAAAACTTTTTCATAGTACATCACAGAATTAGGTTCTTTTATGTAATTAAAAGAGGTGCACAGCGGGACGCTTCTATACAAATTAGAATTACTTACAAACCTACCAAAACAAGACCATTCAGACACTTCATGTAATAGAGTACTAAACGGGAATGGAAACAGTTACAGTATTTTGCATCTGTGTCCTGTTGTGGACGTAAGTCCTGACGCAGGCGTGAAAAACAAGAGTTACTGTAGGTCTCTATTGGTGGCACTAATTCCCTCTATCTCTCCTCATCCCTTTCCCTCTTGCACTCCTCCCTCGCCACCAGAAACCCCATCCCTTGTTAATGGAGTAACCCTCGCCCCCCAGTACTCTCTCTCTCTCTCTCTCTCTCAAGTAAGAGTTTCAGAGTAAACTATCCTGGTATCGTTGCGGAGCAGGAGAATTTCTGAATCGCAGCGGAGAGGCCCGTAGTCGATTCTTAGTTAGGCCATGAGCGAGGATTATTTATGGCCACCTCATAATCGCAGCGTGTTATTCAATGAACCGATTCGTGCCCACTCCATGAAACTAAGCATCAACCAATGAGACTATTCAAGAATCTAAACTCTTTGTGGATCATTAAGTATGGTATATGTGTAACGGCTAAAGAACCTTGTTAATATTTAATATAAAGGGAATCGCCAAATACAAGCAATATTAATGTTGTCCCTTCGAATTCAGAACTGTCATATCACATTACTGTACAAGTATTTTATTTAAAACACCCTTGACAAAAACAGTCCATATATCTGTGTGTGTGTGTGTGTGTGTGTGTGTGTGTGTGTGTGTGTGTGTGTGTGTGTGTGTGTTTTTTTCCATTTAGAGACATAGATAGACAGATAGACAGAACACGAAATTCTGCAGTGACAGACCTTTACCTTTACCAGGTTTTACGCATGATGCAACTGGCCGAATGGTGTGTGGCCTCCCGGAGGGTACCATCAGTTTTTACATAGGGACACCATTTGTTGCGCCGTGGCAGACCTCCACTACGACAAGGTTATAGGCAAATTTGGCCCTTGGTGGTCTCAGGTAACGCCGGTATGGATACCCATATATATATATATATATATATATATATATATATATATATATATATATATATATATATATATATATATATATATATATATATATATATATATATATATATATATATATATATATATATATATATATATATATATATATATATATATATATATATATATATATATATATATATATATACATATACATATATATATATATATATATATATATATATATATATATATATATATATATATATATATATATATATATATCGTTTTGTTTTCGTTTTAAAAGGCTCCACCATGCTTGCATGTGTTGGCCTTGGTCACCTAATGGCGGCTCTCCACGCTGCACGATCCATTGCAGCCTCCCTGTTCAGTCTCTTAACCCTGACGTCACACTTAATGACCTCGTCCCATGTCTTTCTCGGTCTACCCCTCATAACCCCACCCCCAATATTAACACTTCTCACCTTCCTCACCCAATTATCATCCCCCATCCTCTCCACATGTCCAAACCTTCTCAATCTACCTCTCCTCATCACAACACCAATACACTCCAGTCCCATCCTACCTCTCAACTCTTCCATCGTAAACCCAGCCCCTCCAGACCTTGGACGCAGGGACGCACTGCACATCCACCTAATCACTGTCATTTCTGTACGTCTGAGCCGGCGAATATATATATATATATATATATATATATATATATATATATATATATATATATATATATATATATATAGATAGATAGATATATAGATAGATAGATATATAGATATATAGATAGGTAGATAGATAGATAATATATATATATATATATATATATATATATATATATATATATATATATATATATATATATATATATATATCCCCGAATGAAAAAAATTATGCACATTGGAAGACCTACACCTTGACAAGGTGTTAGCAAGGAGGAATGTTGGGACGCTTTGCCATTAACTTTTATGTAGGAAAACGAATTTTGGTATCATGACAGATTTCCACTCCAATTAGGCTTTAACTAGAACAAAGGCGGCTCCCTTGCAAATAAACATTTCCCGTAGAACACTGCTGGAGTTGGTGCGACTATCAGAGGTGTCCTTGGTCATGTTTTTGGTCCTGCCAGAGACAAATAAATATAGTGGGCTACCTTTGCTCAATATTTTTATTAATTCACTCCTGTGTTCCGACACAAAGTTTCAGTATGATACATCTGTTCTGTCCAATCTTTTACAATGTATTTTGCCTCTGACGATGCCAGACAGTTTTAGTAAATTACTCTGGCTCATTTCAATCCCATAGTGTTATCAAGCTAACATTAATGACCTGCAACAATTATGTCAGGTATGAACAGCCTCGTTCAACAAATACCAATTTTTCATTTGGCGTATCCTCATTAAGTACCAGTGTGTGTGTGTGTGTGTGTGTGTGTGTGTGTGTGTGTGTGTGTGTGTGTGTGTGTGTGTGTGTGTGTGTGTGTGTGTGTTATGAAGTCCCCACTGCATTAAAATTAATAACCTGATCATAATTAAAAACAGCATGGCATGATTCCTCTAAACCTGACACCCTTATTAAAATTTTTCGCTCATCGTAACGCAACTTTCATAATTTATAAATAATAATCATGCTCGGCTATTGTACACTAACGATATCTCATTAAACGAATGTACCAGCGCTTAACTCCGTATGATTTCAGGCTGTGTCTGTCGAGGGATGGGGAGGGGGAAACGTTATTTTGCATGACCGCCATTTCACTTTGTTGCATGAGTATGACTATGCCTAGATGTGTGCATCTGGTATTCATTTGAAGCGCACCTTTCAGTAGTTGTATCTATATGGATGAATGACTAGTGTGTCTTGATGTGAGTTATTACATGCCGTAGTATGTGAATAACCTAAAACTCTGAGAGTATGTTCATGACAGAATAATATGGGCATCCGAACTCGTTTTTTCATATATTTCTCTCTCTCTCTCTCTCTCTCTCTCTCTCTCTCTCTCTCTCTCTCTCTCTCTCTCTCTCTCTCTCTCTCTCTCTCTCTCTCTCCATAAGATGCATACTGGTATGTCCTTGTGTATGTAGCTATGAGTGTCCCATCTTTCACTACTGTTCCCTTTCCTTCGTCATTTTGAACTTTCCCTGAATTCTCTAACACGCACATGGCTGAATGGATGAAACAAGCAATGTATGTGGTTCAAATGTAAAGAAAAGGGATAGAAAAACGATTTGTATATCAGCAAGCTACTACCGGTTCTTCCAACCCTCCTGTCTTATTCCCTGTATTTTTCAACCCTTTTCCTTTAATTATTTAATAATCATATGCTATGGAAAAAAAAAAGTATTCGGCCCACCTGCACGACCTGACTATAGCGAATGTGTATAGGTTATCGAAATTCGTGAAGATTATCATAAGAATAAAGTTACCAATGAATAAAGCTCCAGAACAATTGTTGCCTTAATGCGTAAGTTTATAATTTGCATAAAAATTATAATTATAGGTAATACAGTAACACTAATAACTATGGTATCCAACTGGAGGAAGCATTTTTAGGCTGCCAAACAGAGAAATGGCTTGATAGGTCAAAAATATCTGCAATGGAAGGGTCCTTGAATATGCAGTTATAGCTTACTATTGGCAGTATGAGATAGCTGTACATAAAAGGCCACATTGGCATATGACACAGTATGGCACTAATAGTCTACTTTAATCATCTTGCATAGTAACGAGTATCTATTGTATTCTAATTCTCTCTTCACTTTTTTTTTTTTTTTTTAATTCCCCCAGTTCTCTGTTTTCCCAAAACCTAGTGCGTTGAAGGCTGAAGGACTGTTCCGTTCCTTCCCTCTCATATCCCACCCTCTTTACATTCCATCGCTAACTTTTCTGCTTTCCCATGATACAGAAGTGAATACTTTACACGTATTTGTGAATATACAAAAAGGAGAAGGTGTGATTACTCTCCCAGCCCCCCACACTCCCTTTATCGTTATATTTTGTTTCTCCCATCCACTTTCCGTTCATCCTGCTGGAGAAGCACGCCCTCAGTTGTATTACTGATAAAACCAGGCAGCACCATTGTCCAGTTATACACACGTTCTTCAGTTCCCTCCCAATTCACCCGAAAGGAGGATGGCGGACAGCAAACGAGAGGCTACTTCAGTCTGCAGTTCGATGGGTTATTTTCAGATGAACCTTGGGCCACAGTAACAAGCACACACCTTCCTGTCAGTAATTCTGCATTTCCGTGATACATAATGTTAATACTAAGAGAGACTGTATGTCCTCTTTTCATCAGTTCTTGCTCTCTGTCACGGGGTTTTTAAATAAATGCAATTATTAAATGATAATGTTCAATAATATTGAAGAGCAGGGACAATGAATTGTCCTGCTAAATCAAGCAATGATTACTTTATATCGGCTTCCTTCGCCGATTGTCTCAGAACGAGAATTTATAAACTTTCTCAACAGTACACAGCAGAGACTAATAACTCACAATTGCTGTTTATTAGTACTGTTAGCCTCTGGAGAAAGTTAGTTCACCCCTGACAATAAATAGCAAATACTGTTAATAATATCAGGTTCTTGCGGATGCGTTAACTCCTAGAAGGCACAACGGATTTTAAGCTTAATACAACAAGACTGGCCTAAGTACCAGTTATGAATGGCAAAGCGTTTATGCAAGCTAGGGACTATAAGGGAAATAACCTTAATTATGGAGAAATGAAACACGAGTTTACATTACATTAAGCTCAAAGAAAAAGAAGTTAAATTTATTTATTTATTTTTTTTTTTTTTAATAACAGAACAGAGGAAGGAAAAACAAATGGGGAAAAAAAAAATAATCCATACATCAGATTACTGGTGTCCTCTATTCATAAAATATCTGTAACTGTTAGACTTGAACAGTTGTGGGTTGAAATTTGGAGGAAAACAACTCTGGGGAAGCAAGTTCCAGAGAGATGCAGTTCGGGGAATGAAAGAATTCTGATAGGCAGAAGTTCTGCAATATGGTTGAGTGACATTCCAGTCATGAGCGCTACCAGATGACCGTGTAGCACGAGGGAAGGCATGGAGAGGTGGCACCATGGACGCAACTTCGTCTGAGCATTTGCCAAAAAAATATCTGTAAAATAATGCATGGGAGGCAACATTCCTTCTTACTTGCAGGGGAGGTAGTTTATATGTAATGGCAGGGTTGTTAATGATTCTAACAGCTTTATTCTGAATTTTGTCTAGTTGTCTTAATGCAACCTCTCCACAACCATTCCACAAGGGTGAGCAATATTCAAGCTGAGAGTGCACATGACTCTTATAAATTACAGCTAACTGCTCATCGGCGAAGAAGTTACGGACTCTGTACAATAATCCAAGTTTCTTTGAGGCGGTTTTAGCAAGTGATCTGACATGAGAGGTCCAGCTGAGGGCACTGTTAAGTGAGACACCAAGAATTTCAATACTTTTGGAGATGGGAATATTAGTAGCACTGAAGGTAATGTACGAATCTGGCAATATCTGTCTATTAGTAAACTGTATATATTTAGTTTTACTAGCATTAAAAGAGACAAGGTTGTTTTGTCCCCATTCACTGATTGTAGCTAGATCTTGATTTATGGAGATGGCTGTGCAGAGTTGAGAGGTAGAGATATTAGACTTTGTAAATGGATGTCTGAATGTGAATGAACTATGTAGTGTTGAGTCATCTGCATATGAGTGAACGGGATTGTGAGTGACAGATAAGAGATCATTAATATGAACCAGAAATAGGGTTGGCGCCAGAACTGATCCCTGCGGCACGCCGGCGTTAATCGAGTGGAAATTTGAACATACATCATCTACTTTAACTCTTATTTTCCTGTCACTAAGATAAGAAGAAATCAAAGGAACAAAAGACGTTAGTCCATAGCAAGGGAGTTTGGACAGCAGGGAACGGTGCCATACTCTGTCGAAAGCTTTAGAGATATCAAGAGCTACTGCATGAGTTTCTCCAAAAAGATCAATTGATTGATGGATGGTATGAGTTAAGAGATTCAGTATGTCAATGGTGGATCTTTCGTGGCGAAAACCGTATTGTCTGTCACTAATTAAGTTGTTGGATTCAAGATGTTTAACAATATGCTTATTAATTAAAGTTTCAAATACCTTACCAAGAGAAGATGTGACAGCTATTGGTCTGTAATTGGAGGGGTCAGACGAACTTCCTTTCTTCGGAACTGGGTGGATATTGGCTTCTTTCCATGAATTTGGGAATAAAGAAGTACGTATGCATAGTCTGAATAATTTGGCTAGGACAGAGGCAAGTTCAGGGGAACACTTTTTCAAAACAATTGGCGGAATTCCATCTGGGCCTGGAGCTTTGTTGGTAGGTAAATTGTCTAGGATGGATTTTACGAATCTTGTCTGTATTTCAAGTGGGGCAATTTCGGGAGAATCAAGTTCCAGTACTGAGACATTCTGGCTGGTATCATCTATGGTAGAGTTTCTTGCAAAGGTACTAGCAAAGATATCTGCTTTCCCACGTGGGTCATTTGTAATATTGCCATCTGAAGATTTTAGTGCGGGAATGGAAGATGACTTGTTAAAGTTATTATTGAAAGAATTAAGAGTTGACCAGAATATTCTATTGTCATTAGGGTTGTTAAGTAGTTTTGATGCTTGCTTTTGAAGAAAGTTTGATTTAGATAGATTTAATACAGCTTTTGCATGATTTCTAGCAATTTTAAATTGGGAGAGTGATTCAGATGTTTTTGATTTTAAGTAAGAGTTATATGCTAATGACTTTTGGGCTGTTGCTCTAGCACAATTGCCATCAAACCATTTTGGAGAGTTTGATCTTTTAGTGAATTGTTGACTTGGTATGAATAAATCCATACCAGCTAGTATTAAGTCGCAAATGTGGGACTGGGTAGAATTGGGATCACTAGAGAAGAAAGACTGCCATGGAACATCAGCAAGATAATTTCTAAATCCATCCCAGTCTGCCCTGTCAAAGTGCCATCGGGTCACCCTGACAGGTTCGGAATGGGGAGGTGTAGGAGGGTTAACTAATGAGGCTTTGATGAGATTGTGGTCAGAGGATCCAAGTGGTGACAGTACCTCTGTCCTGTATTGATCTGGATTATTTGTCAAGAATAAATCCAAGAGATGGGCATTATGGTCAGGATTATCAGGTATTCTGGTTGGTTGCTTTACCAACTGGGTGAGATTAAACGATTTCGCAAACAGCTCGCATTCTAGACCAGCGTTGTCAGTCCGGACAGAATACAATAACCATTCAACATTGTGTATGTTAAAATCACCCAAAACGGTAATTTCTTTGCCAAGGGCAAGGTCAAGGTTACTCAACTGAGTGGATATGGAATCAAATACACTGGGTTCCGAAGAAGCATTGGGGGAACGATAAACTACACAGATATATTTGGTAATGTTTAGGCAATTTAATTTATATAATGAGTAATCAAAACTGAATGAAGTGAAGTTTAACCCCTACACCGCGGGCATGTTTACCGATGTTTTGCGTGTGCCGTGGGGTTATTCGGGCTCCGACAGACTCTCAAAAATTATTTGCCCAAAATCAGTTATTAGTCCTAGAATATTAAAATTAAATATGCTTGTGGCGCATACCTTCAGCTTTCTCCTGGAATGTTTGTTGAGCCTTCGTCAGTTACCGTAGGACTTGTGGAGACCTCTGAAGTTGGGTAACGAAGTCTCCACTTTACACTTCCCGACAACCTGTAATATGATTACCACAGCCAGATATTAACACTATAAACACTACTCTATGATTTTCGAGTAGTTTGGGATCCATACTCAAAAAAAAAAAAAAAACTGTGAAAGCAATGAAAATTATGAGCGCGTCTGACCGTCGCACTTGCGCTAGTTCGCTCTTGGTACTCTGTCATTTATTATTCATAAAACCCCTCACACTTTATATTTCTATTACTATATAACACTTATATATATTTACAGTCTTTATCCATAAGTTTCCTTCAGTAGTATTAGTTTATTGTCACTGTAGGGATTCAATTTCTTTCAGTAAAATACGTAGCATTCACTTTCTCGTCCTGTATACTAGCATTGAGAGTGAATGTCACTTTCATCTTCACTCTCATAACTCATAGTATTCAGACATGCTAGAGTGAAACTTTCACTTTCATTACTCCTAGGGTATATACTCGTATTCTTATAATACTACTCATTTACATTTCTATTTACGTTCTCTATTTTATTTACGTTATTTACATTTCTATTTTATTTACACTGTGTTATGCACTGTCACTTGAGGTAACTTATAAAACTATTTTCCATTGTTCACGTATATTTACATTCATTACTTTCGCTTGCTGTTTACACATTATTTACACATTATTTACAATTCCACTTGCACTGTTTTACTCAATAGAAAGATCGTAGTCACTCTTTTATCAATTGTCAGCCCTTTACCTCTTTCCACACGAGGTTTAGTAGGGGGTAAAGGTCACAGGGCCCTTTGCATGGGGGTGAAAAAGGCTCTGAAGTCAGCAAGAGGAACAGACGCGTACCTCCTCTTCGGAAGATGAGAGAGAACTGATAAGGGAGGGCTGGCCCAGGTAGAGGCCTACTTAGGGGATATTCAGTACTACCAACGTAGCTCTTGAAACAGCTATGTATTTCACTGAAATGATTGGCAGGAAATCTAGACAATACATTATAAATTAGGTAGTTCCAGGTGAATGTAAATATCACTTAGGCTTCTCCCTTCCCTCCTTATATATATATTTATTACGAAAATAGATTATATGGCATATTTCAAGGGGGAAAAAACAACGAAAATTAGCGAACGAGTGCACGTGAGGTGTTGTCAGGTGATAATTAGCCAATTCCAGGTGTATGGCACTCTCACTTACCTTATTTCTTTCTTGTATATATTATTTGGTATAAGAATAGGGCATAGGGCTTATTTCAATGGATGAAATCAGTGAAAAATTCCAGGGAAGATTTACTTAGCGTAGCACGGCCAGGCAGGCGAGAGGATAGGGTAATGGAGGGGGGGTAGGGAGGGGAGTCAAGAACGGGGAGAAATGGCTAAATTGTCAACAAATGGATGGGAGTACAGATGAGATTAGGAGTGCTGACTAGTGTTGGACATTGGCAGTACTGATGGATGATACAAGCCCCCACTTGGAAGCCCGGGTGAATTCAAAATAACACAGAATCACAAAAGCGACGCCCCGCGGTATGATCCCTTGCTCCCAAGCGTCACGAAAGTGACGCCCCGTGGTTAAGGGGTTAAAATAGTATCAACTGCATATTGGGATTTGATATAACAACAGGTGCCGCCCTTGTTACGGAAGTTTGTAAGGAGATGGTAACCGGGAAAACAAAATGGAGATATATCGGTAGAGGGTGAGATTTGTGGTTCTGTGAGGAAAAGGGCCAAAGGGGATATAGATTGAAGGAAAAAATGAACTGAGTTTAAATTTGTGGTAAGGCCGTGGATGTTGGTAAAGAATAAGGCCACACCGTCACCTCTTCGCCGATGAGCATTCCCGGAAATAGCAACAGTCACTGCCGGCACAGTCGCTTGATGGCGACCGGGAGGACCCTGTGCCTCCAGCCCTACCCTGCCGGTGGTGGCAATCCGAGGTACCACCTCATTTGATTGTAAGATTGCAGCGGCCATTACTTAAGATGTGAAAAGAAGGTGTGATATGTTATGCGCATGTAGTGTGGTGCAGACAGTTGAAGGTAGAGGTATTATGAGAGCATGCTGGCCTACTCTCTGTGTAAATGAATGCACTGAAAATGTTCAGAAAAGGGAGATGGTCAGGATCAAGTCCTGAGGGCTGGTGAAACGGGAGCTCCAGCTCTCCCTATCACCAGCTTGCCATCAACCTCGGGAGTACTGCCCTGTTCGACTGGTGATACAGTCTACTCCTCCACAAAGGAATAAATTTAATGTCACATTTCAAAATGAATTCATATAAAGAGATCGCACTCACTCACTCACTCAAAAGGTAAATTCTTACGCCTAGGAAAACAACATGCGGCGCAGCCGGCCAGCATGTGAGGAAACAGCACACTTAATTAAACTCTTAAGTCTAGGAAAACGAAAAGAAAATACTGGTCAATGTAGCGTATCACCAAGGAAGGGTAGGAGCCTGGAGAACTGTAGTCTAGTGGAGTCTGGGTGCTAGATGACCTCTCTCACTCTCACTACTGGAGCACAGAACTTCACTCCATCGCGACAGACAAAAGACTGAATTCAAATACGATGCGTGGGTAATGGACAGGCCAGTGGAAAAAGGCGTGGCCAACGGTTGAGGCAAGCAGGGGCGAACAATAAATAAACAATAGTATCACTCAGTAGAGCACTTAATGACGTGCATTAGAACGGTCACTTTTGAAACAGTGACGAATGTTTTGAAAAAAGTATACCACCGAAATGGAGAGAGAAACGGTTAACTGAACGATACACAGTGAGTTTTCCACTAATAGTTTGTGGTTTCTCACAAAAGGAAAATGTCGCGAATTTGATTCGTGACATTATGCCCCTACAAAATGAAATTTTTTCCTTATGGGAAAAAATTTGTGGATATATATATATATGTACACATCCTAACTCATTAACACAAGATTCACACTGTGGTGTGTGTGCTATCCTGCTACAGGAGAAAATCACTATCATCAATGAGCACAAAAACCTCGTATTTACGTTAATAGAGGCAAGCTTGAGGGAAAAAAACTCCGTGACGATGGTGAAAATCCTGTACTCAGGTCAAATTGAGCGAAAGTTCACTACATTTACACTGACAACTAATTGTTGTGTAGCATGGTGTATGTGATACACGCTGTAGGTGTGACAGTTGTAGTGTATCTGTATCTACACGTAAATTCATGTAATACAAATTTATAGTAAATATTAATAATATGGCGACGACGAAGGCAGAAGAGAAGAGGCGGCAGCGTGCGGCAGACAATCAGCTGGCACGCACAGCAAAACTGCTACTCCCATCGCTGTACCTGCAAAATCAATTAAGGTGGAGCATCAAAAGTGTCAATGAGACAAAAATTCTTATTACATTACAATTACTCTCTCTGCCTAGCAATCAGTACATGCTACGAAAGGTACGCTCTAGCTGAAAAATATGAGTGACAGCCTAAGCTTCGTACATTCGAGTTGCCATTAATTTATTAGGTACATGATTAACCAGGAAACATAGTCGTAAGGGTTCTTAGCGGGGGAGCTCTAACCTGGCATGCACCTCGCTCAACATGCGGTGCACCCGGCCAGCATGTGAGGGTGCAGCACCTTAACAACATCCCATCACCCAGTTTAGGGGGAGCTCTAACCTAGCGTCCACCTCGCTCAACATGCGGCGCAGCCGGCCAGCATGTGAGGGAACAGCACCTTAACAACATCCCATCACCCAGTTTAGGGGGAGCTCTAACTGGCATCCACCTTGCTCAACATGCGGCGCAGCCGGCCGGCATGTGAAGGAGCAGCACCTTAACTAACTCTACGTTTACGATTAATGACAGGAAGCTGAGAATCGCTACGCAGTCTCGGGCAGGTCACGTTTTAACACCCATCGTGGGTGTGAACACTCGTGTGGATATTGTGCGACGTTCCACAAGGTAATTCATACACAGCCTCAGACTGTCTGCAGGATTCTCAAACTTCCCCCTTAACTTATGGTATATATGTATGTACAGGCCCTGGACATACTGTGTCCTGTGGGGCCAACGGGCGAGAGGTCAGGTCTGCACCCACTTCACCACTACCCTGTCTCTCAACTGCTTCAGAGATTATGGGTGTGAGTTCAAACGGCACAGGAAGGACATGTCCCTGATTGGTGTTACATGGACACTCATTGCAGGAATGCACAAAACTATCTATGTCTCGTCCCATCCCTGGCCAAAAAAAGTCAGCTCGGATACGGCCCTGGGTCTTCCTTTTGCCCGGGTGACCTCCTGAGGCTGAACAATTACCCCATTCTAACACTGCTTGGCGGTACTTGGCGGGAATGACAAACTGCAGTCGAACCTCGCCCTCGGGTGTTCGTGACTCATGGTAGAGCCGTCCTTGTTTACGAAGGAACTTGGCTCGACCTCCCCGTGAACACTTAATCACTCTACCCTTTTGTT
The DNA here is from genome assembly GCF_032717465.1 of Coenobita brevimanus. Classification (NCBI taxonomy): domain Eukaryota; kingdom Metazoa; phylum Arthropoda; class Malacostraca; order Decapoda; family Coenobitidae; genus Coenobita; species Coenobita brevimanus. The sequence goes on along the minus strand of NC_136960.1, from coordinate 30,164,766 downwards.
TCTTTTGCACGGCAGCAAGTGTCGGGTCAGAATGTTGTTCTTGAACAACAATTTGGCAACACATCAGATCTTGTGGTGATTCAATGGTCACTGGGGTGACACAGTCTGGAGCCTCAGCCATGGCTCGTGTTACTGTAGCCGAAGTCTGAGTAGCGTCATCTTCGGTGCAATTATCCTTGACACCGGAAATATTGCCTATGATTAGGTCAAATAAGGGTTCTGGCATGACAACTGCGAGTGTCGTACCAGTATAAAAAGGAGATGCCACTGGATACATGCCTCAGGGAACAATCTCATTGATCCATCAATAAGGTTTGCATAGATCTGTCGACCTGTGTACTGTTCAGGCCGAACTAGACTCTGCTTGACAGAGCAACCTGAGGATCCATTATCTCTCAGGACCTTCATAGGAATGCCTCCCACAAACCCTGGCTGAACAAGGAAGGCACCGTCACCTTTGGGAGGGCCTGTGGAGGAAGCAGCTAGCCACTCATGAGGCTGCTGAATAATTGATGCGGCAAACATTGTGCCTTGTGAATTAGATATTTGAGGGGTCGTACTCACTGCCTGTGGAGATGGAACATTGGCCATCTGTGGAGGGGGGTTCACTGTCACTGTGGGACTAGTGAACTGTGGGGGAGTACCCGTACCGGTAGGGACGTGACCACCGTGCTGCTGCTGAGGAATGAAGGCTGCGTTTGCTTCCTGCCTCCTATTCACTTGAGCTGTCGGTGAAAAGGACGGTCTCAACGGTCGGTTGCGTGGCTGATACTGCTGCTGGTTAGGGTACCTGTTGTACCTCTTCCACTCAGGTTTCTGAGTGTTTTGTCCCTGGTCCTTCCACTGTGGTTTTGGACCTTGGCCATTATTCTGAGAATGACCTTGTTGGTGGTGGGGTTCAGTCTGAATGGTTTCCCAGATTTATCAGCTTTTCTGTTCCAGGTATGCTGCTTGCGAGTTTCATACCCGTATGCAGTGAAATATGCGTCAGCCTTTTCCACCATTTGACTGGCATCTTTCACCTAAGCTGTCCTATGAGCTCAGCAGGCCACAATCTCTCTAGCTGTGTACGCAGCATAAGGTCAATTATCCCCTCACGCGTGGAAGGAGTTTCATCTTTTTCCATCAACTCACCTAAGTAAGCAGTGAGACGGTCGAGGAACTGAACAGCTGTCTCCTTGTCTTGGAGACGAGCTCGCATGAACTGAACTTTGGTGTCGTCTACTTAATGAGTGCAGCTTTCATCATCTCATACGTGAGATTGTCTCCACGAATTCTGTGAAGAATATCGAGGGCAGGGCCCTCAAATAAACTAAGAAATTGGAGCTGCTTAGCTGCCTCATCCAGTTGATACATGCCTGCCTTGTCCTCAAAACGAGCTATGTACGGCTCGATTCGCTCACCTTCCTTGTATGAAGGAAGCTTGATGCATGGGGTCGCCAGGACATGTGCAGGGAGAACGCTTGTGGAGCTTGGACCAACTGCACCAGATGTGTCTGAAGCCAAGGAATCTCGCTTGAGCTTCAGCATTTCAAATTCGTGTTTTTCACGTGCTTCTCGCTCGGCACGTTCGTGTTTTCGTTCTCTCTCGTTCCTCACGCTGTTCTCGCTCGTGTTATAAGTCGAGTTCGCGCTGTTCTCGCTCATGTTCTAAGTCGAGTTCACGCTGTTTTCGCTCGTGTTATAAGTCGAGTTCGCGCTGTTCTCGCTCATGTTCTAAGTCGAGTTCACGCTGTTTTCGCTCGTGTTCGCGCTTCTTTTTCGTTCCTCACGCTGAATTTGATGCTCTTCACGAGCATCACTCTCGCGCTGCTGTTCGTAATTAAACCGAGAGAGGACAAACTCCTTGATATCAGTTGGGTCCGTAAGACCCATGTCATTGGCTTCCTGTACATAGATGCTGGTCGACATGATGCTAACTCAATCTAAGTACTAGCGACTCAGTACTGACTGCGATTTTATTTTGCAAAGAGAAATGCCAATAATACAAAATAAAGAATATAGACACAGGTTAGTGGTGACCAGTTTTATCTAATTAAACTGGTAAAAAAAAATAGAAAATTAAACAAACAACTGACTGTCTAACTATGTAAATCAATAAAAATGAATCAATAACCACCAATAAGGTAGTGCCTATAGCCTTTAATAATACATACCTAAGTATGAACGAGTGAGTATTATCTCGTGAATAGCTTTAGAGCTAGGAGTTAATATCCTGGAATGAGGTCGCCATTTGTCACGGGGTTTTTAATTTAAAAGCAATATTAAAGGATAATGTTCAATAACATTGAAGAGCAGGGACAATGAATTGTCTTGCTAAATCAAGCAATGATTACTTTATATCGGCTTGCTTCACCAATTTTCTCAGAACGAGAATTTATAAACTTTCTCAACAGTACACAGCAGAGACTAATTACTCACAATTGCTGTTTATTAGTACTGTTAGCCTCTGGAGAAAATTAGTTCACCACTGACAATAAATAACTAATACTATTAATAATATCAGGTTCTTGCGGATGCGTTAACTCCTAGAAGGCACAACGGATTTTAAGCTTAATACAACAAGGCTGGCCTAAGTACCAGTTATGAATGGCAAAGCGTTTATGCAAGCTAGGAGCTATAAGGGGAAATAAGCTTAATTATGGAGAAATGAAACACTAGTTTACATTACATTAAGCTCAAAGAAAAAGAACTGTTAAATTTATTGATTACAAAGGAATAAATTTAACGTTACATTTCAAAATGAATTCAAATAAAGAGATCGCACTCACTCACTCACTCAAAAGCTAAATTCTTATGCCTAGGAAAACAACATACGGCGCAGCCGGCCAGCATGTGAGGAAACAGCACACTTAATTAAACTCTTAAGTCTAGGAAAACGAAAAAAAATACTGGTCAATGGAGCATATCACTAAGGAAGGGTGGGAGCCTGGAGAACTGTAGTCTAGTGGAGTCTGGGTGCTAGATGACCTCTCTCACTCTCACTACTGGAGCACAGAACCTCACTCCGTCGTGACAGACAAAAGACTGAATTCAAATATGATGCGTGGGTAATGGACAGGCCAGCAGAAAAAGGCATGGCCAACGGTTGAGGCAAGCAGGGGCAAACAATAAAGAAACAATAGTATCGCACAGTAAAGCACTTAATGACGTGCATTAGAACGGTCACTTTTGAAACAGTGATGAATGTTTTGAAAAAAGTATACCACCGAAATGGAGAGAGAAACAGTTAACTGAACGATACACAGTGAGTTTTCCACTAATAGTTTGTGGTTTCTCACAAAAGGAAAATGTCGCGAATTTGATTCGTGACACTCTCCCACCCTCCTGTTTTAATTCGCCAACCCCTCTGCTTCTCCATTGTAACCAACATAAGTACAAGTGAGAGTACAGTATATACGATGATCAGTCACATTCACATATACCTGGCTGGGCAAATAAAGAAAAGATAGTGACTGCTCTTGAGACCCAGAGTTGACACAGCAAGAATTCCTACGCTTGCTCAAGTGCATGAACCCCTAAGTTAGTTAATCCACCTGAATCGAGTTAAGGGTATGCTAAGGGGTATGGTGTAGTGTGCTATTATTGTGAATGCTGAGATGTTTTGTGTGGTATGGTGTGGTGTGGTGTGAGTACTATGTGTCTGGTGTGGTGTCGTGTGATGTGATTATTATGGTGTGTGGTGTGGTGTGGTGTGGTGTGGTGTGAGTGTTAAGGTGTCTGTTGTGGTGTGGTGTTGTGTATTATGGTGTCTGGTGTGGTGTGGTGTGCTGTAAGGTTGTGCTGTGTGGTAGTATTGTGAATGCTAATCTGCGTAGGGTGGTGTAACAATACAGTCATTATTAAGTTTTGTGGTGTGGGGTAGTGTGGCGTGGTGCAGTCGGCAGTAACGTCAGTTTTAAGACTTGTGGGGTAGGGTGGTGTGGTGAAGTAGCATTGTGAGCATTAAGGCGCGCAGTATGACGTGGTGAGGTGTGTCGTGATGTAGTGTGGTGTGACAGTATTGTGTGTGTGTCAGGTTTATGGTGCGGAATGTGGCGTTGTGATAATATGCTGTCCTGTCATTGGTAAGTAGTGTGATGTTAAGACATTTGGTGTGGTTTATTCTGAGTGTTAAGGTATGTGGCGTTGTGTGGTCAGAGCTGGACACCGCAATCTAAAATTCAACTCCGCAATCCCAATTCCGCAACCTCTGACCCTTACCTTCCACTACCGCAATTCCACAATAAATTTGGAATGTGCAGTTCCGCTACCTCAATATCGCAACTGCAATCCAGTTTCACAGTTTTCAAAACAAAGTGCACAAACAGGGGGTAAATTGTTTGGTAATGTTGTGAATTACTGGATTTATAATCTATTTATGACATTAATTTCCCACAGTGACAGTCACCGTGACCCTCACTACTCACTATAGTTGTGGCGCACGACTCTGAGGTTGTCATTATTGTACCCTGGCAACCTACCATTCAAAAGCGCGTCCGATTATGTATCATATTATACACGAATCCTATTATGCACGAATATATTATACACGAATACTATTATACACGAATACTATTATACACGAACATTTCTACACCAAACTACATGCACAGTTCACACTACACTTGCTATTCAAAATTTAACTAAAATGGTGTCTCTTCACCAAGCCTAGGAGTCCCCAGCGAGGGGGGACCATAAATTCCCCCACCATCTGCCCCTCTCCTGGTGATGACTCGAGGTGCCTGGAACCACTGTCTGACTCTCTTCTTCTTCATTTCTGCAACATTCGCGGCCTTTCCTCTAACTTTCGCTCTGTTGAGCACCACCTCTCCTCCTCTAAACCTCACCTTCTTTTTCTAACGGAGACTCAGCTGTCTGAGGGAACTGACAGCAAACCCTTATCTGTTTCCTCCTACTTTCTCTATACTCATTTCAAAGCCAAAGGTGGTGTTGTGTATATATACGCAACGACTTATCTTGCTCTCGTGTTCCTGAACTCGATTGTTCTGAATTCTCTACACTCTGGCTTCGGCTTTCCTGTCATTCTCTGACTAAATATATCTGTGCTGTTTACTTATCCCCTAATTCTACTGACTATCAAAAATTCTTTGACTATCTTACTTCTATGATGGAAAACATTCTATCCATTTCTCCTTTCTCTGAAATCTCCATTCTAGGAGATTTCAATTTCACCACCACCTTTGGCTCTCCTCTCCATTCACGGATCCACCTGGTGAACAAACCTACATCTTTTCTATCCTTAATGACCTAGAGCAGCTTGTACAGCACCCTACCCGTATCCCTGACCGCCCTGGAGAGAGCTCCAACATACTTGACCTCTTCCTCACAACTAACCCTTCTGCTTACTCTGTTAATCTTTTCTCTCCGTTGGGCTCCTCCGATCACAACCTTATTACCTTAACCTGTCCTATCACTCCAGTACGGCCTGTGGACCCTCCAGGGAAACGTCGTCTGTGGCATTTCGGAGTTGCGGACTGGGAGGCCCTCAAGCAGTACTTCTTTGATTTTCCCTGGAATGATTATTGCTTCCATGGCCAGGAGCCATCTGAGTGTGCCTTGCGCATTACGGAGGTTATTCTCTCGGGCATGGAAGCATACATTCCTTTCTCATATCCTTTGACTAACGCAAGAAAGCCTTGGTTTAATCACGCTTGTTCTAATGCTGTCCGCAACAAGGAGAGGGCCTACAAAAGGTACCGGAGCCAACTCACCCCTGAATCACATCATCTTTACGTTTCTGCCCGGAATCGTGCTAAGTCTGTTTTTCGCTCTACTTAAAATAATTTCATCCATACTAAATGCTCTCAGCTCTCCAACTCGAATTCTTCCCGCTCCTTCTGGCACCTTGCCAAAAATCTTTCTAACAACTTTACCTCATCATCCTTCCCTCCTCTTTTCTACTCTGATGCTTCTGTAGCTATTTCTTCTACTGATAAAGCAGATCTCTTCGCACAGACTTTCTCCTCCAATTCCACCTTAGACGATTCCGGTGCTGTTCCTCCATCACTTCCCCCCTATGACTTCCTCATGGCTGACATTAAAATTTCTTCAGTTGATGTATTTTCTGCCATCACTGGCCTCAGTACTAACAAGGCATATGGGCCTGATGGGGTCCCTCCTGTTGTTCTCAAGAACTGTGCTTCTGTGCTTACACCCTGCCTAGGCAAACTCTTTCGCCTTTGTCTGTCAACTTGTACCTTTCCTTCTTGCTGGAAGTTTGCTTTCATTCAGCCAGTCCCAAAGAAGGGTAACCACTCCCAACCCTCCAACTATCGTCCAATTGCTTTAACGTCCTGTATTTCAAAAGTTTTCGAGTCAATTCTTAATAGAAAAATTTTAAGGCATCTTTCCTATCACAACCTTCTTTCCGATCGTCAGTAGGGGTTCCGTCAGGGACGCTCCACTGGCGATCTTCTCACCTACCTTTCAGACTCCTTGTCATCCTCCTTTCGGGACTTTGGCGAAAGCTTTGCCATTGCACTTGACATCTCAAAGGCTTTCGATCGAGTCTGGCATAAATCTTTAATTTCCAAACTGCCCTCCTACGGTTTCTATCCTTCTATCTGTGCCTTCATCGCTAGCTTCCTTTCTGGTCGTTCTATAGCTGCTGTTGTAGACGGCCATCGTTCTTCTCCTAGATCCATCAACAGTGGTGTTCCTCAGGGCTCTGTCCTATCACCAACTCTCTTCCTTTTATTCATCAATGATCTAAGCTGTACATCTAACCCTATCAACTTATACGCTGATGACTCCACCCTTCACCTTTCCATTCGGTTCCTGCAACGCCCATCTCAACAGTTACTTCAACAAACAAGGGATGAGGCTATGGCACACCTAATGTCTGACTTGGCTCGTATCTCTGACTGGAGTAAAAATGGTATTGTTGTTTTTAATGCATCTAAGACTCAGTTCTTACACCTATCAACCCAACAAAATCTTCCACGGGTATACCCACTAATGTTTAATAATATTCAGCTTAATCCTGCATCATCCTTGAACATGCTTGGGGTTTCATTTACTCGGGACTTATCTTGGAAAGATCATATTACATCTCTTGTAAAATCTGCTTCCAAGAGATTGGGTGTGCTAAGCCAACTCCGCTCTTTCTTTACCCCTGCACAATTGTTGACTCTATACAGGGGTTTTATCCGCCCCTGTGTGGAGTACAACTCTCATGTGTGGGAAGGCTCCCCACTTACAGCTCTTCTCAATAGGGTGGGGTCAAAGGCTTTTCGTCTCATTAACTCTCCTCCTCTTACTGATTCCCTTCAACCTCTGTCTCTTCGCCGCACTGTTGCATCTTTATCTCTTTTCTATCGCTACTTTAATGGTCACGGCTCCTCTGAACTGTCTGCTTGCATTCCTCCACCTCTACAACGGGTGCGTAGCACCAGTCTGGCAGCAAACTCTCATCCCTTTTCTGTCCAACTCTCTAATGCAATAGTTAACCATTACTCCCAGTCTTTCATTATGCAACCGGTCAGCTCTGGAACTGTCTCCCTCTGTCTGTATTTCCTACTTCCTATGATCTCCAGTCTTTCAAACGCAGTGTGTCCAGGCATCTCAAAATGATCGGATCTTGAATTTGGCTCTCTATTGTATTTTGTTTTTCTCTTGGAGGGAACTGTTACTGCGGGCTCATGGCCTTTGGTTCCTTCTTCCTCGCATAAAAAAAAAAAATATTATACACGAATCACATGTGTCTCATATTATACATGAAATCACACGCACTTTTGAATGGTATGTTGCCAGGGCACGATAATAGCAACCTCACATTAACGCGCCACAACTATAGTGATTCTGTTCATAACTTCACTCGCACAACCTCTCAGAGTCCTCACTGACTCAGAAGTTCAAGTTCAGATGTTCACAATTGTGACACTTAACACTTCTTCACAGCCACACCCCACAACTGTGCATGATTAGCTATGCATGCCACAAAATTTACTGCCATGCTGACTTATAGAATATCGAATCATATCAAATCATTTCTCCTGGTATCGCCCATCCCTACTGCTAACTTACGCAGCGATGCCTAGCCCGCTGCCACTGTTGGCGGGGAATCCTGTTCAAACTTGATATTCATGAGTCATGCTGTAGCCTGTACTAACTGGAACCGACCACCATTTGGAAGATTGCAGACAGGTTTCAATTGTGGATGTACCTCCGCAACACAATACCACAAGTTTCGGATGAGTTTGCCGCAATCGCAATTCCGCAAGTGAAATCATCCTGATTACGGAAATTGCGGATTGTGGAAGTGATTGCAGCGATGCCCAACTCTGGGTGTGGTGTGGCGGGGTCTGGTTTGGTAGTACTGTGAGTGTTAAGGCTTGTGGTGTGCAGAGTCGTTGCTAGAAAATCAGGACATTGGGGGCTTAGCCCAGAGTTCTGTAGAACCACAAATGACAATGGCACGAGTTCTGGGTGGGTCTGGGGACATGCATCTCCAGGACATTTTTTTTTTTTAGACTGACAGTATTTCCTGCCATCTGAGGGCAGTTAACTGAACACACCAAACAGCCTAAAATACTGCATTTTTTTTATTAACCCGCACCATCCCGGTGACGTGAATTAACGTCCGCACATGATGTGCACTCATGTCCCGGCGACGTGAATTAATGCGGCAACATTGCAAGGTCCCTAATTTGCACAATTTTCAATTTTCGCGAGTGATTTTGCGAGTGATTTTTGGCACGTATACATGGGACACCTTCCTCTATTCCTCTACAAGATGCCAAGCAGGGACAATGCCTTACACCGCATAACCTCTCCCCCCCCACTGCACACCCTTGTCTCGGCAATTCACCTGTTACCAGTGACATGGCCAATAAAGACATTCAGGGCCAGAGTGATTCCCCAATCGATGACAATGTGGAGGACAAAGTTTACATAGCATTAGAGGAAGAAACAGTCAGAAATGATGATCAGGTAATGTGGGGAAAAAAAGGTCATGAATGGTGATGAGTTAGTGAGTGAAACAATGCTTATAATGCCTATATTACTGTTTGAAAACCAATATACTCTTGTACTACATATAAATTCGTACCAAGTAAATAAATAAATACTGTTTATGAGTGGATAAAATAGTTACCCTCCCATAGAACTCGTTTTCTTTGGTGCCAGCCTGTTAGAAAACCCAGTCAGGTAAGGAAGGACTCGTACCTAGATCGAGTATTTTAAACCTCAGGTGAGCGATTTCTCTATGAATTTTCGATGTTTCTCACCAAAAGCGGATGTTTGAGCCCCCCCCCAAAAAAAAAGGTCCAAAAATGTCGGGACTGGGGCGTACCACTGCCCAGAAAACATTGAGATGGGGCGGGTTAAACTAATTTTTTAGAAATTTCTTTGGATGTTTAACCCATACCATCCCAGGCATTTTTGCAATTTTATACCCACCCAATCCTGGACCAAAAACGGAAATTTTTTTTTATTGCATAAAACAATCCAAAAGGACAAATAAATCAAGGAAAAGCAAAAAAAAAAGTACTCCTTATAGGAGAAATAAGACCAGGATGGCCGTCCGTCGTTTTTTTAGCCCAATTTCCCAAGTCGTGAGCAATATTTTTCCACCCAGCTGGGCGGGATGAGAGAGATCGGGGGAGGAGAAAGGGGGATTCCCCTTTCTCAGTGTCCTCCACTGGCTCATATTCCTCCCCAGAATAGTCATCCAGGTCTTTCTCTTGTGAAGAATCACTAAATGAAGGGACAGAAGGGTCCATGTGACAATTTCAACAGCCTCCTCCAGCCCAACGAGGCGGAAAAATGGCGTGATTTTCGCAACATCCTGCCGCTGTGACAGACAGTGGCACACTGATGTTACCCATCCACGCAGAACCAAACTCAGTACTACAACTGCTTGGACACAGTGTTGCCAATACATTAAGCTACTCCTTAGCAAAAAAAAAAAAAAAAGCTAGATTAAAGCAGTCTGAGACGTACTACAGCGCTTGAATTTTGCTGTCGGCACCATCACATCACTGGGATTAATCGAGATGTTTTGTACTGTCGGCACCATGCCGACGGCGGAATTGTACTAGTTAATGGTGTGCACAGTCGTGGACCTAAATAACCACCTATCCTCTGGTACCAAGTACTTCAGGCTGGCTCCTTTATGTATGGTAAGTCACAGTGGAGTAGTAGGGGCTGAGAGGGAGGGGCCAAAGAGAGAAGGAAAGGTGGGTGAGGGGACGAGTGATGGTGCTAGGGTGGAGTGAGGAAGGGGAGAGAGGGTAGGTAGAGGATGGAGAAGGAAATGCAAAGTGGTGGTCACATAACTTGTCTATTTTCTTTCATTCAGGGCATGATTTAAAGGAGTTAATAATTGGTAGATAATACTGCATTACACCTTGTACAGCAGCGTCAGATAACAAGCATTGGATTGGTGATATCCAGGGCTGGCTCGGATTTTCCACCTGGTTGAGTCTTATTTATCCACCGCCAGAGCAACCAGGCTTGCGCTTTCTAAAAAAGCTTCAAATATCCTTGTATTTCCTTTTCTTCATGGCTAAAGTTAATTCAAACTCACTGCACTGAGAATGCAGAACATCTGATGTCAATAGACTCAATGCCGGTAAGGTATGGTAAAGTTGTAAGCACTGGGTAACTTTTGATGGTTCTTTGGTTCGATTGCAAAACAGTATACTTTACTGAAAACAATTCAACAGTAAATTTAAGTACTATAATACTGTCGTTCATATTATGGACTTTTTTTTTATGTGAGGAAGAAGGAACCAAAGGTAATGAGCCCGCAAAACTGATCCTTCCAAGAGAAAAACAAAATACAAGAGAGAGCATTTTATAAGTTATAATAAGTTCAGTATATTTTTAACGTGTTTTATTATTAGCTTAAACATTCTCAGTGACACATTATGTATCAGTATCCAGTCCCCAGTCAATGTTCTTACTTAGTGTCACTCACTGACCTCTATAATATAGAGGGGTTTTCTCATAGGTAGCACCGCGTACTTTGTGTGCCCGCTGCCAGGGCCCCAGGGCGGCACTGATATAGTGGCGCCATGTTTATGTACCTTACCTTATGAAATCAGCCAATGAAACCAGAAATTACAGTGTCATGGTCCTCCCTGCAGCTTATGGTAGCAACAGCGAAACAGAGAGAGCAAGCTAAGAACAGTGTTCCAATTGCATTACCATGGTGGAGGCAATGAGTGCGATGTTTCAATATGCCGGCCAAAGTCACATGCTCACTGTGGAAATAACCCCTCCATAATCATGATAGAGCTCATTGGTGTCACTCCACTATCTGATTTTTGAAAAAGAAAATGGCAATGAAACAAACTAAACTACTAAAGATATATATATTTTTTAACTGACATATTTATCTGGTATCATAAAATCGTACAAACATTACTGTCATTATGGATGAAAGTAAATACAGTAGACCCTGAAATTTATACAATTTTAAATCCAGAAAGATTCAGGGCTAAAGCCCTGAAAGCTTGCCCCTAACAACAGCCCTGGTGGTGTGGTGTGATGGGTTGTGGCAATATTATTAACGTTAATGTTAAGGTGTGTGCTAACTCTGATTATTCATTATATAAACTAAATTGCCTAAATATAGCCAAATATATCTGCACGGTTTATCACTCCCCCAATGCTTCTTCAAAATCCAGCGTAATTGACTCCATACCACACAGTTGACTAACGGACACCTCACCCTTACCACTGAACTTCTCATTTTGGGTTATTTTAATGTCCATCAAGTAGTGGTTATTGCATTCTGCCAGGACTGACGACACTGGTTTAGAATACTGACTGTTTGCAGGATCATTTAATCTCACGCAGTTGGTAAAACAACCAACCAGAATACTAGATAATCCCGAACATAGCATCTATCTCTTGGACCTATTCCTGACAAACAGCCCAAATCAGGACAGGATAGAAGTAAAGTCACCACTTGGATCCTCTGACCAAAATCTCATCAAAGCCTTATTAGTCAGTTTCCTTAAACCTCCCCGTTCTGAACCACTCAAGGTGACCAAATGGCATTTTGATATGGCAGACTGGAATGAATGTAGAAATTATCTTCCTGATATTCCATAACAGTCTTTTTTCTCTACTGACATCATTTCTACCCAGTTCCACATTAATGACTTAATATATGCTGGTATGGAATTGTTTATAACCAGTCAACAATTTACTAAAAGATCGGACACTTCCCAAAATGGTTTGACAGCAATTGTGCCAGAGCAATGACCCAAAAGTCTTTAGCATATAACTTTACTTAAAAGCAAAAACATCCGATTCCCTCAGTCAATTTAAAATTACAAGAATCCATGCAAGAGCAATAATAAATCTCTCTAAATCAAACTTTCTTCACAGCCAAACACTGAAACTATTAAATAATCCAAACAATAATACAATATTTTGGCCAGTTTTCAATTGTTTCAATAACAACTTTAACATATCATCACCCATTCATCCACTAAAATCTTCAGATGGATGCATTATTAATGACCCACATGAAAAAGCAAACATCATTGGTAGTATGTTTGCCACAAATTCTACCTTAGAGGAAGTCAGTCAGAACGTCCCTGTACTAGAACTCGACTCTCCCGAAATTGCACCACTTAAGATACAAACTAGATAGAAGTAATCCACCCTAGACAATTTATCAACCAACAAAGCTCCAGGTCCAAAGGAAATCCCCCAATCGTTCTTGAAAAACTGTTCTCCAGAATTTGCTCCTTTTCTGCTTAAATTATTCAGACCATGCTTCTATAATTTTCCATATCCTAATTCTTGGAAAGAAGCCCACATCCACCCAATCTCAAGAAAGGGAGTTCCTCTGACCCCTCTGATTACAGACCAATAACTATCACATGAGGTGCCGAGTTCATTACCGGGCTAAGAGCCAAAATGGCCACAAAGCACCTACATGCACAAACACTTAGGTAAACCATCCCTCTATACGTTGGAAGTAAAAAAGTGCTAAGAAACAACCTACACAAGGGTCAAAATCCTGGTTAAGTAGAAATGTGTGTTGCACCGTCACGCCACACATAAAAAAAAAAAAAAACGTGCTCAAGGCGGGCGATTGGGTCCAGAATTCTGCCAGCTGTATGGTCGCTTTTCCTATGAGTTCAGTCTGTCTATGTTCCTTATGTCGACTCCCCGTGGTGGTGAAGCGAAAGTGAGAGCAATACTGGGTTATATCTCAGCCCCTTTCCTTACCCCCCTTGAATAGTCAGGTTGCACTACAGCTAGCCAATAAGCTGACACCTGACACTACTCCCACCAGCAGCTGTGAAGGGGAGAGAAGGGACAATATTGTTCTCTCACCCGCCTTGCAGGTGCTTGCTCATTATTATTATATTTTTTAACCATTATTATTATTATCATTATTATTATTATTATTGCCATTGTGTTTGTGAAGTTACTGGTACTCGTTGCATTTTTTTTTCAGGATCCCTTTTATTTTCTTATCATTCAGGTTATAGGGGTTTTCTAATAATGTCCTCATACATTGAATGCTGTCTTACTTTTTTATTATTATCAGCAATATAATAATTTATTATGTTTTTCTTGATGTTTGTGATGTGGTTCGTGTTTATTGGTGATTAAAAACTCCGAGAAAAATACGCACAAAGTTTCCGACCTTTAAACTGCTATTATTGTGAAAATAATAATACTTATGTCAAAGAACTTTGATTTTCTTCCACAGTATGACACTCCTGAGACATTATGCTAATATGTTATTGACCTCTTATGATGATGTAGTTATTTGTATATTTTTATCCTACAAATTTTACACGATCAGTCCAGGAGTGGAGGGCAAAATTTTACTTTTTCACACGATATCATCATGACTAATGACAGATAGCGCAAAATAGAGGTTATTGCAATAAAGGAAATACCATAAGCTACATTTAAAAAAAAAATCATCAAAATAACACGTGGTTACAGAGATATCAAAGTTGTAAAAATGCCAGACTTTAAACGCATTTTCTGGCGTTTTGTAGTTTTGGCACTTAGCCCAGTAATGAATTCAGCGCCTCACATCTTCTCTTGATAAAGTATTTGAGTTTGTAATTAAAAAACATATTGTTAAACATCTTGAATTCAACTATTTAATTAGAGACAGACAGTGTAGTTTTTGCCACGAAAGATCCACTGTTGATATATTCAGTCTCTTGACTCATACCATCCATTACTTAATTAATCAACATGGAGAAATCCTTGCAGTAACCTGTGATATTTCTAAAGCTTTTGACAGTGTGGCACCGTTATCTTCTTTGCTACGACCTATCATCTTTTGTTCCACTGATTTCCAAATATCTTACCAAAAGAAAGATAAAAGTAGCTGAGATATATTCCAGTTCCTGCTCGATTAATGCCAGCATACCACAAGGATCAGTCCTGGCTCTAACTCTATACCCAATTCATATTAATTTATTGATTTCTTATCTATCACTCACCATCCAGTTCACTCACATGCAGATTAGTTAACACTTCACAGTTCCTTCACACTAATACACCCATTGACAAAGTTTAAAGCCTTTAACTCACAACTCAGTACAGTCATCTCCATAAATCAAGACTTATCTAAGATCACTCAATGCGAACAATGTAACAGTGTCTCATTTAATGCTAGGAAAACTAAATACAGTACGTACAAATTACTAATAGACAGATATTGCCTGATTCCAATAGTACCTTCACTGCTGCTAATATTCCTATTTATAAAAGAATTGAAATCCTCAGTGTTTCATTGAATGAAGATCACTTAATGGGAACAATGTAACATTGTCTCATTTATTGCTAGGAAAACCAAATACAGTACGTACAAATTACTAAAGACAGATATTGCCTAATTCCATTATTACCTTCACTGCTGCTAATACTCCTATTTCTAAAAGTATTGAAATCCTCGGTGTTGCAGTTAACGATAATCTCAGCAGGACCTCTCATGTTAGATCACATGCTAGAACCGCGCCAAAGGAATTTGGTTTATTGTACAGAATCTGCAACTATTTCACTGATGAGCAGATGCCTCTTATTTACAAGAGTCATGTGCGCGCTCAGCTTGAATATTGCTCACCCTTTTGAAGTGGATGTGGAGAGGTTGCACTAAAATAACTGTACAGAATTCGGAACCAAGCTATTAGAATTATCAATAACCCTTTAATTACAAATGAACTACCTCCTCTACAAGCAGGAAGGAATGTTGCCGCCCTTGAAATATATTATACATACTTTTATGGCAAATGCTTAGACGAAGTTGCATCCAATGTGCCACCTGTCCACACCTTTCTCATGCTACACGGGCATCTGGCAGTGCTCATGAATGCCATATTGTCACATTGAAAGTGCCATATTGCAGAACTTCTGTCTGTCAAATTTCCTTTGTTCTTCCGACTGCATCTCCTTGGAACTCGTCTCCCAAGAATAGTTTCCCCCAAACTTCAACCTACAGCAGTTCAGGTCCTACTATTACAGATTTTTTTTTTTTTTTTTACAAATGCAGGACCATTGTAAAGTGGTGTATGGATCATTTTTTAAATATTTATTTGTTTTTCCCTCTCTTCATCTTCCATAATAAAATGTGATGTGACCTGCTGTGGTACTACTATGTCTGTGTGTGTGGTACAGATAGTTACAGCCTAAACAGTGACTGTTAAGGTGTGTGGTGTGGTGTTGTATGGTAATATGGTCTTGCAAGTGTAATGTAATGGTTATGTTGATAATGTTTTATAGTGTAATTGTGTTTTGGAAGAGAGCTGTCTTCAGTTTTAAGCAGCAGAGATTAAGGCATGTGGTGCAATGGTAATCTGTTTAGATGTTTAGTGTGGTGTGGTATGATGTGGTGCAGGTAATAATGTGCATTGTGATAGTAATGAGCGCTAAGGTGTGGTGTGATAGTACCATCTTGTGACTGGTAAATGGTGAAGGTTAAAGTGAGTGATATGTGACTGAGGTGTGGTACGGTTGACAACAGACATTCTCTTCAAGCTTCCTGCATAATATGAACCTCATAGACTGTTACAAGGAAAAAATTGCTTCTAACCAGTCAGTACCTAATAATGCTGGATGAAATACTAAACATTGTCCGAGTGGAGTGAAAAATTTACCATAAATATTAGCTTTCCAGAAATGTATCTTGGACATGTTTTCAGTTTTCTGGAAAATAAATAAATAAGTATATATATATATATATATATATATATATATATATATATATATATATATATATATATATATATATACATACGTGGGGGAGGAAATACGATTTTGGTGATTTTTGCTGATTTTTGCACATTTTCAAAGTCTATCTAGCCCTACAATTTTACACCAGTTTCACTGCAAGTATTTCAATATATAGTCCCTACAAAGAGCATTATCAAAATTATCCCAGATTTTCAATAAACGTTTCAGTGTTTACAGAAAAAATATATAAAAAAATAGTTTTTTAACCAGTTTGAACATTTCCCATACCCCCAAAACATGCGTTATAAACAAAACAAAACAAAACTCATGGAGACAGACTAACATTTAAGACGACAAAAATTCTTGATCCTAGGTTCAGTGATGAAGAGGATAGCCACTGAATGTGAAAATTTATGATATTTCCAAATGCATGTCTAAAGTTTTATGAACTGTAATGCTGCTGTTATGACCTTTTTTGTGGTATGTATATATAATTTTACTGAAACAGACTGGTACCTGGTCTCCTGAGGATATACACATACCTTGAAGGCAATAGAGCAACAGATATTCCCTCCTAAGTATAAATACCCTCAGGGTTTCAAATTGCGCGTCTAATGTTATATGATCTGTAGTGCAGCTATATTGTTTGTGGTGTGTATATACTGTTACTGCACAAGGTTAAAGAAAGCAGTTATCTTAGTCTAGGGTATAGGACAACCCTGGCAACAACATCCAGACTGGATAAGGTTACCCCGACATCCAGCGAGATGATTCAGATGAGAGTTACTTTTTCCCAACCGCACTATAAACCCCAACTATTTTCTGTGCACTGCAAATTCGAGATTAGTTTGTATATCTTAAAGAGATGATAAATAAACTCAAGACAAACTATTCATAATTTATTTAATATAAAAAAAAAAATTCTTACTTAAATTAAAGGGAAAACATAAACCATTACTATTTACAAAAACACACACACACAAAAAATAGTATTTTACTTATCCAACCCCTGTCCAGACCGTTATAAAATCTTTGGGGAGTCATACACTCTCTTGTATACTTGTAAAGAGAAGAATGAATCTTGAGGATGAAGAATACAAGAAAATCCCGTAACCAAGCCGCTGACTCAACACCCTTAACACCACTGAGAGAAGTCCAGGCTATCACTCCTTGTTGGAGGTTGAAGAAGTCTAATGGGACCTTGCATGCAGAGAGGAGTCAGAAATGTAACTGGAAAACTTCCTTCAACAACGCCATCTATGAAAGAAGATTCATAGCGAGAATGGCTGGAGACTTGAAGATGGAACGATCAGCCATGAATGAATCTCCACATAAACAATAATTCATGAAACAGTGCGGAGGCCCAGGGCGTAACAATTCCTCCCCCCCTAAAGACCTCGGTGACGAAGTTAAGAGGGCTAAGACTGAAAGGCTGGGGACTCCGACTCTTCAGGATGGTCTCTGGAAAGGGCTTCAGCAATGAGGTTGTCAACCCCCCGGATGGTCGTACTTTAATGTCAAATTCTTATGGGAAAAGCGCTCATCTCAGGATACATTGGTTATTATTTTTCATGCAGTGAATGAATGTCAAGGGACTGTGGTCTGTGTAGACGTTCAAAGGGGGGTAGTTCCGAGAAATGTAACACTCAAACTTCTTTATCGCCATAATCAGTGCATGACATTCCTTTTCAATAGTGGAGTAGTTTTGTTGATGTCTCTTCACTTTTGCTGAGAAGTTAGACACTTGATGAAGAACGTCAGTAGAAGGGTTCTTCTGTAGTAACATGGCACCAGTTCCACGATCACAAGTATCTACTTGAAGGTGGTAGGGCCGCGATGGGTCAGGTGAATGCAGCACTGGGTATGTAGAAGGAGTTTCTTCAATTGCTCAAAGGCAGCCTTACATGCAGGACTCCAACAAAACTTGGTCTTTATACTGGTGAGATCGGTGAGTGGAACGATGATGCTGGAGAAGTTGGACCAGAAACGACGATAGAAGCCAGCCATACCGAGGAATCGTAGGAGGGTCTTGCGAGTAGTAGGCTGAGGATAAGAAAGGATGGCTTAAATGTGAGTGGTTTTCGGTCGTGTTGTTCCTTGTCCCACCACATGGCCTAGATAGGTGACGGTCCCCTGACCGAACTGAGACTTAGTCAGGTTGACAGTAAAGCCAGAAGAGGCGAGACGTCCCAACAGCTTCTCCAGATGGGTGACGTGAACATTCCAAGAATCTGAGAATATTATGATGTCGTCTAAGTAGGACTCTGCACTTCTAATCCTTGAATGGTATTAGTAATAATCCTCTGAAATGTGGTGGGTGCACTGATCATGCCAAACGGCATAACTTTGTACTGGAACAAGCCAAGGTGGGTAGTAAGCTCTGATATTAACTTGAACGTTCTGTCAAACCTATCTGATAGTACCCTTTTTGTAAGTCTATGGTTGACATATTTTGCCTGTCCTACTTTATCAATCAAGTCATCAATCCTAGGTACAGGATGAGCTTCAGGTACAGTAAAGGAGTTAACTTTAAGACAGTGTGTACACAAACGACTACTGCCATCTGGCTTTGGCAATAAGATGGATGGTGAAGCCCAAGGAGAAAAACTAGGTTCTATTAAGTTACTGTCCAACAAAAACGTTATCTCTTGTTTCCGCTGAGGATTTAAACGGTAATAAGGTTATTATAAGGGACTAATTATAGGATCCTTTAGGACATCATGGCGCTGAGTGCTGCAAAACCCAGGGGAGTATGACGTGACACTAGGGTATTTAGTCAACACTACTTTAAGATCATGCTTTTGTTGGCTAGGTTAAATGAGGGAAAGTGTTATCTAAATCCTTCAAGATAATACTGTTCACAGGGTTTCCACTTGGAGATGGGGTATCAACGGTGTCTGCCATATGAGTCTCCTCTGTCTCCTGCCACACTTGCTCTGAAACAGAATTTACAGTTAGACATGGGAAACTCTTCTCTGGTTTTTGTTCAGTGTAAAGTTTCATTTGGTTGACATGAACGAGTCTAGTTGATTTATGTCTGTCAGGAGTTTTACCACATAATTATATGGACTTATTCTTTGAGTGATCTCGTAAAGACCTGAGTATTTACTTTTAAGTGGGGAACCAGGGACTGGAAGAGAAAGTAAAACTTTGTCCCCAACTGAAACTTCCGAATTTTATTGTTCTTGTCATAGATGGTTTTCATTTTGTGTTGACTCTTTTTTGGATTATTCAAAGCAAACTCTCTGACTTTTGATAATTTTAATTTCAACTGATTGATATATTCAGATACAGTGTGAGTGGAATGATCAGAAGGGTTCTGAAACCATGAACCTTTTAAGACTTTCAAAGGTCCCCTTATCTGATGTCCGTAGAGTAGTTCAAACGGAGAATACTCGAGGGACTCCTGAGGGCATTCACATACTGCAAAAAGTAAGAAGTCAGTATCATCATCCCACTCTCTCTCTGTTTCGAAACAATATTTCTTCAGCATGGACTTGATACTTTGATGAAATCGCTCTAAGCAACCCTGCACTTGAGGAATATAGGCAGTAGAGACCTTCTTGGTGACACCCAGCTCTGTACATATCTCTTTCATTAAATCACTGGTAAAATTTGTTCCCTGATCAGTTGGTAATTCTTTTGGAATTTTCTACAACTGCAATAATTGCTTAGCAACAGACTTGGCATTTCTTGATTTCATTGGAAATCCCTCTGGATATCTTGTGGAAGCACACATAACAGTGAGTAAGTACTCATTGCCTCACTTTGTCTTTGGCAATGGACCCACACAATCTACCACAATTTTTTCAAATGGTTCTGACGTTACTGGTATGGGATGCAAAGGAGTTTTAGGGATTACTTCATTAAGTTTTCCTACTAACTGACATGTGTGACATGACCTAACGAATTCTTCCATTGCCTTCTTCATTCCTGGCCAGAAAAAATTAGCTAATAATTTCTTACAAGTGTTCTTCTGGCCCAAATGTTCTGCGAATCCTTCACGTGCTCCTTCCAGGACAGGGGTTCTTACTGAAGAAGGAAGTACTACTTGATGAATTTTAGCCAATGTATCATCATCGGTCTTGTCCAGGGGTTGGTAGGGGCACATCAGAACACCTTGACTGTAGTAGAAATTGGGAGTCTTACCGTTTACTTCTTTCTCCTCCGCAACATGGCGTATCGCGGCTAGGGAAGAATCTGATTGTTGAGCCTTGCAGAGTTCTTCTCGGGACATTATCTGGCTGTAGAGGCTGTCTTTGCCCATCTTTTCCGACTTCCTGTTAGGACTTGGAACTTTTGTGTCAACCTGGGACCAGGTGACCGCACACACAAAACACATGGGGTTGTTCCTCGTCTAACTGTGCAGTAGGACTAGCTGCAAGAGGTTGGTCTTTTATGATTAAATTTGGTATGAGACCACTACCAGCAAGGTCTATACACAAGAGGAAATTAACCCCAGAAGCTGGATGATCACCATCAAGAACAGCCACCTTAAATTTACCACTAAGCAGATGACTACTCACTTTCACCACAGCCATGTCTGCAACTGAATATGAACCCAAAGATTTAAGACTGATAGTGTCTCCCGAGGGATGAGAGGAGACATCCAGCAAGGCTTTCTTGCAGAGTATGCTCTGGGTAGATCCGGTGTCCCTCAGTATGGTCACAGTGAAAGCTTGACTCTGATTAGGGAGAGACAAAGTTCCAGAGACTTTAAAGGCTGAAGAGGGATCATTATCAGGTTTAGACACACAGACACAGGACACAAGTCTTTCTGCAGGTGAAGAAGTAGATTTTGTAGTAGCTAGAGTTAGTCTGTATGCAGAAGAAGTCTTACATTTTGGATGTCTACAGTTTAGGATGTTATGACCACATTTCTTACAGCAAGTACAAAATTCATTAGTTCTCGTATTATTAGGTGAAGCTGGATGCACTGACCTACCGACCTCAAGACAGGGTTGTTACCAGAGAAGGGCTTTACAGGACTGGTTTATAGTTTGTCATGAGAGAAATTTTTATGAATCAATGCATATGAATCTGCTAACTGCGCTGCTTTTGTTAAATCAGTTTCTCCCTTTTCCTCTACATACACCAAGACATTAAATGGCAACCTTCTTTTCCACTCCTCAAGAACTATTGCATTTACCAAGTCCTCAAATGTGTCAAGGTTAGAAGTATGAAGCCACTTTTTCGAAAGGCGTAACTTCTCCATTGCAAACTCAAGAAAAGTGGTCTTGTCTGACTTGACATTATTTCTAAATTGCCTTCTGTAGCTGTCGGGGGTGATGGAGTAGGCATCGAGGATGGCTTTCTTCACGGTCGTAATTCTCTATGTTGTCTAAATAAGCAAGAGTTAGAGCTGTCTTGCCAGTAAGCTTGGGTTGTAACAGCCATACCCATTCTTCCTTAGGCCACTTCAGGTGTAGTGCTGTCTTCTCAAAGATCTCGAACTACTTCTCAGGGCCATGCTCATCAAATGGGGGGACCAGCTGGGTACCCTTGGCTAGATTAAAAGTTTTATGAGATTTTTCAAAATCTAGTCTTTCTTGTTGTAATTTATGATCATCTTCTTGATGCTGAACTTTGGCTGTTTCAATCAGTCTATCTTTTTCCTCTTTTTCCCTTTCAAATTGGAGCTGAAGTTCTAGTGTTTGAAACTCGAGTTTTTGTAGAGCCTGAAGATGCTCTGTCTCAAAGGCTAAACGAGACTCATTCCAGGTACCAGAATGGTCATCATTCAACCCTCTCAGGCACAGCCACACGAATCGCGTTGCATGTGGTTTAGTAGAAAGAAGCACAGTCACGTAAATCGCGTTCCTAAGCAGAAAAAATGCTGTCAAAAGAAAATTTTTTGGCTGATTTGCGTCAAATTTGGTTGCGTTCTAGTGTGTGCATCTCTCTTCTGAGGTAAGCATTTGGCAACACTGTGACTGCTTTGATGAGACAATGCGTAGCAGAAATATCTCAGTATCTCATGACCAGCCAGGCAGGAGAGTAGCGTAGCTGTCAGTGTCCCTTTAAACCTGCCATTTTCCCTCTCTCACCTGAGGCAGAAGCCATTATTGAAATATTGCGATTGTACAATGTTTTTGACTATAATGTGATGTGACTGTGTCTATGGAACATAGATATATTGTCTATAAATCACTGGGGCCCGTTATCAGCCGTTAAGCCTACAGGCAGGAGTGTGATTTGTTATAACGGGGTTTCCACACTTCTTCACCCTGCCCGTAAATGATGTGAGTATTTTACCTTTATATAGTGATGCCAATACTTATATTTGTGAAACATATAATGCCTACATTGGTGAAATAACTGACCTACCATAGCAGGCATTATGCACACCATAGAGATATGCAACAGTCGCTAAGGAAACAGGCGGTCACGTACGCCATAAAGTCGGGAATAATAGAGAAGGTTGGGATGGAATCATATGATAGTGTTTTATATCGCGTATGGTTTAGTGTGAAATATACATATAAAATACTGCAATGAGTGTTCACAGAGAAATATTTCATGCATTGACTGACTTTGCTAAAACACAGTGCAAGTGTCAGAGACAAGAAATATGCTACAGCCACATATACATATGTATGTCGTGCAGCGAATGTTCGTGGAGAAATCTATTGTGTGCATCTCATGTGTTATAGGCAAATGTATCACAAGGAGAGAAGAAAATACGCCACAGCCACACACACACACACACACGCACACACACTCACCCACACCCACACCCACCCACACACCCACACCCACACCCACACACACACACACACACGCACATGCTCACACACTACATAACTCCTCATCTTCAAGCTACTGCCAGCATCTCAACACCTCTGGAGGAAGTGAGTTATCAATATTTTTTTTATTTGTATATTGACCTATTTCTATAGTTCAAGATTTTTTACACAGGTAAGTAATGTTTTTTACATACACACATATAAGATGGAAGAAAGTTCAGCTTCAGTATCATTTCCTAGCAAAAAGACTAGTGGTCATGTCGAGTTTCTGAGAGCACTATCAAAAACCTTATGATATTTTATGTGTATACTTTGAGTAAAAAAAAGAAAACAATAAAACGTAACGAGCGAAAATATGTAGGCGTGGGTGAGGCAGGGAAAGAATGTTTTTTAGCTCCCATGCAGGTGAGGAGTTTTCTATGTTTGTCGTCCAATTACTCCAAAACTATTGGATTTATCGATTTTCCTTAAGAACCATGATAAAGAGCAGTAAATTCTATGTATGTTCAGTATCAGAATATAAGCCTTTGGGAGCATTTTTTTGTAGGAAAAGGCAGGGGAACAGACTATGTTTTCTTCATCGCTTGAGGTAAAAGTCTAAACCGCTCGGAGGAATAATCTCACTTGGTTGGCCAATTACTCAAAAACTATTGGATGTATTGATTTCCAGTACGAACCATGATAAAGAGCAGTAAATTCTACTTATGTACAAGACATAACAGTGTAATATCTATGATAAGAATTCGATGTTACATAGGCGAGAATATATCATATGCTGTGTGTGCACCACGAAAGTAATGTGAGGACGTGAGTTCCCAGTCGTTTTTTATGATTTGCTCGACAACTATAAGGCATATCGAAACCAAATGTGCTCATTTGAAAGCTCATAAAAATTCTGCATAATATTACGCAATAAAAACATAAGGTGTGCGAGAAAAATTCATAATAAAAGCTCCATTAATTTTTTCCAAAAATAGCTTTCAGTTTTTGGCCATTTTCTCAAGAAGTATAAATCGTATCACAACCTGATTTGTATTTTTAGAAAGCTGATGAAATTCTCTATCAAAACTTCTAATAACATTTCCTGTATGATGGAAAGCATTCAAATGGTGATGTTGGGAAGTGAAATTGACGTAGCAAAATGTTTATTCAGGGCCACCTAATGTTGTTTTATTCGTGCTTTCCTGTTTTTTTGTGGTGCTTATCAACTAGAACCAACATCGACGAATAAGATGATATAGGTTTCATGACAGTATATTGATGTTTGGGTGGCCAAAATAAGGCGAGAATAAGTGTTATTTGCTGTGCGTGGACAGCTGGGCCGGGCGGCCTCTCAGAGAAAATCGTGAGCCGGAAAACTTACCGAAACTTATCGTGCGCGACAGAGTTCAGCTGGCTTGCATTTGTGACTAGTTCATGAAGAGTATTATTGGAGTAAATTCATCCACTGCTTCCTTCGGAAGGATTTCAGAACTCAGTGCTTCGATTACTATGTTTTTTAGTTGTTCTTTGGTATGGCTACTCTCATATGAAATTCTAAAACTAGTAACAATAAACTTCCAGCCATCCTTACTGATTACTTTACCTGTTTTTCTATTGAGGGATCATTACAAAAATCTATGCAAACGTACTAGACATTCTGACAGTTACGTAAGGAAGATTATTGCTCAATTTAACAAGGGTATTGACAAATACACCAAATATATTAATCTGGGATCAGTAAACTGACTGGTTAACGAGTAAAAAAATTTAAAAATATCTTTTAAAAATAATCTGGATAAATTTTACAAGTGACTAGGAACATAATTTGATAGTTACCTAGTAATGACACTTTAGGAAACATGGAGAAGCTCCTCGACTACCTAACTGGCAAACCACACTTCCTAACACTACCCCCTGCCTAGTCCTTTATTGTCCCGAGAAAACTGCACAATACATACAAACATAAACCTTAATCCTAATGAAACATCTAACTATACACATAATAATCCTTCAGCTTATCAGGTCTTCTTCATTGCCACTTCCGACGATGTCCTTGTTCCTCCACACAGTCCACTCCTCTTGGAAGGTCTTGGTCCTCTTCCTGATTTGCTTCTTCTCTTGGGGAACTGTCACTATCCTCTTGCACTTCAGCTCCTTGGTCGTCCTCAACATCCTCGACTTCGAGTGAGAACAATTCCTTGGAGATGTCCCAGCTGTACTGTCCTGGCCCATGGTACTTCCAGAGACGATTCACATGTACCACCTTTAGGTGAGACTTCCTGCCTCCTTGAAGCCGATACGTTACGTCTGATAGGCGGTGCAACACAGTATAAGGCCCGTTCCATGGGCTGTGCAGCTTCGATGAGTCTCCCTTCTTTCGCTGAGGATTGTATAACCAATCTTGGTCACCATCCTTGAAGCTCATCTCACTTGCCTTGGCATCATATTTGCATTTCATCACCTCTTCTGAAAATTTGAGGGCTCCTCACATTTGATAGTGTACCTCAGCCAAGCTTTCCTGAAGATGCTTTGCATAGCTGGAGGTGTCTGTAGGCAGCTCTTCACCAGGTGGTCTTCCCATTAAGAAGTCTATGGGTAAATGTAACTCGTGACCCAACATCAGTTTTGCAGGGGTGTTGCCAGTAGACTCATGGAATGCAAACCGATATGCCATCAGCAAAGCAGGTAATTTCTGGTCCCATTCTGTTTCTCCATGTACACAGTACTTTGCCAGTTCTTGTCCCAAGGTCCAGTTGAATTTCTCCACCATCCCATCTAACTGTGGCCTTAGTGGGGTCATCCTGGTCTTCTTGATCCCCAATAACTTGCAGCACTCACGGAACACAGCAGACTCAAAATTTCTGCCCTGGTCTGACTGCAGCTCTTGTGGCATCACAAAACGCCAGAAAAACTTGGCACAATATAGATCACAGGCCCGGCACCATTCTTCAACATCCTGATGCATGCCAATCCAGTAGTATCCCTATTGCAGCTTGCTTCGAGTTTTCTTCACTCCCAGGTACCCACTAGTAATCTGGTTATGGGACTCATCCAAGATCTCGGACCTCATCTTCTTCGGAACCACCAGCTGCCAATATTTGCCGAGCCCACTGGGTGTCTTCCACTGACGCTCCATTAGTTCATTGTTCAAACGAAGAAGGGCCTACTGACTCCAGTAGCTCTTAGCCGCAGGGCTTAACCTGGAAACTTCTTCTCAAGATGGTTGCACTGTACTCCGCTGCAGCCACTCTAGCACTGGTTGTAAATCTGCATCATCCATCACATCCTCTTCAGGACTTCTTCATCTGACACTGGCCCTGTCACTGCAGTACTGCTGCATTTCGTACTATGATCTTTTTTACTACATTGCCAGCATTCTGGATCACAAGGCCTAAGACTCAGGCTGTCAGTATTGCCATGTACCTGCCCAGGACGGTGCTGCATCTCATAATTGTGCTGGTCTAGCTTCCCAAGCCAGTGTGCCAGTTGTCCTTCCGGATTCTTTAGTGTTTCCAGCCACTTGAGTGTTGCATGCTCCATCCTGATGATGAAGTTTGACCCATACAGGTAGAGATGGAAGAAATCAAGGCACTTCATCACTGCCAAGAGCTCCTTATGGGTCACACACTAGTTCCGCTCTTGTGGGCTGAGATTCTTGCTGCAATATGGTACCACATAGTCTTTTTCATTCTTCTTCTGTGACAGGACTCCATCAATACCATGGTCACTAGCATCACAGTCCAAGATAAATGGCTGACTCTGATCAGGGTAAGGCAATACTGGAGAGCTTGCCAATATATGCTTGAGTTTGTCGAAGGCCCTGTGAGTCTCTGCTGTCCATGCAAACTTCTGCCTCTTCCCCAACACCTTGTGCAGAGGTGCAGCTATTATTGCAAAGTCCTTGACAAAATGACGATAGTAGGTGCACAAGCCCAGGAAACTCTGTAACTCTTTCACACATGCTGGAACTGGCCAGTCTTCTACAGCTGCCATCTTCTCTCGGTCAGTGTGGATGCCGCTCTCGCCTGCAATGTGTCCTAGGTACAGTATTTCACTTCCTTCTGAAACAAGTAGCATTTCTCGGGTTCAGCTTGAGGTGTGCTACATGGATCCTGTTCAATATCTCTGACAGCCTATCCAGTTCCTGGTCGAAAGTCCGTCCAAACACAACTACATCGTCCAAATATATAAGAGCCGTCTGCCAGTGCAAGCCTTCCAGTATGCGATCCATTAGACACTCAAAAGTAGCTGATGCATTGCACAGACCAAATGGCATCACTTTAAACTGCCATAAACCCCTCCCGTATGAAATGGCCATCTTCTCTTTGTCCTTCTCTGCAACCTTGACCTGATAATATCCTGTCTTCATGTCTAGGGTGGAGAACCATTTAGCACCTGACAGAGCATCCAGGGTGTCATAAGTTCTTGGCAAGGGGTATGCGTCCTTCACCGTCACATCATTCAGGTTCGAAAATCTACACAGCACCTTACTGAGCCATCCCTCTTCCCTACCAGAACCACTGCTGGTGCCCAAGGACTGCTGGACTTTTCTATTTCCCCTTGACTTTGGAGATTCTCCATCACCTTCTCTATTTCTTGCTGTTGGGTTGGCGACATCCTCCGCACCGGCTGTTTAATTGGGCGGTCATCCCCAGTGTCTACGTTTTGATCCACCAGATCAGTGTACCCCAGGTCAAGGTCTCCAGTGGAGAAGACATCAGCAAACTTTGTCAGCAGCTGCCTCAACTTTAGCACTGGCGAGCTATCCAGGCATTGGCAACTCCTTGAAAATAGGTCTTGTAGGTAGTTTAGCACATACACAACTTCCATGTCTATGCTCCTTTTACAGGCTTTCCTCTGATGCCTCTCAGGGTCCACTGCCTGGCACAGTCCCACAATTTCTCCCTCATTGATCTTCTTTGATTCACAGGAGATATTGGCCACCACAACCGGCACTTCATCTGCACCTGTTTCCACCAGTGTTCACCCTACCATCACTCTGGCCTTCATCTTGCACCGTACATCAGGCTCCTCTACCCCTACACAGCTGTCAAAAGAGCCACTCACCATACACTGGAGCAACAGTTCTGATTTGGGGGGTATCATTGTAGTGCGGAGCGCCCTCAGCTCACCACCAGAACTGGTACGTTTCACTGCCGTGACGGGAACTGACCTTCCCCGACCCTTCAGCTTCATGGAGCAGAAGTCCAGCTCACATCCCATAGCCAAAAGATAGTCCAGACCCAGCAAGCTAAGATCCTCCATGTCGGCCACGTAGACTGTTAGGGTAGCCTCTTGCCCTGCCACTTCAGTCCGGACATCCAGGGATCCCCTCAGTTCTGTGGGGTGCCCAGTTACACCACACAGTTGTTCTGATGACTCAGGCAGATACCGATGATGTAACATATCAGGCCTCACAAAAGTCTGCTCTGAGGCCGAATCAATCACCAGGGAATGCTTCTTTCCGTCTAGCCTTCCATCTATTTGCACACTGTCCATTGCTGTTCTCTTGCAGTTTCTTGGTGGTGGGGCTACTTGGGAAAAGCTGGCTGGTGGTTGCCCCTTCACAGCAGCCTCCACTGGTTTTCTGCTTCTTTCTGGTCTTCTGTAACCTTCTGCTTATCATCCTTTTTCTTCTTCAGACACTCAGAAGTGAAGTGTCCCACCTCACTACATATCCAACATGCTTTTGTTACTACTGAAGATTTCCTTGCACTGCTCTGTTCTTGCTCCATCTTCCATTTGTGACAATCCTCCTTTTTGTGTCCTGGCTTCCTGCAGAACCAGCAGCCTCCTCCGGGCTTCTCCTGTTCCCTCTTCCAGTTGTAGCAGTCCTCTTTTCTGTCTCCAGGCTTTTCACAGTATCAGCAACTTCTCTCAAATTTTTCCGTTTCACATACCTTCCCCTTTCTTGCCTTGAATCCTGCACTGTGACCTGCCTAAAAGGTGAATGTACTAGAACTGACATGTCTAGAGCCCTGGCTAGTGCTTCTTGCATGCATCTTGGTTGTGCCTGCTTTACTTGCAGTTTCAACTCTGCACTGTCAAGAGCATCGATGAACTGGTTCCTCAGAAGAATAGCCAACAGGTTAGGTGCTGCTCCAGGGTATGCCTTGTATGCCGTACTATCCAGGTCATGAGCAAGCTGCTGTAAGGATTCTCCTCGAGCCTGTACACGGCTCCACAATCTTGCTCTGTAAACCTCAGTCTGGTAAACGGTTCCATATCTGCACTCCAGCACATCTACTAGGGACTGCTAACTGTTCCTCTCCATCACTGACATCTGGCCCAGAATTTTCACTGCAGCACCCTTAAGGCTAGTAGCAAGCTGCACTGCCCTCTGCTTATTATCCCAGCCATTCTGATCTGCCAGTAACTCAAACTGTGCACGGTAAGCTTAAGATAATCTACCATCAAAATCCTGAGGTTTCTTTTTAATTGGTCCCTCATTATATCCATGCACTTAACTGGTTTGGGGCCTAAAAACTGGGGCATTATAATTATGGCCAGGACTTAAAACTTCTGCAAAATGATTATTCAACCCGGTAATGCTACCTTTAGACGCCTGGGATTCATCAAGATTCACCGTACACTCCATTCCTTTCATACACTCCCTGTACACTGACCTGAGGCTCAGCAGTGCAGCATTTTTCTACAGCCTCAATTTTCTCACTAATTATCTTCACATGGTCAACTGCATGCTTCAACTGGTTATCTATATGCTGCCTGCACTCCATCACTATTCCATCACTAATCTTCAGCTGGTTGTTCACATGTTGTTTGCACTGTCACTATTTCCTCACTAATTGACTTCAACATGTTGTCTACATGCAGTTTGCACTCAGTCACATTATTGCTTACCTCATACTTCTGCTGCCGTATCTCAATGTATACCTCCTCCTTCAATTGTTCCTGTTCTTCCTTCATATCCCCCATGAAGGCATCAAGCTGTTCTTGCATCCTCTGTCGCTCCTGTAATGCCTCATGAAGTTGTTCATATCGTTCTTTTTGTTCTTCCCGTTGTGCCTCTAGTTGTTCATGCTGTGTTTGCAGTTGTTCTTTCAGACCTTCATTCTGTGCCTGTAGTTGGGTACTTCGTGCTTGTCGTTGTTGTTGTTGTTGCTGGCGGCTGGGGCCCACTCCCATCCGGGAGTTCCTGTCTTCAAACAAGATGGTTTTATTTATTTATTTATTATTATTTTTTTTTTCAGTCTCTATTGTTCATTTCTATGTTGCTCCTTATATTTATAATTACTTTTCTTCGTTTCATTATTATGCCCACTGTATTTGCTACAACCTGTAATTCATTTTGTTTTAGTATTTCTGTTATTGATTTTTTTCCTTTAATTTCTCCTGATAAATCTTCGTATGCTTCACATATGAATAAAAGATGCTGATTTTCATTCTCTTCTTGACACATATCACATATTAAGTTAGGTTTATACTTTTTCTTGTAATATTCCTTCACTTCTAGCATTTTGGTTCGCATCACAAATATTATCTTTGCGCTTTCAAACTCTGTTTCCTTTAGGTATCTCTGTAGGCCTATTTCTTGTTCAACTGATTCCTTTGTCTTACTCCCTTTTCTCATGTCTTCACAAATTTCTTCTTTATTTGTTGTCATTATTTGTTCTTTTATTACCCTTTTTGCCACTCTCTCTTCTAATGTTGCTAAGTCTTCAGGTATGCTGTACTTTTCTTTAATGTATTCAATTTCTTATGTAATCACTTTCAAAATCTTCACAATGTTTTCTCATCTTTACTTCAGCAGTTTCTTCTTCCCTATTCTTGAGTTCAATCAAATATTCAAGTTTTCTCTGGTAAATTTTGCGTTCTATTTTTACTTCCTTTGTTTCACTTAATAAAGCACATTTCAGTGTTGTCCTTGGTACTTTGATTAATTTTGTTAAGAACTGAACACTGTTTAGAGCTTTCTTTTCTCTTTCTCTTAATGTTTTCCCACTTTCCACTCCAAACAACATTATTGGTAATACACAAGTATTAAATAATTTTAGCCCAATTTAATTCCACTCTTTTTTTCAGTTCTGTTCTATGTATAAAGTTAATACATTCATTTGGCGCTACCCTTGCTTTATTTACCATATTTTCCACTTCATTATTCTGTTTCAGTTTTTCTTGTATAATTTTTCCCGGTACTTATGACTTTGTGTTCTTATAATTTCTTTTCCATTTGTTTTTACTGTTTTCCCGTCCCAACTAATACTGATTGCTTTGTTTTATGTTCATTAATTTTTAGTCTTTAAATTTAGAAATACTTCAACTGTGTTTATTGTTTCCCGTATTTTGTAACTTTCCTCTGTTGCCATGATATCATCTTGAAATAATAATGGGCTTATCCTTACATTTCTTATCTTCCAATTATTTTCTTTTTCCCTCATCATTCTGCTTAGTGAATCCATAGTTATTGAACTTATTTTGGCCCCTAGCACTGATCCCTGTCTTGTCAGCTCCTGTACATACACTCCTTTACATTCCTCAATTTCTGTCATAGATATCTATTAATTTTTCATATTAATTTCATATATCATTCTCCAGTTTTTACCCTTTATTCCCTTTAGCCATGACTCCTTCATTACTTCTTTTAATACCATTTTGTCAAAGCATTTGCTGGTTCCTTGAAAGCAGTGATAAGAAACAGGGAAGTGAGCATGGAAGTGAAAAAGTTACTACATGACAGTATTGTGATACCAACTCTAACGTACGGAAGCGAAGCTTGGACATTGTTGGAAGGACACAAGTCAAGAGTGAGAGCAGTGGAAATGAGTTATTTAAGAGGAGCCTGTGGAGTCACGTGGAGAGACAGGCTGACGAATGAGGATATAAAGGAACGTTGTGGTGTGGATGTGGATGTGATAGGAAGCGTTATGAGGAATACACTGAGGTGGTTTGGCCATGTGGAGAGGATGGAGGGTGAAAGACTGACGAAGAGAGTATATATGAGTGAGGTGGAGGGGGAAAGAGGGAGGGGGAGGCCGAGGATGAGATGGAGGGATGGGGTGGAGAGGTATATGAGAGAGGGGGGTGTGAGTTGGGAGCAGGGCAGTGAAATGGCGGGGGACAGGGCGACTTGGAGGCGATTTGTTTGTGGCCACCCCAAACGGGATTGAGGCGTCTGGCAATAGATAAATAGATAGATAGATTTTGATACATCAAAATATACTGCTGCTATTTCTTTCTGTCTCTGCTGTGCTTCTTCAATAATACTTCTTATGAAAAAAATTATGTTCCCTCACTGATTTTCCTTTCCTTGCCCCACACTGATAATCACTCGTATTCTCCAGTGAAATGCGTGATGTACAGCATAGTGCCCCCGGAAACTCACTGACACCCCTACCTGGACCCCACGAAGTAGCCGCAGCCGAACCATGGGATGCCGTGCAACAACAGCATAAGTCAGCCCGGGCCGTGCGCCCCTATAGCACCCAGCCATCGCACCGTCGCCCTAGCAGGAAGATGACACTACCATCGGCGAGTGGGACCGCCAGATCAGATCAGGGTGTAGCTGCCTATCCAGCTCCAAACAGCGTCCCTCAGGAGTGTGCCTGTAGCTGCTCCTGCCTTCGTCAGACGGCCGATTGCCGCTCCGAAGGTGCTGTCCCCAAGTCGGCCTATTGCCGCTCCTCCCTCCGGCAGAAGGAGATGGCCTGTGGCTGCTCCTGCCTTCGTCAGACGGCCGATTGCCACCCAAAGCTCCTGCACCCGAGTCGGCCTATAGCCGCTCCTCCCTCCGGCAGAAGGAGACGGCCTGTGGCCGCTCCCATCTTCGTCAGATGGCAGATTGCTGCTCCAAAGGTGCTGCCCCTGAGTCGGCCTATAGCCGCTCCTCCCTCCGGCAGAAGGAGACAGCCTGTGGCCGCTCCCACCTTCGTCAGACGGCCAGTTGCTACTCTGAAGGTGCTTGCCGCTCCGAAGGTGTCCAGAGGCTCGCTGATTCTCCCACTCAGGCCACGGCCAGTAGCCGGGCCTTGGCACCTCATAGTTGCGCCCTTGAGCAGCCACGGCCGATTGCCGGGCCCAACGGCAAGAGAGAGGTGTCTGCAGTGTCATTGCCCCAGCGTGAGATGAGAGCTCGGACCTCCAGCATCGGAGAACCCAAGTGAGGCCTTATGGCTTCCCCTGGCCTCCGCTCCCTACGCCTGGCCCTGGAGAAGACCCACCTGACGAACCCTAGTTCAGGTCGGTGCCACAGCCCCTCCCTGATGGTGCCCCTCGACTCTGGGGACCGCAGCCCTCAGTCACTCCAAACCCTCCCCAGGACGCCCGGGCGTGATCGTTCCACGTCCCAAAGATGGCGTAAGACCACCTCTGGCCGAGACCTGAGCCAGAGATTCCTGAACCTGTTTGGCCCCAGTCCTGAGGGCCACACTCCTGAACCTAGCCTGGAGACTATGGGCCTCTTCGCTACCTGCAGCCCTGGAAGAGAGAGGACGCCCCTGCGAGTCGTCCCATGCCCTCTTGGCACGCCCTCCCTTGGCGATGCCCCTATTCCGGTAGAGTTGTCGCTAGCGTGTCTCCCGACCGCCCCCACTATATGAGTGAATCATGTTAAGTGTGGTGTTGCCCTTGAATCAGTTAAGTGACTTATGCTAAGTGTGACGTTGCCCCAGAATTAGTGTAACAGTGATACAGTGACTTAATGTATGTTGAATATCGGGGCAAGTGAAATCACGGGTGGATGAGTAAGGACGAGTGCAGAAACTAAGTTCTGGTGAATCAGACTCACGAGTGACACCCTTGCAGAAAACCAGTAAGACTACTACCCCAAGAAATCCTCTGTAGTAAAATACACCAATGTCCTTTGTTACAGGAAACAGTAGAGAAAAGTGTTAATAATATTCTCCTGCTTGTATTACCATAAACACAGTGGATTCCCAGTGTCCTCCACCCTCTCTTTAAGAATCTCCTCCCAGCAGCTAGTGTGAACGTAAACAAGAAATAGAATCAATTGTCAAAACCCCTTTGCTATAAAAAAATACTGTTTGAATTAATAATACTTACTTCCTCCCAACATTACTATAACTCTGTTCTGACCCACCGCAAGTCACTCCCCTCGCCCCCTCCCCGTGTGAGACCCACTCCCCGCGCTCCCATGCGCACCTGTATTCCCTGTGCACCTGTGCACTAGAATTACTGTGTAGGCATCAGTATCTGTTAAGCCAGTATCCTGTGAGATACTAATATCTTAGTTAAGGTTTTATTTCTCCTACCACATACTGTGTTGTAATATCTGCTGTTTTGTCCTGTGTCTGACTGTGGTAATATATGTGTAAAGGTTATTGCCTGGAGTTTTTGTGTCCTACCTCTCTTTATTGCACTAAGCCCCGGTCTCGAAAGAGGACCCCGCTACACGTTAGGTGTTCTAGGACCAAGAAGCCGGACCTTTTTCACCTAGCATTACACTGGTGGCCAGCGATGTTTCTTGACCCGGGCATAGAAGAGAGGTAGTGAAGGAATATTTGGCAAAATGGCAACTAAACCTCACGTACAGTTACCCAAGTTTGACCCCGACCAGTATGATATACACACGTATCTGGCAATAATCAAACCCTTACTGGATTTTGGCTTTGATAATGACCAACAGAAAATTGCAGTCACACTCCCACTATTGGGCAAAGCAGCGGTGAACATAGCACCGAAAATCGTCCAAGAGCTCACCTGGGAGAACTTTACAAAGTTCGTTGTTCAAGCCATCATCCCATCATTAGGGAGAATGGTGGCTCTATCCTAATTGGATAGTTGTTCATTTGACGGGGATTTAGATAATACCCTGATACAGGCAAGACACCTAGTTGCTGCTGCCTACCCGGAGGCAGGCAGATGAGGAAACCCTGGATCAGCACACGTTTAACACTCTGCTCAGAGTGCTTCCGAGTGTTGTCAAACAACACTTCACTATCCATGACCCAACTGGAGACAAGGATAGAGATGTCCAGCTCATACAGCACCTCCTGACTGCCTGCCCTATTCCCCAGCAAATTAATGTGGTAAAGAAATTTCCCACTCAACCCCTGGCTCCTCCAACCATGCCAAGTCCGCCCTTGCCTCACACCAGCCCTACCTCAGTGCCCAGTCCGCCTAGGGCACACCCCTCCTGTTGGCGTCCCGTCCCGCAGGAAAATCCGAATCTGATCTTAGTGAATCCATGGGAATACACAGCCTGCAGCTCCCGCTGTCCCCTACATGACATACAGGAATAGCTTAAAGCTGCCTGCCACAGAACCACAGCCCCGGGTTCATGTAAGGTGTCCTCTTTAGAAGGTGAGGCCCCAGAAGACAAACTGGCACCCATAGATGACCCCCATCCAGGAGAACAGGAGCAGGAACAGGAGAATGAAAGCCCCAGACAGCTGGATTTTTTAGGCCCGCCCCCGCACCAACCCACGGTGGTGGGGGCCATTGCCCCTTAGTATCGCCCTCCAGTGTACCACAAGATGAAATTAAATGGCGTGAAGGCCAGACTGCTAGTTGATACGGCAGCAGCCAGATCCTGCCTTTACAGCCACTATTTCTCCCGCCACAAATCGACGTTTGGCCCACACTGCCCCACTGTCACTCACTTTGTGGACACGGGGGATGGCCCCCTGCCCATCCATGGGGAGACTTGGGCCCTATGGGTCGAAACCCACCAGCCGGTGTCCACTCAGCATCAATTCATTATTTTTGACTCCTCCTGCCGGAGCTATGACGGGTATTTAGGGCTAGATTTACTCCAAAAGCTTGCAGCTACAATTGACTGCCGCTACCGACAGCTCCAGTTCCATCCTCCACTCCACCCCACCCAGGCCATTTGCACCTGTACGCCACGGCCCCGGCCAGAAGATTCGCCCGCTCTCCCCCTCCTGTGCTCCCCTCCTCCTCCCCTCCCTCTGCCCCCCCTATCCTCCTCCTCCAGTGCCCCCCCTCACCACCCCTCCTCCTTCCTTCCCCACCACCGTCTCCGCCGCTGTTACCATTCCCTCCCACCACGAGGCCTGAGTGCCCCTTAACCCCTACACCGCGGGCTTGTTTACCAATAACTTGCGTGTGCCTCGGGGTTATTTGGGCTCCGACAGACTCTCAAAAAATATTTGCCAAAAATCAGTTACTAGTCCTAGAATAATAAAATTACATATGCTTATGGCACATACCTTCAGCTTTCTCCTGGAATGATTGTTGAGCCTTCGTCGGTTACCGTAGGACTTGTGGAGACCTCTGAAGTAGGGTAACGAAGTCTCCGCTTTACACTTCCCGACAACCCGTAATATGATTACCACAGCCAGATACAAACACTATAAACACTATTCTACAATTTTCAAGTAGTTTGGGATCCATACTAAAAAAAAAAAACACTGTGAAAGCAATGGAAATTACGAGCGCGTCTGATCGTCGCACTGGCACTAGTTCGCTCATGGTAGTCTGTCATTTATTATTCATAAAACCCCTCACACTTTATATTTCTATTACTATATAACACTTATATATATCTACAGTCTTTATCCATAAGTTTCCTTCAGTAGTATTAGTTTATTGTCACTGTAGGGATTCAATTTCTTTCAGTAAAATACGTAGCATTCACTTTCTCGTCCTGTATACTGGCATTGAGAGTGAATGTCACTTTCATCTTCACTCTCATAACTCATAGCATTCAGACATGCTAGAGTGAAACTTTCACTTTCATTACTCCTAGGGTATATACTCGTATTCTTATAATACTACTCATTTACATTTCTATTTACGTTCTCTATTTTATTTACGTTATTTACATTTCTATTTTATTTACACTGTGTTGTGCACTGTCACTTGAAATAACTTATAAAACTATTTTCCATTGTTCACGTATATTTACATTCATTACTTTCACTTGCTGTTTACACATTATTTACACATTATTTACAATTCCACTTGCACTGTTTTACTCAATAGAAAGATCGTAGTCACTCTTTTATCAATTGTCAGCCCTTTACCTCTTTCCACACGAGGTTTAGTAGGGGGTAAAGGTCACAGAGCCATTTGCATGGGGGTGAAAAAAGGCCTTGAAGTCAGCAAGATGAAACATACGTCCCCTCACTTCAGAAGATGACACTACACTGATAACGCGGGGGCCAGGCCAGGCAGCCTAGAGGCCTGCTTTAGGGGTTATTCAGAGTTACCAATATTACTTCTTGAAACAGCTAAGTCTAGCACTGATATGATTGGCAGGAAATCTAGAGAATACATTATAAATTTGGTAGTTCCAGGTGAATGTAAATATCATTTAGGCTTCTCCCTTCCCTTCTTACATGTATATTTATTACGAAAATAGAATAGAGGCCTACTTAGGAGATATATAATCAGAGCTACCAATGTTAAATCTTGAAACAGCTTTGTGTAGCACTGATATGATTGGCAGGAAATCTAGACAATACATTATAAATTAGGCAGTTCCAGGTGAATGTAAATATCACTTAGGCTTCTCCCTTCTCTCCTTACATGTATATTTATTACGAAAATAGATTATACGGCATATTTCAAGGGGAAAAAAACAGCGAAAATTAGCGAACGAGTGCACGTGAGGTGTTGTCAGGTGATAATTAGCCAATTCCAGGTGTATGACACTCTCACTTACCTGATTTCTTTCTTGTATATATTATTTGGTATAAGAATACGACATAGGGCTTATTTCAATGGATGAAATCAGTGAAAAATTCCAGGGAAGATTTACTTAGCGTACCATGGCCGGGCAGACGAGAGGATAGGGTAATGGAGGGGGGGTAGGGAGGGGAGTCAAGAACGGGGAGAAATGGCTAAATTGTCAACAATGGATGGGAGTACAGATGAGATTAGGAGTGCTGACTAGTGTTGGACATTGTCAGTACTGATAGATGATACAAGCCCCCACTTGAAAGCCCGGGTGAATTCAAAATAACACAGAATCACAAAAGCGACGCCCCGCGGTATGATCCCTTGCTCCCAAGCGTCACGAAAGTGACGCCCCGCGGTTAAGGGGTTAACCGGCCCTCCGGTCCCTCTGTTTTGTTCTCTCCCCTCCTCCCACCGGGAGCCCTTTCTGCCTGCCTTTTATCTCCCACTTTTCTCCCTCCACACCACACTGCCGTCCGCATAGCCAACGTCGTCCCTTCCCCCCTTACCCTCCCAAAAGGGCTCGTTATTGGAGAGATGGAGGAAGCCGAGCCCTCTGCCCCATCATCCTCCCACTTCCCTGCCCCCCTACCCCCCATTCCCAACCATCTCTCTGCCCAGCAGTCAGACA
Source organism: Coenobita brevimanus (assembly GCF_032717465.1). Classification (NCBI taxonomy): domain Eukaryota; kingdom Metazoa; phylum Arthropoda; class Malacostraca; order Decapoda; family Coenobitidae; genus Coenobita; species Coenobita brevimanus. Next base: position 30,126,618 of record NC_136960.1, on the reverse strand, counting down.
CCCTACGTCGCCTTCTCCTGGATTTCCAGGACCTGTTTGCGACAGGACCAGCAGACATAGGGCACACCACGTACCTGTCACATGAAATTTAAACGACAGGCCCACCCATTAGACAGCCTTCCCGACGGAAGAACCCCCGACAAAGGGAAGAAGAGGACCGCCAGGTACATGCAATGATAGAGGCCGGCGTTATTTCCCCCTCCACCAGCCCTTGGTCCTCCCTCATCGTTCTAGTAAAGAAGAAAGACGGCACGATGCGATTTTGCATCGATTACCACTGCCTGAACAACATCACCATCAAAGATGCCACTCCCCTCCCACGAATTGATGTTTCCCTTTATGAGGCGTCTTGGTTTTCCACCTTTGACCTCCAGTTCTGGTACTGACAGGTCCCTGTACATCCAGAACACCGAGGCAAGACGGCCTTTTCCATGAGCAATGGCAAACATTACGAATTCAATGTCCTGCCATTCGGCATCTGCAATGCCCCTACCACTTTCTCCAGGCTAATGGAATCTGTCCTGAGCGGCCTCACTTGGAAGATATGTCTGGCCTATTTGGACGGCGTCATCGTTTTTAGCCAGACCTGGGCTGACCACTTGCAGCGCCTCCGCCGAGTCTTCACTAGGATTCACCAGGCAGGCCTCAAGCTCCATCCCTCTAAGTGTGTCCTGGCCACCAGGACTGTCTCGTTCCTGGGGCATGTTATCTCCCAGGCAAGAATCTCCCTGGACCCTGATAAGCTTAGCGCCATAGCGGACATACCACCACCACAGGACATCGACGGCATCCGTGCCTTCCTAGGACTCACATCCTACTATCGTCGCTTCATGAAGGGGTTCGCACAAATTGCAAAGCCTCTTCACGACCTGACCAGGAAGGGGGAGCCGTTCATCTGGAATGAAGAAAGGCGAGCTGCCTTCCAACAGCTAAAAGACAAGCTCGTCTCTGCCTCCATCATGGTTTTTCCAGATTATGCCCTCCCTTTTTGCCTCTACACCGATGTTTCCCTCACTGCCATAGGCGCCATACTAGCCCAGGTACAAGCTGGTCGGGAACACATCATTGCCTGTGTGAGTCACACCCTGAATCCAGCCGAGAAGAATTATGCCACAACCAAGCGAGAATGCCTCGGCATAATTTGGGCCCTCCAACGTTTTAGGGCTTACCTTTCCGGGACCCAGGTCACAATTATCACTGACCACCTGTCACTCCAGTGGTTACGCCAGTCTGACTTACATAATGCCCAACTCATCAGGTGGCACAAAACCCTGGAGGAATTTCAGTATGAAATCTCCTACAGACCCGGAAAGCTCCACACCAATGCATATGTCCTCTCCCGCCTCCCCATCCACACGGTACAGCCAGATCCGGACCTTCTACAACTATGGCACCGCAAGGAATGGTCCCCCTGGATTCCTGCCCACCTGTTCGCCAAACTATGCTGACAGGGTGACCACCTCCTAACCCCGTCTGGGCATATCCTCCTGACCCCCGATACGGCGCATGACACCCTGCGCCACCTTCATGCCCATAACGGCACCTACCTGGGCACCAAGAAATTATTACAAGTGTTCAATGACACCTACTGGGCGCCAAACCCCTCCACCCTCGCCAAGGAAATCATTCAAACTTGCTGCGGCTGTGCACTGGGAAAAGATGTCACCCGGACTGCCGGACCCTTATGCCACATCACCGCCCACAAGCCTTGGCAACTCCTGGCGATAGATGTAGTAGGCCCCCTCCCTCCCAAATCTGGATATAAATATGTGATCCCCTTTTTGGACACATATTCGAAATTTGTAGTAGCCTGCCCAGTGAAAGAGCATCATGCAGTCGCCGTCGCCGATGCCCTTCTACAACACGTGTTCCCTTATTTTGGCATCCATCAAGCCATCCATTCTGATAATGCCCCTGAATTCTCCGGGAAAATCTGGGAGGAACTCGCCAGAACCTTTGGGTATAAAATCTCCCACTCCTCTCCTTACTGGCCACAGGGGAACTCAGTATGTGAACGTAGCCATTGTACTCTCATGAATCAATTACGCACACGCATCAAGGCTACGAAAAATGATGACAGGCTGGCTCGTGTGAAGATCGTTCAGTGGGGCATGAATTCCTGGCCCCAGAAGACGGGGTTTCCCCACATGAAAGGATATTCGGCGAAGCCCCCCTTCTATTACCACTGTGCTAACAACTGCAACCACCCGCCTCCGCTCCCACTACAGATCCGTTGCAGCTTCTGAAGGGCCGACTGCACCACCTACAAAAAACTCTAGACCTCGGCCCCGACACAGCCTCCAACCCCTTCAGCCCGGGTGACACCATCAGCATCGACCAACTTCCCACCCCCCACAAACTCGCCCCCTGCTTCACGGGGCCCCACACAATCACCCACGTCCCCAACCCTTACCAGGTTGTCATAGATTATCACGGCACCCCGCACACCCTCCGAAACCACCACGTGCGCCCTTTCCGCATGCCCGCCTCTGCCACACCGACCACACACCCCCAACCTCCCCATGCTCCCGGGCCACCCTCCACTTCCACATAGGAGTGTTACATTTCCTCCTTGCCCTCCCCCTCCACCACCCCTACCACCTCAGCCTCCCCGGCTGCCACCACTCCCGCACCTCACCTGACATCTCACCCGCCCTACCAACCTCCCCTCGCTCTTCCTCACCCCTTCCCTCCGCTGCCCCACCCTCACTGCCCAACCTCACGTGTCCTCCCCGTGCCGCCACACCCTCACCACAACCCACTACCACTGCCCTCCGCCCACTGCCCTTGCGTACGCCCACTCCAATGGCCTCACCCCCCACTGCACCCCACACTCACACAGCAGCCCGTACTACCCAACCCCGCCCACCCCACACACCCACTTCCCCACACACTCCCACCCTCAGAACCACCACCACCTGCTCAGGCCGCCTCTCACGCCCACCTGCCCGATACACCCATTATCCTACACCACCTGCCTCCCCACGATGTCACACTGACATGACACACCAAGCCCAAATCCCCTCCACCTACACTCCCCAGAGACTCAATGCCGCATTACCACGGCACAAAACCCGACCCCGACCCTTGGTGTGCAGCATACACGCCAGCAGCATCACCGAGCAAGATGAAAGTGTGACGGGCCATATGGATGCCTACCCTCGGCAGGAACCGCCGGCTCCGTGGACCACACCACCTGCTGACCCTCCTCCTTTCCGCCCTCACCACCTCCACGCTCTTCCTCACCTGCGACACGGAGCAGGAAGAAAACCACTACACTGCTGCCTGGCAGGCCCTACTACAACACCTCCAGCCTGTGTGCACCACACATGACACTCACATATACCACCTCCAGCCACGGGGACGTGACATTTTCCAGGGGGAGAGTGGTGAAATGCGTGATGTACAGCATAGTGCCCCCGGAAACTCACCGACACCCCTACCCGGACCCCATGGAGTAGCCGCAGCCAAACCACAGGATGCCGTGCGACAACGGCATAAGTCAGCTCGGGCCGTGCGCTCCTATAGCACCCAGCCGTCGCACCGTCGCCCTAGCAGGAAGATGACACTACCTTCAGGGAGTGGGACCACCAGATCAGATTGAGGTGGAGCTGCCTACCCAGCTCCAAGCAGCGCCCCTCAGAAGTGTGCCTGTAGCCGCTCCCACCTTTGCCAGATAGCCAATTGCCGCTCTGAAGGTGCTGCCTCCGAGTCGCCCTATTGCCACTCCTCCCTCCGGCAGAAGGAGACGGCCTGTGGCCGCTCCTGCCTTCATCAGACGGCCGATTGCCGCTCCGAAGGTGCTGCCCCCTAGTTGGCCTATAGCCGCTCCTCCCTCTGGCAGGAGATGGCCTGTGGCCACTCCCGCCTTCATCAGACGGCCGGTTGCCGCTCCGAAGGTGCTTGCCACTCCGAAGGTGTCCAGAGGCACTCTGATTCCTTCAATCATGCCATGGTCAGTAGCCGGGCCTTGGTGCCTCGTAGTTGCGCCCTTGGGCAGCCACGGCCGATTGCCAGGCCCCACGGCCAGAGACAGGTGTCTGCAGTGTCATCGGCCTAGCGTGAGACGAGAGCCCAGACCTCCAGCATCGGAGAACCCCAGAGAGGCCTTACAGCTTCCCCTGGCCTCCACTTCCTATGCTGGCCTCCGCTCCCTATGCCTGGCCCTGGAGAAGACCCACCTGATGGACCCTAGTTCAGGTCGGTGCCGCAGCCCCTCCCTGACAGCGCCCTTCAACTCTGGGGACCGCAGCCCTCAGTCACTCCAAACCCTCCCCAGGACGCCCGGGCGTGATCGTTCCACGCCCCCAAGACGGCGTAAGACCACCTCCGGCTGAGACCTGAGCCAGAGATTCCTGGACCTGTTTGGCCCGTCCTGAGGGCCACACTCCTGAACCTAGCCCGGAGATTACGGGCCCCTTCGCCACCTGCAGCCCTGGACGAGAGAGGATGCTCCTGTGAGTTGTCCCGTGCCCTCTTGGCACGCCCTCCCTTGGCGGTGCCCCTATTCCGGCCAGAGTTTTTGCCAGCATGTCTCCTCGCTGCCCCCACTATATGAGTGAATCATGTTAAGTGTGGTGTTCCCCAGAATTAGTTAAGTGACTTATGCTAAGTGTGACGTTGCCCCAGAATGTGTAGCAGTGATACAGTGACTTAATGTATGTTGAATATCGGGGCGAGTGAAATCACGGGTGGATGAGTAAGGACGAGTGCAGAAACTAAGTTCTGGTGAATCAGACTCACGAGTGACGCCCTTGCAGAAAACCAGTAAGACTACTACCCCAAGAAATCCTCTATAGTAAAATACACCAATGCCCTTTGTTACAGGAAACAGTAGAGAAAAGTGTTAATAACATTCTCCTGCTTGTATTACCGTAAACACAGTGAATTCCCAGTGTCCTCCACCCTCTCTTTAAGAATCGCCTCCCAGCAGCTAGTGTGAACGTAAACGAGGAATAGAATCAATTGTCAAAACCCCTTTGCTATAAAAAAAAAAAAAAATACTAAGTTTGAATTTATAATACTCCCTCCCAATATTACTATAACTCTGTTCTGACCCGCCGCGAGTCTCTCTCCTTCCCCCCCCCCCCGGGTGAGACCCACTCCCCACGCTCCCACGCGCACCTGTATTCCCTGTACACCTGTGCACTAGAATTACTGCGTTGGCGTCAGTATCTGTTAAGCCAGTATCCTGCGAGATTCTATTATCCTAGTTAAGGTTTTATTTCTCTACCACATACTGTGTTGTAATATCTGCTGTTTTTCCCTGTGTCTGACTGTGGTAATATACGTGTAAAGGTTATTGCCTGGAGTTTTTGTGTCCTACCTCTATTGCACTAGGCCCCGGTCTCGAAAGAGGACCCCGCTACACGTTAGGTGTTCTAGGACCGATAAGTCGGACCTTTTTCACCTAGCTTTACATCCAGCTTTTCTGTCTCCTTCATTTCTATTATTTTCTCCATCATTTGCATCAGGTGGGAGTTCCGTATCAGTCCTCTATAATTGTTTAAATCTTCTTGTTACTTTTTCCCTAATATATATATATATTTATGGATGCCTTGTGCCGTTTATTTGGTATCATTTCTCTTTCATATATTTTCATCATCATTCTTATTATTGAATCCTTCATCCTTTTCCCACATCTTTTAATCATTTCATTGCTAATTGTATCTGGACCAGTTGCTTTACCAGTCTTTAGCTTTGTAATTACCATTTTCACCTATTCCTCGCTTAATTTTTCCTCTTCCTTGTTTTCATAAATCCAACATTCTCTTATCATACTCTCTAAGGCATTCTGTGTACTCCTCATAACCTTTTGTTACGTCATTTGTTTTCCAAACCTCTTTATAATATTCTGTAACTCCTTCTTTTATCTTTTCTGGGTTTCTTAAATCATTTCCATCTTTATCACTATAGACTGCCACTGGGGTTTCTTGTTAAGTCTTCTTCTTAACCTCCACAGCGTTTCACTATTAATTCTTTTATCATTAAGCTCATTAGTAATTTCTTCTATTCTTCTTTCCTCATTTTCATTTATATATTTTACTATAATTTGCTCAATCTCTTTTCTTTCTGTTATAAAGTTTGCTTTTCTAGTTTTATCATTCTTTTTCTTATTTGTTTCCTTATCTTCCTTTTTCTTTCAATATCTTCACCCTTTTATCTATTCCTGGTTTAACCCTTTTTTATATTATTTTCCCAAATGCTCTATCCAGTATTCTATATACTGCTTCCTTCCACTTATTCCACTCAATTTCTATACTTTGTTCTCGGTTGTTTACTTTTTTCCACATGCTCTCAAAAATTTCATTTTTCTCTGTCATTTCTTTAAACTTTCCCCATCCTCCTTCTTTTCTAAAGTGCCACTTTCTTACATTTTCATTCCTTACTTCTTTCATTTTATCACCCATTGCTATTAATATTGTATTGTGGTCTGTTTCTTTAATTTCTTTGTTTCTGTATTTACTTAGCTTGTACATTCCTTCCTCATCTATAGTCATATCTATTATGTCCTCATATACACTCCTATTCGTTATCACATTATCTAGTATAGATTTTTCTTCATTATTTCTTGTGTTTACTCTTGTCCATTTACCTTTACATTTTTCTGTTCCATTTATTATTACACCTTTAACATTCTCTACCATTTGGATCAGTGCTTTGCCTGCTTCATTTTTCCCTACATTATTTCCAACTATACCATCCTCCTCATTTCCTATTTTTGCGTTTAAGTCTCCAATGATTATATAATCTTCACCTATTTTTTCTATGTTTCTAATGTGTTCTTTAAGATACTGAAACTCTTAATCAATTTTATCATTCGTCACCCTTCCTTCTGTTTTTCCATATACACTAATTACATTCAGTGCTTTTTTTCTGGTTTCTATTCTTACTGTCATTTCTTCTATATCTCCTGTTTCCTCACTAATTTTTACTGTGTTTTGCTGTGATTTCTTTTGACCATAATTTCTATTCCACCACCCACTTTATTTTCTGTTATTATTACTGTATATGCTTTATATCCTTCTAACTTCACCACTTCTCCTCTGCTCAAGAATGTTTCATTAAATACTATAATTTCTGGGTCTATTTTGTTTGTCACTTCTCTTAAACTTACTTGCTTTTCTTTAATTCCTCTACAGTTTGCAAACAAAATTTTAAATTTATTTTTACCATAATTTTGATACTCTCTACTGTTATGTTTTCTATTTTCATTTGTTCTATGAGTAACTTTGTTCTTTATTTTCTTTTTCCCTCTCACTTAGATACTCATTTTCCCTCACATTCTTCCTTCCTGCAAGTTTTTAATTTCCTTCCACATGTCTTCCACTCTCAATATTAATTTTTCTAGTACTATTTTTCTGCTTTCCCAAAAATTTTCTTCCTTCAATATTTCTCGCATGTTCCCTATTTTTGTTTCACTGTTTTCATTTACCGGTACAATTTTTTTGTCTTTTGTCTCCTCGTGCACATAGTTGCAGTATTTGCCCTTTTTACAATGCCCTTTTTCAAAGAATCTGCACCTTTCATTTTTTATATGATAAAACCTACATCCATTCCCTTTCATACATTTTCCTTTCTTATAATACTTACATTCAATGTTCCTTCTTTCTATGACTGCCTCATTTATTCTCACTATATGTTTGTATCTACACGCTTTTCCAAATTTACAGTTTCCTCTAGCAAAATACCAACATTCCTTTATTTCCCTGTCCTCTTCCAGATTTCTCTGTCCTTTTTGTTGTTTAACTTTTTTTGTACTTTCTTTTTGTTCTTCTTTTCTGTTTTCTCTTTCTCCTGCCATTTATTTTTTACCATTTTCTTTTCTGTCAATAGCTTCATAATGTTTTTGTTATTCTTTTCTCTATCAGTTACTGTTACTTCACTATCAGCTACATTATCCTCACTGGTTTTCATTGCTTGACTGTTTTTCCCTTCTGTTTCATATATTTCACTTTGTTTTTTATATTCATTTTCCATTTCTATCTCTTTGTGTTTGCTTTCTCCAAATTTTTCTGTATTATGTCCGTATTCTGCTCTTTTTCTTGTCCTGGTTTCGTCATCCATCTTGTCATACTGTTCTTTAAGTTTTTGTTGACTCTCTGTATCTAATCTTTTCAAAGCAGTGTTTTCTTCCTTTATTATAATGAGGATCTCTCTTAGTTTTTCCTCATCCATTTTTTGCTTCTTCGTTTTGAATACTTTCATACATGACCCTTTCTTCCAAAGTTTTACTTATTTTCCTCAGATTTTTATAATCTTTTTTTTTTCATCATAAAAATTTTTCTTCCTATTTTCTTCATATTTTTTTTCTAATTTCTTTTGCATTCCCTCTGCTTTTTCTTTCTCTTTAGACAATATTTCCTTCTTTTCACTCTGTCCATATCTTTCCTTTGATTTCTTCAAATTTTCTTCCATTTTCTTATGCCTTTCCGCCACAATTTCCAATTCCCTATGAACTTGTTTTAATCCCTTTTTTTCCTTGCCTGCCCCATTTTCTCTCTTACGTACAAGACACTGATTGCATTTATACCTTATATTTACACACTCTCCATTGTCCTTCCTAACTGCCTCATATAATTCACTTGACATTTTGTGCTCAGTGCAATGTCTTCTTGTCCCCAATTGTATGTGAACCCATTCTTCACACCCATCACACCACATTGCTTTGTCTTGTTTCCCCACATATTTTCTGCATCTAGCACACTTTCTTTTTGTATCTGGAGACTATTGTGTTGATGTAATGATTTCCAAACTGTTAAAAATAATGTTTACTGAATTGTTCTTGTCGTCTGTCTCCTGTTCATTCTTTCAAACTTGCTTCCCAATTTTCCGTTCTTGTTTTCCACCGTTTTCCCATGCTTCTGTGTCTTTCATTCTAGGCCTCTGCTTCTCACCAATTTCTTGTCATTGTTTCTCCTTCTACTCCTCACTGTCGTCGTTGCTGCCTTGGGCCCCTGCTGCACCACTGTTATTCTTATTGTCTGATCCTTCGCACATTCTCAGTGAAAATTATGCAAATTGGGATGATTGGATCCCCAGAGCTGAAGCATCAATTTACTGCGCAATTAGCAAATCCATAGGAGATACACCTCATTTCATCATTGACGAGTCAGACAAACATCTCCTTTGCAAGACGTTAGAAGGCAAACAAATTCCTGTATAAAATTATGATGATTATCCTAAACTTTGTTTATGTGAACTTCAAGAAATACACACATAGGTAAAGAAACAGTTAACGATGTCCAAGGAAGAAATGACAATCATTTAATATGAAGGCAAAAAAATAAAACATCAGCACAGTTGATATGGTCTATGGCACCATTCACACTGGAGACAATAAACTGTCACCAAACTTTGAAAGCACATACAGAGTAATTAAGAGAAAAGCCAATATGCTAGTGATTAAGTCACGAACAAGTGATGAAGAAAAAGAAATTCATATTGATCACTAAACCCTGTCATGCACCATAGGTTTCCAAGCCTGGCACAAAACCAAAATCCAGCTTAGGCTACCTCCACTCGTGCGGAAAGGAATAAAATTCTAAGGCAAATTTACTCTCGGAAAATGCGTACCTTATTATAAGTTATAGCCCATTATCTTTGCTATGTATATACTATAAGATAAACAAGAAAAAAAAAACATAATACAGATGAATAAATGTATAGAAATGAACCAAGAATAAAATCTTATTTAGGTGAAAACTTGGTTTTAATAACTTCCCAACATCACTGCACAAAATGTTTCCTGGGACGCGCAGTTGCAAAGTACATCTACATGCAGAACTTCATGAGCTTTCTAATGAGCCCCGTGGCGATTTGATACGCCCAATAGTTTTCGAATAAATTGAAAAAAAAAAATTGCCTAAAAATGTCTGATTTGTTTATCATTTCGTATGTTATTGTTCATACTGTAACAAACATATATGTAATTTATATCCAGTTTTGTAACCCAAAGGTTAAGGAAGCCCTTGATATTATAGACATTGTTATAACCCTTACTGTTACTGAGAAAATTAATTGTGAAAAGTTAGGACGGGTTGATCGCGGTAACAGCACATAAGCTCCTTCCCATAAGCTGAATACAGTATGTTTGTGTTTCAGAACTTTTCCCAATATAGTAATTTGCATACATAGGTCATTTTGCTTTGCAAAAGTATGCATAACAAATCATCATCTTGATCATCCTCACTTTCGATTTTTTATGCGACCTATACTTTACGAGAAAACTGCCTGACAGAAAAACAGTGAAATGCACCACATTTTCCCTATGAGAAAATATAGTAAACACACATTATATACCTTATAATACATAGTATAAAAACTAGACAAACAAGCTGGTTACTCACATCCTCTAGCAGTGTTGTAATGCTTCTGGAATGTACAGATGGAGTTGCAGAGAGGAGGAAAGGTACGATCACAACCTATGTGTGTGTGTTCTTACCTGCCTAATTGTTCTTACCTAATTGTATCTTGACAGGAATGAGTCAAGCTCGTACTGTCCCGTGTTTTAAGCCATTTTTATCACACATATCCTTGAATTTATGAAAAGTTTTGGCACACAGTACTTCATATGGTAGTACATTCCACTCACCAATTGCCCTATTTGGGAAACTGAATTTCCTTATGTCTCTATCACCTCTATTTTTATGCAGTTTTTTTACAGTGTCCCCTTGCTGATGCTTCACCGTATGATATATATTCCTTTAAGTCTACTTTCTCTTTCCCTGAGATGCAGTTATATAGCATAATCATGTTTCCCCTTCTCCTCCTCTCCTGCAGTGTTGGTTGATTCAGTCTTTCTAGTCTTTCTCCATAGCTTAGATCCCTTAAGCTTGATACAAATCTTGTAGCTGCCCTTTGTACTTTTTCAGTCTTATCTATGTGATTTCTGAGATGAGGATTCCAGACTGCTGATGCATACTCCAGGGTTGGTCTGATGAATGATGTTATCTTCTTCAGCATATCTTCATTTATATATGTGAATGCTATTCTCATATTAGCAAGCAACGTATACATGTTTCGTACCTTCTCACTGATGTGATCATCTGGTGAGAGTCTGTTACTGATAATTACTCCTAGGTCCTTCTCCTTTTCTGATATGTGTACGGTTGATCTTCCTAACTTATAATCCCAATCTGGTCTTTTCTCACTTTTACCAAATTTAATTACATGACACTTATCCACATAAAATTTCATTTGCCATTTATTGCTCCATGCATGAAGCTTCTTCAATTCCTCTTGCAGCTCTTTGCAAGAATCCATGTTAGTAATTTTCCTTAGAATTTTTGCAACTTCTTCAAACATATTTAGATAGCTTCCATTTCCAATGTTACTGTCTGTGTCATTTATATATACTAAAAACATAATTGGTGCCAACACTGAGCCCTGTGGCACTGCTAGTCACTTCCCTCCATGATGAGTAATTTCCCATTAATATTGTTCTCATTTCCTTTTTTCTGGGAAAGTCCTGCATCCAACAATATAGATTGCCATGGATACCTCCTTGATGGTACAGTTTCCATAAAAGTCTTTAGTGCGGTGCACTGTCAAATGCTTTGTTAAAATCTAAATAGATACTGTACACCCATCCTTCTCTTTTCTGTAATGTTTCTGTAACTCTATCGCAATAACTTAAAAGATTAGTAACATGATTTTCCCTACCTAAAACCGAACTGCCTTTCTGTTATCATACCGTGTTCTTCTAGATGTTTTACCCAAAACTTCCCTTATCAACTTTTCTAGTATCTTACAACACTTGTCAGTGATACTGGTCGATAGTTGAGTGGATCCTGTCTATTCCCTTTCTTAAACAGGGGAACAATGTTTGCATTCTTCCAAATATTAGGTAGTTTACCTTGACCTAAGGATTCCTTAAATATTAAATACAATGGTCTCCTTAGCTCTTCTGCACATTCATGCAACACCCAACCTGATATTCCGTCAGGACCATTTGTTTTTCCTTTGTCCAATTTACGTAGCTCCTCCTGTACTTCTTTTTCTGATATTTGCATATCTGGTAATACATGTGGGCATGCATATTCCATACCATCTCTCTCAAAATGTCTTTCTTTTGTAAAAACTTACTTAAAGTTTTTATTTAGTACTTCACGCATATCTTTTTCTTGTGTATAGATGATCCCCTCTTCCGTAATGGATTGTATTTTATCTTTAACTTTGGTTTTACTTCGGAAATAGCTGTAAAAAAGCTTAGGTTGATCACTACTTTTATTTAAAATGTCCTCCTCAAACTGCCCCTGAGCGTCCCTCCTTATCTTTGTATAATCATTTCTTGCCTGTTTATAGTTGTTATATGCCCTTTCGCTATTGTGTCTTCTGTATCTATTCCATACCAAGTCTCTTTTTTATTTTGCTTTTTTACACTCTGTATTAAACTATTACTTGATTTTCATTTCTGTTGCCTTGTGCTGTGGAATGTAATTTTGGACTCCTGTTTCATAAAGATCACAAAATTTTCTATACATAATATTTAAATCTTGTCCTCTAAATTCTTTTTCCCAATCTGTTTCTGTGAAGTACTTCTTCAGGTCATAATAATTGCCCTTTTTGTAATTTAGACTCTTTTTGTAATTCTCATTGCTGGTAATGTCATATGCAATCCAGAAGGCACAAGTTAATACTATATGGTCGCTTTTGCCGAATGGGGAGTGATATATTATACTGTCAATTTCATTTTCTTTCCTGGTAAATATAAGATCTAGTACGTATGGATCATCAAGTCCTCTTTTTCTGGTGTTTTCCTCTACATGCTGTATTAAGAAGAAGAACTGCAAGATCTAAGAGCTTTTGATCCCAACTGCTTTCATGGCTTTTTACATTTAGAGTATTCCAATTTATATTTGAATTGAAGTCTCCAGTTGGTACAATTCTTTCACATTTCACTTCCATTCTATGTAATAATGTTCTTAAACTCTGAATTGTACTTTCTGCGAGGTCTTCATATTCGTCTCTTTCCCAGGTGTTTTTTTTAGGTGTCATGTATAAATTTGCCACAGTTAAGTTCCCTTCATAATAATGTGTTAATTTCCAATGCAATCAGTTATACTTGTGAGGGTATTATCTAGTTTTATTTCTTTGACTTGCAGATTTTTCTTTGTTAAGATTATAGTTCCTCCCATTCTTAAAAATCTGTCTTTTCTCCATACATTGTATTTCTCGAATTTTAGGGTATTGTTTGATATATTTGGAGTTAATTTTGTTTCAGTTAGGCAGATAACGTGTGGTTCCTTTTCTTTGATATAGTCTTCTATCTGTAATAATGTAGACACCATTCCATCTACATTTGAGTACATCAACCTAACCATCTTATTTACATACTTGCCGTGACTTAAGTCTACTGCCTTTGTCCTTTCTCTTCTCTGTTGATTATGTACCACTTTCTTACTTGCAGTCCAATTGCTTTGTAAAAAAAAGTACTCTTCTCTTCTGATCTTCCCTCGTTCTCTATTTTTGCCTCCTCCCTCTTCTCTTTTAGTATTCTCAATTCCTCCTGAGTTAGGCATTGTTTTATCCATACTTTTTTAAAATTCCTCTTTTTTCCATGAGTTTATTTGCATTTTTTAGTATTGCCTCCAAAGTGTTCACACTCTGGAAGGTTACTTTCAGAGGCCTTGTCTTATTTCTCTCATATCTCCCAAGCCTTTTGTGTTCCTTGACATCTTTATTGCAGATTTCATCTGATACTTCCTTCAATATGGTCATTTATTTTTGCCATCTCCTTTTTGTCTCTTGAAATTTTGTTTTTTTTATTTCTTCCTCCTCTATGCCAGTGATTACTATAGATTTATTGATATCTGCACAATCTTTGACCAATGTAGGGTTATTTTGGATTATTTTCTTCACTTCTTTCCTAATGCTTTCTTCTTCGACTCTTGTTTCTAAGTCTTTCCTAACTTTCACCATTTCAACATACATAGTTTCCACATCATCTTTATAACTTTGCATCACTTCATTCACCTGGGTTAACTTCTCTTCAATATCATTATTTTGGGCTATCAGACTACTTGCTTGCCTAACAGTCTCTGTATCATTTTTTAATTCCTCCATAATGCTCTCATGGTTAACAACCGAACTTACCATTTTAGTGATCATCCTTTTAACCCGCTCCAACCTGACGTTTTCTGGGCAGTGGTACGCCCCAGTCCCGACATTTTTGGACCTTTTTTTTTTTTGGCTCAAACATCCGCTTTTGGTGAGAAACATCGAAAATTCATAGAGAAATCGCTCACTTGAGGTTTAAAATACTCGATTTAGGTACGAGTACTTCCTTACCTGAGTGGGTTTTCTAATAGGCTGGCACCAAAGAAAACGAGTTCTATGGGAGGGTAATTATTTTATCCACTCATAAACAGTATTTATTTATTTACTTGGTACGAATTTATATGTAGTACAAGAGTGTATTGGTTTTCAAACAGTAATATAGCATTATAAGCATTGTTTCACTCACTAACTCATCACCATTCATGACCTTTTTTTTCCCACATTACCTGATCATCATTTCTGACTGTTTCTTCCTCTAATGCTATGTAAACTTTGTCCTCCACATTGTCATCGATTGGGGAATCACTCTGGCCCTGAATGTCTTTATTGGCCAGGTCACTGGTAACAGGTGAATTGCCGAGACAATGGCGTGCAGGGGGGGGGAGAGGTTATGCGGTGTAAGGCATTGTTCCTGCTTGGCATCTTGTAGAGGAATAGAGGAAGGTGTCCCGTGTATACGTGCCAAAAATCACTCGCGAAATCACTTGCGAAAATTGAAAATTGTGCAAATTAGGGACCTTACAATGTTGCCGCGTTAATTCACGTCGCCGGGACATGAGTGCACATCATGTGCGGACGTTAATTCACGTCGCTGGGACGGCGTGGGTTAAGTGAACCTACCTCAACTGTCAGCTCATCTGTTGTTGTCTCTTTCCTGTTTAATTCCTTAACTAATTTTTATTTTCTTCTGCATACGCAGTTGTTTCTTAATGTGATCTATTTCACTTTAAAATGCCCTTTCCAATCTGTTCACCCTTTCTACTAATTTGTTGAATGTTTCCATTTCGACTACTTCCTGGTAGAAATCATCCTGTTTTCTACCCCTTTCTTTCTTCCCAGCTCCTTCCATATTCACTTCACTTAATATGGTGGTCCTTTTTATGTTAATAATAAGAAAAGAAAATGTTTTTTACTTACAATTTGTGCATCTTAACTCGCCTGTGGTGCCGTACGATAGTTGAAACAGCTGTGAATCCTGTGACTTGATCAACACATTCCTGCATTAACCAGTTATGTTCTGTTATTTGGGCAAAACTTTGCTTAGGCTTGCTCTAATATTTTAAATACCATTTAGGTAAACCCTGTACAGAGCTTGACTCATACAAAGATACTACTTCGGTATAGCCAGTTGTATCGAGTGTTCAACTTGGAGCGAGGGGATGTGACGTGTTTACTCTCTGACGCCTGGTGTGTGTGGTATGTGTGGCATGTGCATGTGTGTGTGTGTGTGTGTGTGTGTGTGTGTGTGTGTGTGTGATTTACTGCTGTATGCATTCATCAGTATGGTACTGATGAAAGCATAATACAGTGCAGAGAGGCACATCACAAACAGGATATATATGACTGTTGTCCTTCTTTCTCTTGTGCAGTAGCACAGCAAACACCACAGCCTTTTCCTATTGGGAATTCTTTCCAGGGTGTGGTGGAGAGTAGAGTCCAAGCGTGTCCTATCGTTGACATATCGACGGCGCTTGGACAGCAGTGCTCCTCCATCTCCTTGCTTCTGTACTCCTGCTGGAGGTGCAGTGGCAGAAGCTGGCTGAGTACCCCTGATGGGCCAGTTATTGTGGGAGGTGGAGCAGCGGCAGCAGTAACTGACTGAGTTACATCTGATGGACCAGCTACTGCAGGAGGTGGAGCGATGGTTACAGGTAGAGGGGAGGCTGCAGTTGATGGAGTGGTTGCTGCAGGTACTGGTGCTCATCGTCGCGATGGAAGGTCAGGTGCATGGTGGAGGACAAGATCCGATGCAGCCCACTTCTACCCCCAGAATGCCAAGAGCTTGTGGCATATGTGCTCCTGGAATTTATGAGAGTCATAGGCCTGTTGGTGTTCTTCTTGTAGATGGTGTAGGCACTGAAGAGGGCCGTGTGAATGAAGTAAAAGAACATTTTCTTTGTCCACTTGACTGTTCTCCTTTTGGTGGGGAAGTACTGGATCACCTGATCGCAATGATCCACCCTCCGCATGTGCCGATTGCAGTTCTCCACCATGACTGGTTTGTTGACAGTCTTGATGATGTGGTCGAATTTGCCATCTGGAGCCTTGACCCTCCCATGCACCTGCTTGAGGACAATGTTGTCGGTGTGGAAAGTGGACACCATACAATAAGCATGTCCTTCAACAACAACACCATCACATTGCCCTTGTGCCTAGCTTCCACGCCATCATCAGGAAGGCATCTAGCGCTGCTGATTTCCTGCAGCTCTCTCGGTACTCTCCTTGCAAGCCGTACTGTGCCACACACATACACTTTCTCGCTGAAGAGGCATTCACAAGGTAATACAGAGTTGTAATAATTGTCCATATACAACTTGTATCCTTTGTCCTTCAAAGGTTCAGCGAGGCCCCACACTGTGTTTTCAAGTTATTTCTTCTCCCTTGTGTAAATTTCGAAGTTCCAAATGTAGTCACTCTTTGCCTCAGCCATGATGTAAAGTTTGATGGCATACTTTTGGGACTTCATCGGGTTATATACATGGAAGGAGAGCCGCCCCTTCCAACCCAAAGATTCCTCATCCAGGCTCAGATGTTCGCACGGGATGTATACCTCCCTGAACCCCTGAGGGAGATACTGCATCATTGTGCGAATCCTTATTAGCCAGTCTTGATTGTCCTTGGGTATGGCAAGACTGTTGAAAGCATGATAGTGCTTCAGGATGGCCCTGAAGCACTTTCCACTCATCATCCACTGAAATATGGAGTAATTGTGTACCTCCGTGGACTGCCAATAGTGTTTTATGGGTGGCAGGTCACAAATCCCCATGAGAAAGTATATCCCAAGGAGCCTGGCCATCTCCCTTTCATTACAGAGATACAAAGCATCTAGTGCAGTTCCCAGGAATGTTGCGCAGTTGTTTGTTTCCACCATCAGGTAGGTTAGCAACTCCCTGGTAAAAAAATATATATATAGGAGTGGAATTGCTGGTGCTGCCACTCACAAACCTGGAATTTCAGTGAAGGAGCCTGCATTGGGTATAAATGACCCAGAACTCCAGTTACCACCTTGATGGTCTTCACCTGGGGAAATGCTTGACTGTGTACATATGTGGCACACACTACCCGAAACCAGACGACTACCTTTCGGCCGTCCACCGCCACCTCACCTAGGCTCACGCCACCCTCGTCTTTGGGGTGGGGAGGGAGATGGTGATGATGATTGTGTCGATGATGGTTTTGTTGAAGATTCTGGTGATCATAGTGGTGGAGATGACAGTGGTGGAGGTGGTTGTGGTGGAGATGGTTGTGGTGGAGATGCTAGTGATGGGGATTTTTTTAAAAATATGTGTTTGACTCTGGGCATAGGTTTAACAATCTGTTCTCAAGGCCCAGTAGTCCTCCTATATTCCATACACCTCCACATGTCACCGCCTCAGTGCTAACACCCACTGTCCATATTAAATACATGCTAGGGCTACCTCATACAGGACTGGTGTACTGATATTAGTGGGGGTATATTTATGACATGTCGGTGGGCCTTCTGGCATATCAGTAAGTCTGCTTTAGTGAAATTCGATTCCTTAAACTGTTCCCTGCCCCAGCTGGGATTCGATCCTGGGTTCATTAGGACTGCAGGCCACCTCTCTACGAATTCAGATGGTTCTGATGGAGATGGTTGTGGTGGTGGTGCTGCTGCTGATGATGGCTGAAATTCAGGGGGAATGAAGTCTGAAGGGGACAGTGACTTTGATGATTTGGTAGGGGAAGATGAGGCATATGTGTCTTGGATGCATGGTGAAATGTGGGCAGATTGGAGTGTAGTGAGAGTATAGGGTGATTGTGGGGTTAATGAGCTCTGTGTTTGCAGTGGGGGAGGGGAGGTGGCAGAGAGGTGGAATTAAAAGGCATCTGTCTCCATTGTGATGGTGGTAGTGGTGGTGGTAGTGGTGATACCATTGGTGGTAGTCATGGTACTGCTGGTATTGGTAGGGATAATGGACGTGGCCTTGACTACACCTAAAGGTTTATCACATCCCCTGGAGGAAGGCTTAGCTCTCCCTCTCCTCTCCCTCTCTTGCTCCTCCTCACCCCAGTCACTTTCACATTCACTTTCACCAGATTCTTTGTCTGTGTCCTCCTCAATTTCAGTTTCAATCAATCAATCAATCATTTCCTGTGGCACCCTCGGGGATGCATAGGGCCTCGATGAACTCACACCACCACATCCTATCTTGTGCTAACTCCTCAAGATCTCCCCAACACTCATCTCCAGCTTCCCGTCTCATTGTCCTCACCCACGTCTCTTTTGGCCTTCCTCTACCTCTCCTACCAAGTGCCACCCACCCTGGTGTACCTCGTACTATTCCCTGTCTCCTATACACATGTCCTAGCCACTTCCATCATGAGAACCTAACATATTCATCGACCGGCTGCACTCCCGTTATTTCTCTAATTCTACTATTTGGTATCCTTTCCCACCACTTAACTCCTAATATTCTTCTAAGTGCTTTGTTTTCAAACACCAAGAATTTATTTTCCATAGTCACTGTGCTGTACCAAGACTCGTGTCCATAAATTAAGATACTCCTAACCATTACCTTATAAAGTTTGATTTTTGTATGCACAGAAAAATTGTTATTATTCCAAATATTTTTAAGCATTCCCATTGCCTGATTAGCCTTCTTTAATCTTTCCTCGAATTCAAAGTTCAAAGAACCATCCTTGGCTAAATAAGTACCTAAATATTTAAACCTATCAACTTGCTTTACAACCATACCTCCAATTACACATTCCTGCGCATTTTCCATATTCATATTGATTATTTCAGTTTTTCCACAATTAATAACCAAACCCACCTTGCGCCCTTCACTCACCAAACAGTCCAACACTCTCTGCATCTCTTCTGGCCCATCACAAATCAAAACTATATCATCTGCATAATCTAAATCCAAAAGTTTCCTGTTCTCTCCCCAAAGTATACCTGCACTGGTTTCTGTTCCAACGTGTTTCATAATGTAATCAATGACCAATATAAATAGTATTCAGTTTCACTGAATAAATATTTCAAAATACTCCTCCTCAGATGACTCCTTTCCTGTCATCGTGGTTAGTTTCAGTATAGAAGGGGAATGGTCATGAGCAGTTATGGATTTGAAATCTGGTTTTCTCTGAAAATATATAAAAAGACACTTATACACCTTCTTCACTGGCACACTGCACTATGTATAACACACTATCACTATAATACACATAAGGTATGGACGGGTAATGGAATAGAAAATGAGGAATAAGATGGCCGGCCGCATAGTAGCACACCCTCCTTGTCTGACTGTTGAGAGGACACTGAGGTAAAAATAGGCCACTTGTCCTTGTGACAGGCTTGTGAGTGTTGCCATAAGTTTCCCTCAGACCTGGCCACCGTAACCTTTGACTCACCAAAATTTGATGCACATTCAGCCACAGGAAAAGTTTCTATGATCATTTATAGGGAAATTGCATCATAGTGCATCATTGGTTCCCTTTCAGACTGCAAGCACTTTGACTCGTATTGCGTCATCATGCACGAGGGAGGTAAAAAGGGTCTCAAGAAATTTAGCTTACAACTATAAAACACTGGACATGACCAAAAAGCCTAGTACGCATGGTGAAAATAAGCTGAAAGCAATTAACACATATCAGAATAAATTGTGGTTGCATACCAAACAGACAAACATAGGTGCAACCAATACAGCTCTCACCATAACAAGGCATTTACATGACTTAGGATTCAATTTAGACTCTTTTTATAGGTAATAAGATTAACCCACCCCATCCCAGCAAATTTTTCACCAATGACCCCCCCCCCCTCTATTCCTGGCAGATTTTAGAAAAGATTTTTTTTGGGCTGAAATCTCCGCTTTTTATGAGAAACATCGAAAACTCAGGGAAAAAGTGCTCAGTTGAGTTTAGAAATACCAAATACAGGTACAGTACCCCCACCTTGGTACCATGTTCTCTCATGCCAGGCTTCAGAGAAAATGACGTCTTGAGAGGGGTAACTATTTCAAACCACTCATTTTATGTGAATATGTATTTATTTGGTACGAATTTATATGTAGTAAAAGAGTATATTGCTTTTCACACAATAATATAGGCGATATAACCATTGTTCACTCACTAAAAACATCAACATATGGCACATTCCTTTACGATGTTATTGCCACATCACTTCTACTTGTTTCTTCCTCTGGCTTCTTTTTTCCTTTGTCCTCCATCTCGGGAATCACTTTTGCCTTGAATTTCATCATTGGAGAGACCTTGGTGCAACATGTCTTTGCTGGCCAGGTCACTGCTAACAGGTGACTTGCCGAGAAAATGGCATACAGGGGGGAGGGGGGTAAGCAGGGGCCAGGCATTATCCCTACCTGGTGTTGGGTAGAGGAAGGTATCCCAAAATCACCCGTGAAACTTGAAAAATGTTTTTATGACGGACCTCACAATTGCAAAACGTATGGATACGTCATCGGGTGTCACAGTGACAAAATGTGGTGACGTTTCCATACGTCAACGGGACACAACGGGTTAAACAGGTCGAGATATCTGTATTCATCATCATCACTGTCAACACCCTTAGCATAACTTGCCAACAACAGTGGATTAGATATCTAATACAGTTGTTATTTCGGTAGGTGAAGATGAGGCGAATTATTCCATGGATCATGTTCCTGTTGATATCAAGAGGATCACCTCACTTACACCCTCAACATGTAATCAGATAAGGGTGCCTGATTGCTCCAACAGCCTCAACGGCAATTGTACAGGACATAATAAGTACCAAAATTAGCTTTGATGTGTTACCAGTACTGTTATAGAAAATATCAGGACCACTTAGAACTCTGGAATTAGTACTAACACGACCTTCCTCACATGATCACCTCACACAGGAAGTAGCTGAAATAATAAAGTTAATGGACTGGAAGCTAGAACAAGCTAAACACATAATGATCATCATGATCCAGGACATCCCATCGAGTGGGAATAACACACTTAGGGCAGGAAACGACATCACAAATACACATAACAGACGTGGTTTGTTTGACCTAGGTGGAGCAATTATAGGCAACATTTTTGGATTGGCTACAGAAAATGATCTGGAGGAAATAAATAACAAATTTAACAAAACTGCACAAATTCTCTCATATCAACATAAGTTGGCTGATACCCAGAAAATCTTATTGCTGACGACTGTAAAGAACCTAAGGAAGGTAGAAGCATCAACTCTAGCAATTGTGGAGAAAGTAAATTCACTAGATGGAAACAATACACTATTCCAACACTTCCCATTGATCGTGGGACATATTGACGTAATAACCCTTAGCCAACGGAACTATATATATAGACTATGTAACATCAACTGAAAAATTGCAGAGTGACTATGTATATAGATGCTACCCCAAAAATTGTCCCCTGTAAATCCTAGTAGAGACTATTTATAGACGGTAATGCGTAAGTGCCCTAGAGCCTCAGATATCCCTATCTGGCAACCTACAGGTAATGGGTGCCCTACATAAGGGTGCACACCCGGTGCCTTAGTCTGTCTGTTCCAAGCACTTGGAGGGGGTGTAGCACTCTTTTGTTTCTCCTGTAGAACTAAATAAATTTATGCTTTTCTTTTGATATTTGGATGTTGAACTCAGAATCATGTACCACAGGGGGAACAAACCCATTAAAGGTTAGGTTAGGTTAGCAACAATTTATTGAGGGAGGGTGGAGGGAAACCACATCCAGATCACAAGTCTTGGACACAGCTTTGCCTGTGGGTGTAAGTGACTCCATTTACCCTACTTTTACAGATATGAACAATAGCTGACAACAAAATTAAGGTTTTAGTATTATAAGCATCTTTGCTATGCTAATGAAATGTAACAACTGTTCCACATTGTGGTAGAGTCCATATATAGATTATGTTAAAGCCTTACATTGCGGTAGAATCAACTGTATATATAGAGTATATTAAAGCCTTACATGCGGCAGAGTCTGTATATAGATTATGTTAAAACCTTGCATAATACGGTGTAAGTATAATTATGGTGCAGTCCTGTGGTCAGGGGGATCTATATAAAGACGATTTTTTTTTTTAGGTGCCTCTCACTAACAGCTGCCACCAGCTAAGGGTTAATACTACAGTTAGACAATACTAGAGCTCATTATCAGTCTTTCATGAAAGGAATTGCTAAAGCTTGGTAACGGAAGTATCACCATTAATCTACTATCCATTCGCAGTCTTTGTCAAATAATAAGTCAAGGCATACATGAGGATGGTTTGAAACCTTTGTTTGAGGAAAGAAATCTGATGTTATGTTATCCATATTTGGAAGCAACACTCAAAAACATCAACAGTAGTTCATGTACTATTTGTAACATGATTTTTTCACAGTCTATCAAATATACCCTTTTCCTTCTAAGAAAGATGACTCATTAGTCACCATCAACATCAAAACAGAAGTCATCATGGTCTCCAAGAAACAGAACGCTGTCACTTTCTCTAGTGAAACAATTGAATACAAATGTCGCACATCATTGCATGCATTTCATCGTTGTCCTTCGTACATCTTACACGTTTGTCACCTGAGACAGTCCCTGTGAAATGGCTATCATGAAAGATTACGACATCCATCATCATTGCAACTTCACATTCGCTCCGGTTAAACTCATCCATCATCAATGCAATGGACATTCACAGTTCTTCTACTTCACTCATAATACATCATTTTTTGTGACTTGCTTAGACACACCTCCAGCCCATACATCAGCATCTGGTTTATACATCTCACCAGATTACTGCACAGTTCTGACACCTACACTATCCACTTTGCCCACTAAAAACCATTATGATATTCTCAACCACACACACAAGTACTTACGGCCATTACCTAGGATGAACTTAAATATAAGTGCAAACATTATGTTGACTTCACCCAGGTATGAAACCATGGAACTAACAGATCAGACAATGTAACCATGGGAAGAATACAGTAGCATTATGTTCAACCCATATTACTGTATGTATACAACCCAGCTCCAGTCATCTTAGTAATTTTCTCCATCATATCTGCTATATTACTTCTGGCCATGCACAGAATGCAGGCAAGGATTGCTAACCTGGAATCAGTGTTTAAGAACTGTTTTGTACAAGTGAGATAAACTGAGGAAATATTGTAAATACAGTATTCACACACACACACACACACACACACACACACACACACACACACATATACAGTATATACATACGGTATATATATATATATATATATATATATATATATATATATATATATATATATATATATATATATATATATATATATATATAATATTTTATATATAATATCAAAATATGGGTTACACATAATAAGGGCTTACTTTAATTATACTATTCGGTCTCATTTATATATGAATATGTACAGCAAGTCGTTCTCATATATATTGTATAACTGACTACAGTAGACTTGCCATTGTATTATTTTAATATTGCTATTATATTTATATATCATACATGTGCAGTTTTATTATGTTACAATTCTGTTACTTCAGTGACTACAGTTACAATCAGTAGGCTACATTGTCACAATTGTTACTCTTACACTGTTATGTTTTTCACTTAATTGGCTTACAAGTTGATTGTAATGTGTATATAATACGCATTAATATGTTATATTTACTGTCGTTGGCACGACAGCCTTGCATGACTGAGAGATATGTAGACATTATATAGACACTAGTATATATCTCATAACACAATGTACAGGATGTAGTGTCTACTGGAGATATACACAGCTTCGAACTAAGATGTCAATCCATGTAATGTATATCCACAATCTTGTTGTCTCAGACCATCAAGAATTCTTAACATATGATGTATCTCAAACAGTCTCATTTTAGTCCAAATGACCAAGAATTTGATGATTTATTCAGACACGTGGAGTAACCAGCTCTAGTCGGTTAGTCCACATGAATGGAAATCTGCTAAACACTACATCACACACACACATCCTATCCAGGCTGTTTATAATGTCTGGGAGATTCCCTTCAAGTTAGGAGGGGTTGGAGAGAAGGCCCGATAAAACGATAGCCAGCTAGGAGGCTTTGCCGTCACGCTAAGTTACGCTGTAAATCACAGGTTAATAAAACTGTACAGTAAACTCCGTAACCTAAGAATGCTCTGACTCACCTCGCTGATACACAAAGGGAGAGAGAGAGAGAGAGAGAGAGAGAGAGAGAGAAAGAGACCTACCTATTCACTCTCGCTGATGACACACCATGTAATAAGCAGCAACAAGTTCGAGCCATATTACATCTCATGACTTTATTCTGTCAGTGCTCCGACGATCTACAATCGACCTCCCTATCTCCCTACAAGTACCTATGACCACGCTATTGAGACACTAAAGCACTGCCATTCTCATTCATCTCTGTAGGCACACCCCACTTACCAGCTACTCCATCCACCTTCACATTCCCTACTTTTCCATTCATATCTCCAATCAGAAACGCTCTATTATTCCTTTCAACCTTTCCATGCATGCTACCACATTTGTCCAGAACTCTTCTCTCACTCTGCTTGCACGATCTTGCATTGGTGCATACATGCACACAATTGCCCACATTTGTAGTCCAACTTTCAATCTTAAGCACACAATCCTTGACTTAACTGATTCATAGTCTCTTATATTCTCCTTCTATCTGGTACTCACAACAATACACACTCCTCCTTTTGCCCTCTCATTCTCACCTATTCCGGCGCATATACCCCATCCATACTCCCATTCTCTCACACTCTCACCTCTCCATTTAGTTTCAGTTAATCCACACACATCCACATTCGCACCCTCAAGCACCTGTACAATCTCTCTTTCGCTTCATCATTTGCACCCCTTACATTCCATGTAGTTACCCTTACCAGGTCCTTTGTTCGATCCTTAGTCGTCACCTTTTGGTCAGTCGTGGTCCGAGGTTTCTTGTTCGTATTTTTAGTTAGTTGTTTTCTGGGGAGAGGCACTAACCCTCCTCCAACCCACGTGATGTCACGTAGGGAACATGCGTTGGTTGGTTGTAAGGTTACCACCCAGTGTTGTAAATGCTTTCCTGTTGTAAATGCATGCCTATATATGACCAGTAACTTTGATTTCTTACTTCTTGCTTTATTTTCTTCTTTTGAAATAGTAAAGATTGTTGCTTGTTTTAGTTGACTGAAGAGATGTAGATTCTGGAGTTCCTTGTAGTTTCTCGCAAATCTTAGAATTTAAATCGTAAATGGTTGTTGTAGATCGTAGTTAAGTAGATAGTTGGTTGTTGATTGTAGTTGACTGTGTTGTAGAACTGGTGCTTGTAGATAATTGTCTGTGATCATAAAGTTGATGCTTGTAGATATGCCTTGTTTTGTGGTAATATAGCAGTCATACAAAATTGTAGTATGCTTCTTGTCTTCTTTTTAACGCTGTTGTTTATCACTGTTGCTAACTGCTGTTGTTTACTGCTGTTGTTTACCAATATTGCTTACTGCTGTTGTTCGCCGGTTGCCACTAGTGATAATAAGGATGAAGTAGGGAGGTATCCAGGTAACCAGATTGATCAGTGAAACCAGTGAAGAAAAAGTCGTGAGGCGTTGGATAGCTCGTTGTGGAGTAGGTGCTTCTCTGTTTCACTGGCCTCACTATATTGTATCATTGGTGACTTGAGTTATAGGCACTCTTGGGTTATGGGGTTTATTGTACACAGTTATAATGAGCTGTGATGGACCGAGTAACGTAGCGTAACGGCGAACCTCTAACTACCTTATCTCCTAGCTTCCTAGCTTCTGCCTTCGATCGTTCTCTCGAGCTCTCTGATAATGCCCTTCGAGTTCTGAGGTTACATATGGTTTAGTGGGGCTGTGTATAATGTCTAGTAGTTTTCCACCACATGGGTAGTTTCCATGACTGCTCGTCTCATGAAATTCTTGTTTCGTCTGAGCTAAAAAGAGATTGTTTGAGATACATTATGGGACATGACATTGTTGAACTAGAATATGTGTACGATTTTCCTGCACCCCAGACATGACATCTTGTGCAAGCCTTTACCCATTGCCCTATGACATATCAGTGCCTATATATAAATGCCAATAAATAAATATAAAGAGTAACAAGGGTGACTATTAGTGAACTTTTGTGTGGATTGTACAAAGCTCTTGAATCATTCTTCCACCCTTGTTTGTCAAAATAACTGTCAAGGAAAACACCAAAACATTCACTCAGAATACGACACGCATCGATGCTTTATAATCCTGTTTATAATTTACACGGTATCCTCAATATTTCACACTTCACAAACAAGTTCCATTAACCTTTCACTGCAATGATGTATATTTAATTTTACGGACAACAGCCAGAGGACTTTTTAACAAGTTTTTAGGATATCTATCAGTGAAGGAATTATGCAGTCTATATCTAACTCGTTTAACTGTAAACCTCTTCCCTAAACTAATTCCAATCACCCGAAAATAGCAAGGTATACAGCACATTTATTGTATCATCATTGTGAAAGGGTTAAATCTAAAAGGAAACCCTACAAAAATACAGTCTTCCTCAAAACGAATTTCCTCAGGCGATTAAGAGGCTTACTCAAACTCAAGATATTAGCCCCTTTGATCTGATGGTGCATTTTATATTTTGTTCATGCTGTCTACAGACTGCTTCATTCAACTAAAAAAATATTAATCGAGCTGTAGAGGTTACCTGTAGACCTCCCTTCGATATCAAAATTCCTTCCTAAACTGGATAAAATTGCCTGAAGGTAATAAGAATACAGGGAAAAAAAATGTCATTTTATTCAAGGGGATAACAGAAAATCACTTCTGTTCTGCGTGTCATTCATAATTCCTGTAAAGACAGCGTTGCCATCATCTCTGCCTGAAATTCAGTGTGTTAACAATAAGGCGAGGTGAGGAAGTAGTCCCATGTTTGGTCATCCAAAGTATTCACAAGAGATATGCCTTTTCTGTGAGTCTTTTACCCTGTCAGTCGCTACTCAACTGTACAGCTTTCCCACCACACTCAACAAGCAGACAGTTTTGTTGGTACTACATTCTCTCATCCGTTCCATTCTGCAAAGACACACAAAGGTAATTATTGGAGTTTTAGATATATCAATTATTCTAGAAAGTGCAACAAAAATTAAAGAAACATAGTAATATCATGTAACAAGTAGTCCAGAAACTTGTTAACATCAGAGAACATGAAGCACCGAAACGTTGTATAATCACAAAACACAGAAGTACAGAAGGCTATTAACAGCAAAGTATATGAAGTACAGACACCTACTGACATAATAATTAATAATTACATGTTCGGCCAATCATTTCATCAAGAACAGGAAGGAAGTAAAACACAAAAGTAGGACATGTGCCATCGGAAATAGTGTGGAAGCCAGTCCTCAATGCCACACTCCTACTCCACACTAACAGTGCCCCCATTTCCATCAGGTCACTGCTCTCTCTCTCTCTCTCATCCTTTTGTCAGTTCCCCCAACCCTCTATTCTCTGTCTTCTCTCTTTCTTGATCGTTTACTTTTCTATCTTCCTCCCGTCTCTTCTTTCTTTCTCGCATAGTTCCTTCTTCTCTTCTCTCTACGTTTTCTCTCATTCCCCCATTTCTATTCTCTCTACCTCCTCCCCTTTTTCCTAGTGATTTTTTTTTTTAGAGTTTCTCTGCTCTTTAGCTACCTCATCTCAGTTCCTTTCTTTATCCCTAGTCTCTCTTTTACTTTAGGTTTATCTCATTTTCTCTAGTTAGTTCCCCTGTCTCCATTTTTCATTCCCTCTAGTTCCTTTCCTCTTCTCTAGTTCCCCCCGCCCTGTATATGGAGAAAGGAATTTAGAGCAAGATGAGGACGAGAAGAGGTCCAAAGAGCATGCGAGATAGGAAAGAGGGGAAGAGAAGAAGAGTTAGTTGGGGAGAAGAGAAGATGGATGAGTCGAGGAGGATAGAGGAAAGGAACGAATGCAGAGAGGAGGGGACAAGAGAGTCGCGGAGGAAAAGGGGTTGTAAAAAGAAGATGGGAGGGAAAAGAGAGAGAATCAGAAGAGAAGTGGAGAGAAAGAAAATGAGTACACAGGAGCAGAAAAGAAGTGCAGACAAGCCGGTAGGCGACGATGGCCAGCTCCAAGCGGATCAAGCTTTGTCAGCGACCGGAACTAAGTTTTGACATTTAAAGTCACTTCTGTGCAACATTCCATCCGAGAATCGTGGCCCTGGCTTAAGAATTTTGGGAGCCTTAGTATTTCGCTCGAGTAAGGTCGTAATTTTAGCGTTTTTCACATTTTCTGCAGTTGATGACCTTTGACTCCTGACCTGGCGGATATGTGTCATACATGTACGAAGCACAATTGTAGTACTCATTAACGTCTGTAAGCATGCAAAATTTCATTCGATTTCATCCATCCACTATGGAGCTTCACGGAATGGCCCACCAGAGGTACAACTTTTAGATGGCGCTGTCAGTGACTAGCAGTGAGTTTCGACACTAAATGTCATTATTGTATGGAGGTACTCCAGTGCAACAATTCACCCAAGAATCATGGCCCTTGCTATTTTTACCATTTTCACATTTGATGACCTTTGACCTCTTACCTGGCCAATGTAGTACAAAGATGCAAAGTAGAAAGTTCTAGTAATAGTCAATGTCTATAAGCATGAAAAGTTTCCTTCAATTCCATCAAGCCACTGGGGAACTAGGGGGGGATTTTTGAAAACAGGTACTAATTGGTAGGGACGCTGAGGAAATTAATCTTCGCAGGGTTGCCACTCGAAAACTAGAGGAGAGAGAGAGCAAAATAGATGGCACACTTCCGATAGGGAATGACTTCAAGATTACTCCTAAAGAAGTCAAAGCTTCTACGCCCATTAGTAATGCTTCTACAGCCCAAAACGCGAATAACAAGAAGAATGAGTTCAGATGTTGGGGAAAAAAAAATGTTAATTCTACTATGAACTGACCAACACGTACAAAACAAAAGGGAAGGAAAGAGGAAGGCTTTTCCCAACCTACCACACCATCCGGTTTAGCCAGCAGGATTTAAAAAAAAAAAATGCCATAGTTTTTAGAAAAAAACACGATAAGTTTTATAGGTGTGGTAGAGGACAAAGCACTATATTCTTTTACTCTCTTCTACAGATCTGTTAAAGAAAAGCAAACACAGTCACCTAATGTTAATAAGCAAACGTCTCCAGTCGTCAGGGGAAGGAGACAGGAGGATAAGAAATGAATGAAAAGGAAACGGGGGAGGGGGGAGGAGAGGACGGGTAGAGGAGGGGAAAAAGGAGAGGAACTACTTGAATCAGTGATGAAAATACACCTTTCCTCTTATGTATTCGGATCTATATCCAGTTTCTCTCTTCCCCCCATCTTCTCTTCCATTCTCTCTTCTCTCCTTTCTTTCTACACTTATTCTTTTCTATGTAACTTCTTTATTTTCTATCGTCTTATCCATACCAACTCTCTCCTTTCTCTCTACCATCGTCTTTTCTCCATTCCCCTCCACTTTTCTCTATTTCCCTTCCGCTCTCTTCTAGCTTCCTCTCCTCTTTTTTGGTTCCCCCTTTATCTACAATGCCTCCCCATTTAGCCTATTTCCTCTCTACTCCCTCCTCTTCTTCTCTTTCCTAGAGACTCTAAGTAAAGACTGACTTTCCTCTTTCCGCCCTCTCCAGAGTGGTGAGAAGGATGAAGGATATGGGGATTACTCTGTTGGACGAGGGGTTTGATGTGGTGTGAGAGGTGACACGTGGGGAGGGGTGTGGTGTTGTGCAGGACTTGGTGTGATGGACGAGGGGAGTCATGTGATGTGAAAGGTAAGACTTGTGGTGCGGTGTGATAGACGAGGGAAATGTGAGCTGCATAAAGTGTGGTGCGGTGTGACAGACGAGGGAAATGTGAGAGGTAAGACGTGTGGTGTGGTGTTATGGACGAGAGGAGTGATGTCATGTGAACGATAAGACGTGTGGTGTGGTATGAAAGATGTATTGTGAGGGTGGCGTAAAGAGGGTGGTGTGAGGGGTTAGGTGTGTTGTGTTGTGGTGTGGTGTGGTGTAGTGTGGTGTTTTGTATTAGGGATGAGGTGAAGGTTGTAATGTGGTATGGTGTTAGGGGTAGGGTGAAAGGTGAGATGTCGTGTGAGGGATGTTGTGCGGTGTGAAGTGTGTGGTATGGTGTGAGGGGTATGGTGTGGTTTGAGATGTGGTGTAGCATGAGGAAAAAAAGTTATGAGCAAGGTGTGGTGTCGTATGGCGTAAGGTTTGGTGCGGTGTGGTGTTTGGTACGATGTGAAGGGTTTGGCATGTTGAGATGTGATGTTGTGTGAAGGTTATAGAGTGCTGTGAGGTTTGGTGTGTTTCAAGGTGTGATGTGGTGTGGGGTGTGGTGTGTAGGGTGTGATGAAATGTGGGGTGTGGTGGAATGTGGGGTGGGATGTATAGGGTGTGGATGTGGGTGGGGTGTGTAGGGTGTGGAGAGGTGAGGTGTGTTGTAGTGTGAGGTGTATGGTATGCTTTGAAAAGTGTGGTGTGGTATGAGGCATATGGTTTTGAACAGGGTGAGGTATGGTGTAGCGTGAGGAGGTGTAAGGGGTCAAGGTTTGGTGTGATGTGATAAGTATGGTGTATTGCGGGAATTGGTGTGGTGTGGTCCTGCGTGTGGTGTTGGGTATGGTGTGAAGGGTGTGGTGTTCGATGTGGTGTGATGGGTGTGGTATTTCCTGTAAGGTGGTCACTGACTGAGCTGTGGCTCCCTCTTTAATAATCTGATATTACAATACGACTGACAAAGCACAACATATCTTCATAAGTATGCGACACTGCGAGCAGAAAGGATGGCGCTGCGAACCGGAAGAACGAAACTACAAAGAGATTCGAGAGTGAATAAATCTGACAGGATGACATTATGACCAGTAAACCCAGCACTGCTGGCAGGAATGAGTGTCATTATGAAAAGAAATGTTGGTAACAAGAACATAGGAGAGACGATGCAAACAGAAACAACGGCACTGTTAATAGGAAGGAATAAGAGAGCAAAATTACGAACAGAAAACTCGGCATTGACAACGGAAATAACTGCGCTGCAAGCAGGACTGTCATGACTGCGAACAAAAAGGAGAGGCACAACGGACAGAAATGATAGGTACTGCGGACAGAAATGACGATTCTGCAAACAGAAACGAGTGGAATAGTGAATGAAAGCATCAGTGTGTCTAACAGGAACAACAAAACTGCAGCCAAAGATATGCAAAAGTGCAGACAGGAATGGCAGAGCTGCAATCAGGAGCGATGAAACTGCGAACAACAGAGAGCAGCATTGCGTATATTAAGGAGCGGCACTGTGAACAATGAAAGATCAGAAGATTCAGAAAATTCAGAAGAAGGAGGAGGAGGAGGAGAGAAGCGAAAGTTAATGAAAGCTCTGGAAATAGCATAGGAGCAGTATGCGCGGCTGAAGACCCAATAAATCTGAGTAAGCATCGAAATCCTTCTTCATTAGCACCGGGTGGGAACCCTCTCAGATTATGGTGGGCTCCAGCGACTGTGTAATGCAATCCAATATCATTTATTAGCCCCGCTTTTTAATCAAGGACCTTATTGGAAACGACCATTGATTGATCTGCCCCAGAGTCAACTAATAAAAATCATGAAATTTTCTGTTTTTTTATGACATCTGGATTAATTTTGAAAACGCATTATCTGCATGACATCCGAGTGGTGTTAGTTACGTCGGTAGCATGATCCTTCCTGTGCGCTGCACCGCTCAGTATTTCAACCCGCTGACTGTGATCAATGACCTTTGCATTTTGGTGTGGCTACCACCATGATACTGAAAAGCATCAGACCATAATTAAACGAAAACACCTAATAAGAACAGGCATTTATTGGCGTGGTAAAAAATTTAGTACTACCTAGGTTTATTAAGAATATGATAAAATTTAGTAGTGCTGAAGCATTGCACAGCCTTCAAAGGATGTTTTTCATGACTTCTTCCAGCATGCACTCCTATTCAACAGAGATTTTCTTATATCATGATTTAGTTTCCTTTAGCCCAAGCCACTACATACTGTGTTGGTGGAAACCATGTAACCATACAGAGGCATTGTGGTTCAGTAGGTTAAGGCGCTTCAATTAGATGTTGGCCTTACTGGCCTGTGTAAGAGGGATTTTGGGAATCATTGGTCATATAATTTCACCTGTCCCATTGTTTCTGAGAACAATGGGTCAAAGGTGAACTTCATACAATAAGGTCAACTTAAACAGTTTTGATGCAGTTGGACCAAACTTGGTGGATGGGGTTAGGATAAGACAAGTGCAGAGGTATTCATTTATAAGGACAAACAGTCAAAGATCAAGGCCGTAGGGCAAGGCAAAAGCTCGACTCATGTGTGTCAGTGACTCAAAATGAGTTTTGATCTGAAGTGAACCAATCTTAGTAGAAGGGATGAGAGTTAGCCAAGGGGATGATCTATTGTTTTTAAGAACAACACATCAAAGGTGAGAGGCATAAGACAAAGTCAGTTTAATGTTTTTTATCCGATTTAGATCCATCTGTTTGGATGAGCTCAGGGTAAGAAAAGGATGAAGGGACTGAACTTTTAATACACTTCATCGTGGGCCACGATCACAGCAAATATGAAAATGCCAAGGCCACATGGCAAAATGAGTTTAAACTGTTTTGATCTGATTTCGATTATACTTGGTATTAAAGAAGGAAGAAATTAGATTTTAAAAACATTCAATCAACAGTCAAGGTCACAGGACAAGGTCAGTGGTCGATCTGTGTCTGTGTGTCAGCAATGTAACTAAAACAGTTTTGACCTAATTTTAACCCAATACTGGGGAAGGAATGTGAATCTGCCAAGGAGTAGACATGCTAATTTTGGGAACAAAAGGTCAAAGGTCAAGGTTACATGGCAAGGGCATCATAAACACTCTTCATCCAATTTATTTAAGATTTTTGGGAAATGTTCCAGGTAAATCAAGGATGAGGGCAATTGATTTTGAAATAAACCATCAAGATTACAGTACAGTCACATGACAAGGTTAAATGTTCGTCCATGTAACTCGGTTTTTATTCGACTTTAACAAAATTTGCTGGATGGACTGAGGAGTAGTGAATGATTTAAGCATTCGAATTTGAGAAAAATGGGTCAAAGACTAAGATCACAAGGCAAGATCACCAATAATAGTTTTGATTTAAACAAAAATAGTTGAAGGGTTACGGGTCAAGGAACACTGAGGCAATTTGATACTGAGAACAATGTACTGAAGTTCAGGGTCACAAGGCAGTGTAAAATATTCGGCCCTAAGAGCATCTGTAGAGTGGTTGTGTTGCTCTTTTTGAGTGCCCTTTCTTATTTCCTTCTCACTTCCACTAGGTGACGTTATTTAAAAGGTTTTTACAAGTGAAGGGGTTACGGAAGGATGAATCTAATCCCTCCAGTTAGTAACAACTGGAACAAGCTAAGCAAACTAGTCTGGAAGTCGGAAAAATAACACAAAATATATAATCCCGTTGGAGGGGTTTAGCCTAATAAAGTCGTAAGAGAGAAACAATGGGCTAATTAATTGCTCTACGTGGCCCAGTGTTCTGAAAATCTGAAATATTAGAGTAACTCCTGGAGCAGATAGTTTGGTTTGCAGTTGGTAATGGTATAAAAGACAGAGTTTAAAAGCATATTCTGTCAGTCCCTTGATGATAAGGATCATGATGCTTGGAACCCAGTGTCGTATGCACGGAGTGACTTATGCTGAAAGTTACCGTTCTGCTCAATCCGCATGCGCTGAATGGTCATTTAGCTTCTATTTTGAAAGTATCTGCATGTTATCTCAAATTTTGTGCCATTTATCAACAACATTGTATGAAATACATTGCCAGGAAGATAGTTGGATGTTTTATCGACCTTTAGGTAATTATAGGTCGATCTATGGATATATATAAAGATATATACAGTATGTATATTACAGGCAGATTGTGAAATTAGTCATTTCGTGAATTAAAATTAGTTTAATTTAGGTTCATTTAGGTTAGGCTGACCTAGTATAAGATTACGTTAAGGTTAAGTTAGGTTTGGTTAAGTTAGGTTAATTTAGGCTTAATAAAGAAGGGAACGGTGACTTCCAGCATAAAGTCACTCCGTCCATATGACACCAGACATTGAAGCAAAATAAAAAAAAGGGGGGTGGGGGACAGAAAACATAAGTATAATAAAATAAAAAAGTGTTAATTGACGACAAAGGTACAGTAAGGTATGCGTTATCATAATCAATACATGGCTAAAAATGACATCAAGATACCCAGCACTAAATGAAAGCCAAAATGCACAAGGGTAAGCTATAAAGCTATATAATTAAGAGATACTCTCCTTTTCAGGTCGTTACCTTTAAGTGTTTGGTACTGCTTTGAACTAGTATCACAGAGTACTAACCACTATAAAAAGGTATTCTGTCATTTACACAAATCTGTTCATAAATAATACTTTGTAAAATTTTTCAGTAAAGTTTTACATCGTCCATCCTCTTCAAGGAACCATGCTGAACAAACGAATTGTAGGGCATTGCTGTTAT
This sequence comes from Coenobita brevimanus, assembly GCF_032717465.1. Taxonomy (NCBI): domain Eukaryota; kingdom Metazoa; phylum Arthropoda; class Malacostraca; order Decapoda; family Coenobitidae; genus Coenobita; species Coenobita brevimanus. The sequence continues at coordinate 30,091,777 of NC_136960.1, read as the reverse complement.
TTTGATCCTTTGATGTTTGTCTACTGGCAAAACAAATATCACTGTGACCATTTCCCATGCATTTTTTTTTCTTTTTGCGTCACACATATACGATAACAAAATGGCACTGTGTAAAATCTAGACAACCTAGAAGTTTTTTAACTGATTAATTTTTTTCAGAAAATTCTCCACTAAAATCAGCCTTTTCTTGTTTTTTTTTCCATAGTTAGTGGAGACATGCACACATGTAGAACAAATTTTTGAGAAAAATTAACATCAATCATGTTCTCATATCAGGTATACTTTAATTATCACCCATTTTAGCAAGGCGAGACAATATAATGCCCACGTGTGTGTGTGTGTGTGTGTGTGTGTGTGTGTGTGTGTGTGTGTGTGTGTGTGTGTGTGTTTGTGTGTGTGTGGCCAAAATATCTCAAAAGATGTGGATGAGTTTTCACCAAACTTTAAGAAATAGGAACTATGTGGATGTGCAGAAGCGCATTACTTTTGGTGAGGATTTGATAAAAGATGACCGTCCGTCAGCCACCAGATATACTGTATACTATATATGGAGTGGTTTTTGTGAAATGCGGTGACTGAATTCCATTGAGTTTTACGAATTTGCATCGCCCACTTGTAGCAAGGCTAGGCAATATAGTTTTTGTCGGTCTGTGTCTGTGTGTGTGTGTATGTACCTGTTGTCAAAATATCTTGTCTTCAACTTTGGTTTTTAGGTAACTTGTACCTTAACCAAAAACATATTTTGGCGGATGATTTGCATTCAGACCCCAAAGGCATTTGTTTCATACATTATGTATTAGTCAGTACCCCTGGGGACCATCCCCCTGGGCAGAATTCAGGGGTCCCTGTTTGTCCAAAACCCGCCCAGGCGGATGTATAAACACTGTGCAAATTATTTCATATTGCTAAGTTTAAAAAACTACAGCTGTGTATAGCAGAAGTGCTGAGGACCTACTGGACTACAGCCTGTTATTGATATAATGTTTTCCCTCGGGATCCCAGCCCGCCGATAACTCAGTCTAGGTGATAGTCCTCAACTACAAATTTAAATTTTTCAGGTTAAATACTGTGTGTGTGCATACTGACAATCTGAGATCGCCAGATGTCACTTCCTCGTTTTTGGGCAGACCTCGGGGATCTCAGCCAACCCCAAATTTCCCCAGGTTGGAGGTCCAATGCTGCAAAATTATGTTTTCCTACATAAAAATTTATTACTGTTGTCTTGGGGAAAATTTTCACACACAAAGCCCTCTATTGTGCAACCGTGCTTCAGAAATATTAACGAAAATCATGTGTTGTTGTTTTATGGCAAAAAGAAAAAAAAAAAAAAATAGAGGGAACCTTGTGTTGACAGATGACTAACGTACTTCAGGATAACATTGCCCCATTTTTTCTTAGTGGCTGATTTTTTCTCCAAAATGGAAGATTACGTCCTAAAAGTTTCTACCTGTTGTTGGTTGCACATACCAACATATTGAGATTTTTTTGTACTACTGGGAATTAAATTCTGCCATATGTAAAAAAAAAAATAAATAAATATCTCGGTAAAATCATTAACCTGTCACGTCCCGAGGTTTTCCGCACCTCCGACATCCCCCAATCCCGAGGTATTTTCGATTTTTTTTTGGGGGGGTAAAACCTTTGCTTTTGGTGAGAAACATCGAAAATTCATAGAGAAATCGCTCACCTGAGGTTTAAAATACTTAATCCAGGCAGGAGTTCCTCCTTACCTGACTGGGTTTTCTAACATGCTGGCACCAAAGAAAACGAGTTCTATGGGAGGGTAACTATTTTATCCACTCATAAACGGTATTTATTTATTTACTTGGTACGAATTTATATGTAATATGAGAGTACATTGGTTTTCAAGCAGTAATAAAGGCATTATAAGCATTGTTTCACTCACTAACTAATCACCATACCTGACCTTCTTTTGCCACATTACCTGATCATTATTTCTGACTGTTTCTTCTTCTAATGCTATGCAAACATTGTCCTCCACATTGTCATCGATTGAGGAATCACTCTGGCCCTGAATATCTTTACTGGCCAGGTCACTGGTAACAGGTGAATTGCCGAGACAATGGCGTGAGGGGGGGAGGGGGGAGGTTATGCGGTGTAAGGCATTGTCCCTGCTTGGCATCTTGTAGAGGAATAGAGGAAGGTGTCCCGTGTATACATACAAAAAATCACGCGCAAAAATTGAAAATTGTGCAAATTAGGGACCTTGCAATTGCACGACGTACCGGTACGTCACTGGGACTGGCAAATGCAAATCGTTGCAATGTACCCATACGTCGACGGGATGGGGCGGGTTAAAGAGGTAAAAAAAGATTTTAAACATTTATGGCACAAACGGGCTCTAATGATGATGATGATGATGATGATGATGATAATGATTGTGGGAAATATTTTCCCCAGAGCAGTTGTGCTCTTTACCTTTTAAAACAATTTTCCCACTTGAAAGCATAGGGAAACCCAGAGAGCATTAACGACTAATTCAAGCTTTTTTTTTCTTTTTTTTACCCAGAGATTGCTTTCTAGTGATATTTATTCATTCTTATAGTTAATAAATTAAATGATACTGCGTGTAACCTTTGTGGACAACTATAGTGTAAATGTGTGTAAATACTGTACTTAGGAATTTTCCTTTGCCATGACTGCGCCTGCGTGGTAGGATGACGTGTATCCTGATGAGAAAACGGAGGAAAGTCTAACACATCTTCACATAGATAATGTGAATATTTGGCTTTAGTTTCATTTAAAACTAAGATTAACTGTAGTTGGATTTTCCTTGTATATTCCATGCAGTAACTCACTGTATTTAGGTAATTGCAATTAAATAATATTTGGCAGTATCCCCAGTATCCCTGCTTGTCGAAAAAGGCGACTAAAAGGGTTGGCAGAGGGTTAGTGCCCCTCCCCGGAAAACAACTAACTAAAAAAACAAACAACAAGCCTCGGACAAGGACTGACCAAACGATGACGACCAAGGACCGGACAAAGGACATGGTAATTGGAACTTGGAATGTAAGAGGAGCAAATGATGAGATGAAAGAGAGAGAGATTGTCCAGGCGCTTGAGGGTGCGAAAGTGAATGTATGTGGAATAACTGAAACAAAATGGAGAGGAGAAAGTGTGAATGGGAGTGTGGATGGGGTATATGTGCAGGAGTAGGTGAGAATGAGAGGGCAAAGGAAGGAGTATGTATAGTTGAGAGTAAAAGATGGAAGAGGAGCATAAGACAGTATGGATCAGTTGGGTCAAGAATTGTGTGGGTAAAGTTGAATGTTGGAATACAAATGTGGACGATTGTGTGTGTGTGTATGCGCCAACACAAGATCGTGCTAGAAGAGTGAGAGAAGAGTTCTGAACAAATGTAGAAGTGTGCATGGAAAAGTTTGGAAGGAATGAGAGAGTATTTCTGATTGGTGATATGAATGGTAAAGTTGGGAATGTGAAGGTGGATGGAATAGTTGGTGAGTGGGGTGTGCCTGCTGAGACAGATGAGAATGGGAGTGCGTTAGTGGACATTTGTGCTGGGAGGGGGTTGGTGATGGCCAGTACCCTCTTCAGGCATAAAATGATCCACAGGTATACTTGGCGAGTGATGAGAAGGGTGGGTGGTGAACTGAATGAAAGGAAGGCAATGATTGATTATGTGTGTGTGGATGAAAGGATGCGAAGATGTGTAATGGATGCAAGAGTTTATAGAGGTTGGGGGAGTGGACTTTCTGACCACTACTTGGTGGTGGCCAGAATTAAAGTTCAAGTAAGATGGAGGAACAGAAGAAGGGAAAGACGAGAGGAAGGAGTAGTTGCAAGGAGAGTGGAAAGGTTACAAGAGGATGAGAAAAAGGCAGAGTATAAGAGAGAAGTGGAGAAACGATTGGGCAAATATGAATTGGAGCACATGGGAGACGTGGAAGGTGTGTGTAGGATATTTAAGGAAGAAATATGTGCAGCATGTGATGTGGTGTGTGGAAGGAAGAGAAGACGGAGAGGGGTGCAAGGAACAGCGTGGTAGGCTGAAGAGGTGAAACAGGCTGTGGCACAAAAGAAGAGAGCATACAATGAATGGATGAGAAATAGGGGCGTGGAAGAAGTTGAGAGGCAGAAGAGAGAGTTATATGCAGAAAAAAAGAGAGAGGTGAAAAGATTAGTAAGAGAGAGTAAGAAGAGAGTGGATGAGGAATTTGGAAGGAATTTGAGTGTAAAGTGGAGGGACTGTAAGAAAATGTTCTGGAGAGAGGTGAAAAGAGTAAGACAGGGTGGAAGTGAAGTTAGCAGGGGAGTGAAAGATAAAAATGGTAGATTACTAGTGGAGAAGGGAGAAAAAGTGAGCAGATGGAGAGAACACTTTAAGGAATTGTTGAACGTAGAGGATGGAAGTAATGCGAGTATAAGTGGCTGGGGAATGGCTGGGAGAAGGAGGGAGGTGAGAAGACAGGAAGAAATCAGTAGGATAGAAGTTGTGGAAGCAATGAAGAAAGTTAAATTGGGGAAAGCCCCAGGAATTGATGGAGTGTGTGGTGAAATGCTGAAGCATGGGGGAGAGATAGTAGTGGAATGGATGAGGAAGATGTGCAGATTGGCCTGGGAGGAAGGTAGATTCCCGGAGGATTGGAAGTCAGGTATAATTATTCCCTTGTACAAGGAAAAGGGGAAAAAGAAGTGTGTGGTAATCATAGGAGCATTTGTCTTCTTAGTATAATAGGAAAAGTGTATGGTAGGATACTTATTGACAGAGTTAGAGAAAGAACAGAGAAATTACTTGAAGAAGAACAAGGAGGCTTTAGGAAGGGAAGAGGTTGTGTAGATCAGATATTCATTCTTAGATCTTTAGTGGAAAAGTTTCTAGAGATGGGAAAGAAGTTGTATGCGGCTATCATGGATTTGGAGAAAGCATATGACAGGGTGGACAGACAAGGATTGTGGAAAGTGTTAAGAATATATGGAGTAGATGGGAAGTTGTTGAATGCTGTGAAGAGTATGTACGATGGTGCGAAGGCTGCAGTGTGTGTGGATGGTGAACTAAGTGAATTTTTCTCTTTGAAAGTTGGGTTGAAACAGGGATGTGTCATGTCTCCATGGTTGTTCAATCTGTACATGGATGGGGTAATAAAAGAGGTACAAGGTAGGGTAGTGGATGTTGGAGTGGCCCTGATGAGAGAGGATAGTGTTTGGAAACTCCCTGTACTGTTGTTTGCAGATGATACTGTGTTGTTGAGTGAAGACGAAGGGGAGCTGCAAGGCTTGGTGGATGAGTTTGAAAGAGTGTATAAGAAACGGAATCTAAAGGTGAATGTAGGGAAGAGTAAAGTGATGGTCTTTGAGAGAGGTGAAGTCAGTGAATGTACAGCGAGGTTGGATGGTGAGGAATTGGAAAATGTGAGTACGTTTAAGTACTTGGGTAGTGTGATGAGTAAGGATGTAGGTTTGGAGGGTGAAGTGCTTGAAAGGGTACAGCAGGGAAGAAAGGTTGCTGGTTCTTTGAAAGCAGTGATAAGAAACAGGGAAGTGAGCATGGAAGTGAAAAAGTTACTACATGACAGTATTGTGATACCAACTCTAACGTACGGAATGAAGCTTGGACGTTGTTGGAAGGACACAAGTCAAGAGTGAGTGCAGTGGAAATGAGTTATTTAAGAGGAGCCTGTGGAGTCACATGGAGAGACAGTCTGACGAATGAGGATATATAGGAGCGTTGTGGTGTTGATGTGGATGTGATAGGAAACGTTATGAGGAACACACTAAGGTGGTTTGGCCATGTGGAGAGGATGGAGAGTGAAAGACTGACGAAGAGAGTGTATGTGAGTGAGGTGGATGGGGGAAGAGGGAAGGGGAGGCCGAGGATGAGATGGAGGGATGGGGTAGAGAGGTACATGAGAGAGAGGGGTGTGAGTTGGGAGCAGGGCAGTGAAATGGCGGGGGACAGGGCGACTTGGAGGCGATTTGTTTGTGGCCACCCCAAACGGGATTGAGGCGTCTGGCAATAGATAGATAGATAGACAGATAGATAGATAGATCCCTGAATCCTCTGAGGGGAGAGAGATTCACTATGTTTTCACTCTGTTCCTGGAGCTCATTTGAGCCGCACCATGTACAAATTGCAACAAGGATATTTGGAAAGGCCCACAGCTCAGGCTGGGAGCATCCAACTGTGAGCCACAGCTCAGGCTGGGAGCATCCAACTGTGAGCCACAGCTCAGGCTGGGAGCATCCAACTGTGAGCCACAGCTCAGGCTGGGAGCATCCAACTGTGAGCCACAGCTCAGGCTGTGCTGGCTGTGCATCAGCGCTAACTACTCCACCCCTACACAAACCTACGCATGGCGCTGCGCAAAGACAGAGAGAGATTGTTTTCTTTTTACCAGATGATGCCCTGGATGTTTATCTTCAAGTTTATTATAAACAAAAACAGAAAAAAAAAATGTTTTTTTATTCCTACGTAAATTTACACATGGCCCTATGCAAAGCCGGAGAAAGAGAGATATATATATATATATATATATATATATATATATATATATATATATATATATATATATATATATATTTACCAGATGATGCCCTGGATGTTTATCTTCAAGTTTATGATAAACAGAAACTTAAAAAAAAAAAAATCATTTTTTGTGCACCATGGGGTGGGATTTAAAAAAAGAAAAAAAAAAAAAGGTAATTGCGCAATCCACGGGTTAAGTATTTGCTGTTGTTAGACTGATACTTGTCAGAGAGGAGAGTGTATAAAATTTCCGATATGTGGGTGCCGCGAGTAAGGAAACAGATGTGTGCTGAGGTGTTAAATGAGTTCAGGGTCAGATGTGGGCGACACAGTTCAGTTCCGCAATGGATAGAGCTAGTGGACATGGAAATATGTATCTACAGGGCTCCTGGAGGTAGGGCAAGTTCCTTTTTTGATGTTGAGCAGCTAAATGCTGTGTTGGACTGGGAGCATGATCATACTATCCTTTTCCAGGGAGGAAATGACATTTATGAAGACAGGGAAGTTAATTATATCGTTGAAAACATTTTGGCCATGGTAGGAGTCACTGAAGGTTCCCATAACCCTCCTTGAACCAAGAAACCTGCCATATGGTGCACCAGTTTGTTACGGTACATATAAATTAGTTAGCAGGGCCATAAACAGAAAGTTGCGGAGGATATGTAAGGGAAAGGATTTTATCCATTTTAATGCTAAACCCTTCCAGGCAACCCTAAAGGCTGACGGTATTAACTGGAATCACCATAGCAGAGAAGCAGTTCTGGAGAAATTTATAAATTATATAGAACTAAAGAAAGGAGACTTCTATGCTGTACAGGCTATGAGTGGTCCAGTGCTATATTAAAATACCAACTAGTTCTGAGCTCGGGGAAATTTAGTTTATTTTAGAAATGAGTGTGGGAATGAAGGCATAATCCAAGTGGTTTAATAACCCAAGGAGATAGGTTAAAAAACAAAACCCCCTCCCTACAATCTTCAAAATTTAAAATGATCAACTGCTCTGAGCTCAGTTAAATTTATTTTAAGAAATTTAAAATGCAATAATAGTAATTAAAGTGTAATAAGAAATCAGTCAAAATGTCTATTTCCTTGTAATAGAAGTTAACCAGCGGGAAGGCAGGATGGGTAACGAGAGCTATAAATGATTGTAAGAAAGTATTAGAGGAAATACCTCTGTCAAGGGACAAAATATGTGGTATCTTGAACATAGTAAAAGTCAGGTAGACTAAGTATGAAGAAAGCTACACTAATTTAGAAGCAGCAATATTGAAAGAAGATGATAAAGATCTGTTGGAGTCGGAGACTACCAAGGATGAAGGTAACTTACAGGAATGTATAACAACTGTGAAGCTGCTTGAGTCAAAGTTGACTAATACCACCACAGAAACTCAAGTTGTGGATCCGTGGAGTAAAGCTGTACTACCACAAATTATGCTCCCAGAGTTTGATGGGGAGCAAAATTGGAGATCCTTTTGGGATCAGTTTAAATACTTAATCCGTGACAGAACAGACTTCCTCAGTATGAGTAAACTCTTCTATCTGTTAGGACAGGTTAAGGGCACGCCTTACAAGTTGATAAGGGAATTACCTGTTGAAGGAAATAATTATGAGGTGGCTTTGACTATCCTTAGACAGAATTATGAAGATAGGGAGCAGGTTGTTACCCAGTTACTGAAGGCTCTAACTGAATTACCCATACCTAGACATGATTTTGATTCCTTGCAAAATTTTCGGATTGCAGTGAGTTGTAATTTCAAAGCTTTAGGTGCTTACGAAGATGTAAAAGCAGCAGACTGGGTGCTTGCTACAATTGTGTCCTTAAAGCTTTTTACCTAGAACCAAGGATGCCATGTATGGTAGGTACCAAAAGAATGATTTCTCCCGTGAGGAGACTGAGGAGGGCTTAATGCAACTCTGTAAACATTTGCAAGGAATAGTAAAGTCTGCTGACAGTAAACAGAAGGCTGAAATAAGGAAGAGGTCCACAAACCAACTGGGTATGAAACCGAAGTCAAGGACGGTTAAGCCTGTATATAAAGAAGAGATTGGCTCTTTTATTAGCTCCTTAAAATCTGAGGAGGAAGTATTAAAGACAAGAAATAGACAAGCTGATGAAAATAAGGAGGTAAAAACTTCCATGGTAATGGACAGGAAGGTTTGTGTGTTTTGTAGTGAACAACATTCCAATGTATCTTGTCAGTGTTATCCTGATTACACTTTTAGAATAATGAGGCTTCAGTAGCTGGAGAGTTGCATAATTTCCATGAATTCAGGACACATTTCCACGGACTGTAAGAGCAAATTAAATCTTTGATTCAAGTGCAAAAGAGATAATCATCATAATGCTTTATGCCCAAGGATGATCAAGTATGAAGTTCCTAAAAACCGCAAGTGTCAATATGAGGGTTGCAAAAGCAAATACACCAGTAACAATGCCAGCTGCAGCTCCAATTGCAAATGTGAAAGTAATGATACAAAATAGAAGTATGTCAGCATGTACTCTTTTTGATATGGGTGCACAGAAAAGCTTAATTTCTGTGGACAATATGGAGAACTTTAAGTTTCCTATTATTGCAAAATATATTTAGCCATTACAGGATTCTTAACTACTGAGAAAGCACATTCCTTTAACCCTCCCAGGCACATTGATGCAAATTGCGTTCTTTGTGGTTTGGCACATAAATGCACATTGATGCGAATCGCGTGAAAAAGCAGAAAAAATGCCATCAAAAGAAAAGTTTTCAGCCGATTTGCATCAAATTTGGACGCGTTCTAGCAGGTGTGTTCCTCTTCCGAGGTAAACACTTGGCAACAATATACAGCCTCCCAGGAGGCTGCCCGTAGTGAGAATCCTCAGTCGATTGCAAAGAGCCAGGCTGTGATGCTGTGTCACGTGTGCTGTCCCTTTAAATCTCCCTAATTCTCCCCCTCCTGCTTGACTCGAAGCCCCAATGGACTGAGTGTGATAATATATTATTTCTGAGCATAATCTGAAGTTATTTTGTCGATGGAACATAGATATACATCTTGAGAAGAAATGGTGCCCGTTATCAGTCGTTAGGCCTAGGGGCAAGATGAGTGTTCACTGTAGTGGGGTTTCGCCACTTCCTCCCCTGGGCCCTATGCTGTGACTACACATATGTATATAGAAAAGCCAGTGCCTAAACTGCATAGTGTGTGAAAGCTATAGTGGCTTGTTTTGTGATATATTGAAGATAGCATGCGTTACATATGCCATAGCCATAGTGTGGAATGGGGCAGGCATTACCTGTATGCTGTATTCGGGAAGGGATTATTAGCCCTAGATTAGCTAGGTCAGGGTTTGTACATGACTGGCAGGGTGGTACCTGATTCAGTACCAACTTTAGAAAATGAAAAAAAAATATGAAAATGATATAGATTTTAATCACAAAATTTTTTCAATGTAATGCATTGTATTTGCAAGAGTTCTTACCTAAAACTAACAAAGAAAAATATAATTTTTATGAAATAAATAATGGGCAACTATGTAGCAGTAGTGGGAGCGTTGGACTCATCCCGCGGCACCGTTACACATCCACCTCTGCCTCCTCCACTTCCCCCCCTTATATTGAATGTTTCTGTTTACCTACTGTTTTATAACACTTTTTTAGCTGCAAAATAATACACATAAATACATAATTATATTAACTAGTAAGTGTATGCAGCCTCGACCTCACGTTAGTGGCCAGGTGGTACTGAAAAATGGACCAAGAAGCATAAAACCGAAATTTTACACAAGAGCAAAACCTACCCACCATGCATGACCACAGCAGACTTTGATCTGAGAATAATAGGGAGGGCAGCCACAGACGCCCATAGGTGGCTGCGTGGTAAAGTTGAATAGGCCTATGGTACTGACTTTGGTGCCACCTTGCTAATCTAGGGTTCGAGGTGTTTAGGGATGGATATTTTGATTGTGTTACGGTATATGCGTATGAATTTGTGTGAAATATAATGCCAACTTGTTGCGAGTGATCATGAAGGAGTGTGGTGTGTGCCAACATAGTGGTGCGTTGTAAATCTCAAGGCAAAAGTGCTGCATCACGGTCACGTTGTACCATAGTAAGGAACACAAATAATTGCAGAGGTAGGGGTGGAATCATTGTGGTAGTCATGTATTTGTGTATAATTTAGTGTAAAGTGTATGTGAATTGAGCTGTTAGTGTTTGTGATGGGATAATTTTAGGGTGCATAGCGTAGGTTAGCGATACCTTAGCGGCAGGTGTGCAGGTGATGTAAGGACGCTGGGCAACAACGGACGTCATTGAACAGGTACTGTAACTTGCTAAGACATTAAGTGAAAAGTTATACTTTATGTACAATGAACGTGAAATGTGCAACGAGTGTTCGTTGTGGGATATTGTGGGTGCGTAGCATACATAAACAATACCTTAGCAACAAGTGTGTGGGGATGTAAGGATGCCGGGCAACGGCGGACGTCATTGAACAGGTACTGTAACTTCCCAAGACGTTTAGTGAGAAGTTATACTTTATGTACAATGAACGTGAAATGTGCTGCGAGTGTCAGTAAAGGAATTCTGTGGGTGCGTAACGTAGGTTAGCAATACCTCAGCGGCAGGTGTGCAGGTAATGTAGGGGCGCCGGGCAACGACGGGTGTCAGTGGAGAGGTACTGTATGTTGCTGAGACATTTGTTGATTATTTATGATTTATGTAAAATGTTTGTGATATGTGTCACGAGTGTTCTTTGTGGGATGTGGGTGTGTAGCATATGTCAGCAATACCTTAGCGGTAGGTGTGAAGGTCATGTAAGGACGTCCAGCAATGACGGACGTCAGTGGACAGGTGCTGTACCTTCCTAAGACAATTGTTGATTATTTATGATTTATAATAATTTGTTTGTGATATGTGTCACGAATGCTCATCACGAGATAGTATCATGTGTTGGGGGAGCCTTGAGGGAAGGAGGGAAAATAGAAATATATATATATATATATATGTAATCCCTCCACTATCCGATGTAACAGAGCCAAACGCATGTCCAGAAAGTGGTCCCGTCTGGAAAGTGGGCCCCTGGCTCCTGGAATGGTACTTAATGACCCTAACTCAGCCTAACACTGAAAGCCACCTAAATAACTCCCTACCAGACATGCATAGCATTTACTTAAACCTATTTTAAGACCCTATTCACACCAATAATGGACATAAAGCATGAAATGAATGAAAAGGAATCAGAGAATGAGGAATTAGAAGTGAGTATGGAAAATACTTAGGCCTAGCAGTGTACAGGGGACTTCTTACAGCACATCTGTGGCTGCCTCCTCTAACTCTCTAAGGCTCTGGTAGTTTTGAAAATGCTCTTGAAACACGTATAATAATCCAGTGTTGTGTTACACTTAATTCTTTGCACTGTGAGTTATAATTGTTTAACACCGCACATTCTTCTTAATTGCACCACACCAGTTTCAGCTGCCAGTTTTTACCACCACTTTGCACTCCACACACACTCCACACTTACTCCTTTGCACTCTAAATTCTAATTTCTTAACACTGCACAACACTGTAAATTCCCATGTGGTCTAGTGGTGAGGTATTGCAGTTTATTCACTGTTTATTAACCCTCTCAGGGTCACTCACATGATTTGCGTTTCATGTGGATTGTTCTAAAGATATTCAGTCACTCGAATCGCGTTTCTAAGCACAAAAAAATTCACCAAAAATTAAGTTTCTGGCTGATTTGCATCAAATTTTGAAGCTTCATAGCGAGTGCAGCGCTTTCCCATGGTAAGGCATTGGAAACACTGAGCTGCCTCATGGGGCCCAGCACATAGCGAGAAACCTCAGTCTCTTCCAAGCAGCCAGGTGGTGAGGTTGCGTTGCGTGTACTGTCCCCTTAAACTCCTACTAATTTTCCCTCTCCTGCCCGAGCCAAAGCCCCTATGGACTCAGTGTGATAATCCAATATTTTTGAGCATATTTGTATGTGATATTGTTGATGGAACATGGATATATGTCATGAGAAGGAATTGTGTATGTTAGCAATCATTAGGCTTAGAGGCGATATGCGTGTTCACTGTTGCGGGCTTTCGCCTCTCGCCCCCCCCAAGGCCCTATGGCGTGATTACAAATACGTATATAATGAAGCCAATGCCTAAACTGTATTTTGTATGAAAGATATTGTGGCTGGCTTGGTGAAATTATGGAACTAGTTAGCATTATGGACGCCATAAACCATAGTGTGGAATGGGACAGGCATCACGTACATTTTTTATAGTCAGGAAGGGAGAATTAGAGGTGTTTGGGGATGGAATTACTGTGATTCTGATAGTGAAAATGCGTATGGAATTGTGTGAAATATACGTCAAACATGCTGCGAGTGTTTGTTTAGGTGCATAGCATAGGTGAGCGATACCTGGATTGGTGAAATAACTGACCTACCTGAGCAGGCATTATGTACGCCATAGAGACATGCAACAGTCGCTAAGGAAACAGGTGATCATGTACGCCATAGAGCCAGGAATAATAGATGAGGTTGGGATGGAATCATGTGATAGTGTTTCATATTGCGTATGGTTTAATGTGAAATATACATACAAAATAGTGCAGCGAGTGTTCACAGAGAAATATTTCATGCATTGACTGACTTATCGAAAACATAACGCAAGTGTCAGAGACAAGAAATATGCCACAGCCACATATACATATGTATGTCGGGCAGCCAATGTTCGTGGAGAAATCTATTGTGTGCATCGCATGTGTTTTAGGCAAATGTATCGCAAGGAGAGAAGAAAGTACGCCACAGCCACAGACACACACACACACACACTCACCCACACCTACATCCACCCACTCACACACACACACACTCACCCACACCTACATCCACCCACTCACACACACACACACACTCACCCACACACGCACATGCTCACACATTACATAACTCCTCATCTTCAAGCTACTGCCAGCATCTCAACAACTCTGGAGGGAGGGAGTTATCCGTATTTTGTTGATCTGTATATTGACCTATTTCTATAGTTCAATATTTTCTACACAAATAAGTAATGTTTTTACATACACACATGAGATGGAAGAAAGTTCAGCTTCAGTATCAGAACCTAGCAAAAAGACTAGTGATCATGTCGAGTTTCTGACAGCACTATCAAAAACCTTATGATATTTTACGTGTATACTTTGAGTAAAAAAAGAAAATAATAAAACGTAACGAGCGAAAATATGTAGCCGTGGGTGATGCAGGGAAAGAATGTTTTTTATCTTGTGTGTGGGTGAGAAGTATTCTATGTTTGTCATCCAATTACTCCAAAACTATTGGACGTATCGATTTCCTGTAAGAACCATGATAAAGAGCAGTAAATTCTATGTATGTTCATTTGCAGTATATAAGCCTTTGGGAGTATTTTCTGTTGGAAAAGTTGGGGGAAGAGACTTTTTGGTAAAGTTGAAAGCGCTCGGAGGAGTAACCTCACTTTGTCAGTCAATTGCTCGAAAACTATTAAACGTATCAATTTCCTGTAAGAACCCTGATAAAGAGCAGTAAATTCTACGTATGTACAAGACATAACAATGTAATATCTATGATAAGAATTCGTTGTTACGTAGGCGGGAATATTGCGTATGCTGTGCGCACATCACGAAAGTGACGTATGGACGTGAGTTCCCAGTCGTTTTTGACGATTTACTCGGGAACTATGAGGCGTATCGAAACCATTTTTAGGTCATTAGAAAGCTGGTGAAAATTCTGCATAATATTGTGCAATAAAAAGATAACATGTGTGAGAAACGTTCAGAATTAGAGCTCCTTGATTTTTTCCAAAATGGCTTTCAGTTTTTGACTATTTTCTCAAAAACTACAAATCATGTCAACACCGGGTTTGTCTCTTTAGAAAGCTGATGAAATTCTCTATCAAAACTTGTAGTACCATTTTCCTGTATGATGGAAATCAATCGAATGTTGATGTTGGGAAGTGAACGTGACATAGCAAAATGTTTATTCACGGCTGCCTAATGTTGTTTTATTCTTGTTTTCCTGTTTTTTTGTGGTGCTTATCAGCTAGAACAAACATTGACGAATAAGGTGACATAGGTTTCATGGCCGTATATTGATGTTTGGGTGGCGAAAATAAGGAGAGAATACGTGTTATTTGCTGCGCACGGGCAGCCGGGCTGGGCGGCTTCGCAGATAAAGTCGTGCGCCAGAAAACTTACTGAAACTTACCATGCGCGAGAGGGTTAATAAAAAATGAGCATGTGTGGCATCTACTGCGATAGACGTCTTCCCTGAATGAAGGTTAGGCAGTAACTGGGGACAGGGTTGCCAGATCTGAACTTGGCCACATTACCAAACTCCCCAATTTTCATAATCAAATTTAAGTTTTCATTACCAGATTCTTAAAGGAAGCATTTATCCTTCACTAATTATATGTACAAATGGAAATAATCACTCTCCTTATAATCAGCAGCATGTTTATTTTTGCGCTATATATGCTAGCAGATTAATCAAAGAGAGAAGACAGTCTACTGTCTCCATTCTCTATATCTTCATACATGTGAAAAATCTGGTAATGGATCATGGAGATTCACTACCAAACGAACTTTTGAGTACCAAATTGGCCCACATTTGGTAATGAAAAATACCAATGGCAACTGTGACTGGGAAGGGGGGAGGGGGAGGAAGGAAGGGGTGAAAGGGCTGTGATGAAAACAGCTGCTTGCTTGGCAGCGTGCGGTGTGCGGCAGTTTCAAATTATGGGTGGGAAAACATCGGATTTTAGGGGGATTTTTTCCTCTTTTGGCCATTTTTGGGTTCCAAAGGTGCAGGCTCACAATGTCCAGTAAGTGGGGAGTCCGGAAAGTGGGCATCCAGAAAGTACAGGGATTACTGTGTGTGTGTGTGTGTGTGTGTGTGTGTGTGTGGCACACACCCAAGGACGAAAGTGGATAGGTATTACACCATGCAAAGACACTGAGAAGTTATCGTTTATGTGAACTGTTCATAAATGGTGCAGCATTTGGCCGTATGAAAAGATATAACATCATTTGTGTAGTGCTACTCTCAATGGAAGGTGTTGCATGACAGTGAATAATATCTCTTGTTTTTCAGCTGAAAACCTAAACAGCTCATACTGGACTTTCTGTGTGTCAGTGCTTGGGGAAGAGGGTTTTGTCTTCTGACGAGTGGCAGAAGGTTCTCTTCAAGAAGACAGAGAGCGAGAAGGAGGAGCAGCTGAGCGATGCTTCAAGCGAGGAGGACTGGGACAATGTCCAACACCGTTTCTGTTGAGAGGCTTTGCCCCCACCCCAACCATGACAGGAGCAGACACCACCATGACCAGTGTCAGGACCATCAGCCCAGCCATCGTCTTCACTTGGAGTTCCCCCTTGGCTGAGCCCATGTCACCGGTAGCAGGGCCTAGTTATGTGACACTGGCACCTGCTAGCAGCGCAGTTTCTGCGGCGCAAGTAGTGCAGGATGCGACACTGTCGTCATCCCCTGCCTGGTCGACAAGGAGTTGTCTCCAACAGCATTCATCCCCCCAACGTTTGGCAGCAGCAGGAGACAGTCTCGTCATCCTCATCGTCAGAGTCCTCACCAACTCGATGAGGCCGCCGTGGTCCACGGCCCGGCTACGGGAGGCAGCCAAGGGGTCTCCCAGGAGGTAGAAGGGTGTCGGTAGGCCGAACGACTGCCACCACTGCAGGAGGTGTTGCCGCAGAGGATCCAGGGTGGAGCAGTGAACCATTCACACCAGCTAATGGGCCCTTCACAAGATCCCAGGGAATGAGGGTGGATCTGCCAACAACGCCTCTGCAGTTCTTCCAGCTGTTTTTCACCAGGGAGTTGTTGACATATTTCACCTGTGAGACCAACAGCTATGCGTCATTCCTGGGGACTGTGTTGGATGCATGGTTCATCTGCAATGAAGTGGAGATAGCCAAATTCCTGGAGCTGTACTTCTTCATGAGGTGGTGAATATGCCAACCATCAAGCATTACTGGAGGAGATCCCATCTCCATAACTACCCCCTTTTCCAGCAAGTGATGAGTGGGAGGCATTTCAGGGCCATCCTGAAACACTTCCACGCCTTCAACTCACTTGCTGTACCCCAAGATAATTGTGACAGGCTCATCAGGGTTCGTACGGTGATGGAGTACCTCCTTCAACAGTTCCAGGACACCTCCTTACCCAAGGAGCACCTCAGCCTGGACAAGGGCTCCCTGGCATGGGAAGGGCACCTCAGCTTCCGCGTCTACAACCCCATGAAGCCCTCAAAGTATTCCATCAGGTTTTATATCCTGGCTGAGGCTTCCTTGGGGTACATCTGGAATTTCAAGGTGTATATGGGGTAGAAGGTGTTGGAGACCACCGTTTGGAGCCTGGTAGAGCCGCTGAAGGATGAGGGATACATAGTTTACATGGACAACTATTATAAGTCTGTATCCCTGTGCAAACACCTCTTCAGTGCAAGAACCTACATGTGTGGGACTCTACACCTGGCAAGAGGAGCACCAAAGCAGCTGCAGGACATTGCCAGGACCAAGAACCTGCCAGAGGGGGGCATGGCAGTGATGCACAAGGACAACGTGATGGTGTTGCTGTGGAAGGACAAGTGCGTCATCAACATGGTCTCCACCTTCCACAGCACAAGTGCTGTCCAGAAGCAGGTTCGAGGGAAGACCAGGGGTCCTGACGGGAGGACAACCTATGTCCAGAAGACCATGAACAAGCCCGGTTTGGTGAAGTACTACAATCGACACATGGGTGGGGTGGACCACTTTGACCAGATAGTCCAATACTACCCCATCCAGGGGTGGACCATGAAGTGGACCAAAAAGATAACCTTCTGTTTCATCCAGATGGCTATTTTCAATGCATTCACCCTGTACAAAAAGTGCTCGCATGGGTCAGTCAGTCTACTGGACTTTGTGGAGGAGATAGTGGGCAAGCTCCTCCACTTTGATGAAGCAGAGTGGCCCGCATCAGGGCCCGATGGCCAGCAGGACCTCCGGCACTTGCGGCACCTGCAGCAGCACCAGCACAGGTGCCATCACCACTGTCTCCTGGGTCAGCACCGTCTCCTGGACCAGCATCAGCACAGGTGCTAACACCACCATCTCCAGGAGGAGGCCTAGTACAGGAGCCAGTGCCACCTTTGCCTGCAGGACCAGCACGGGTGCTGAGATGACCACCAGCAGGTCCTGGTCCGTTGGGAGAACCTGCTGCCACTGCCATGCCCGGCGCTGCAGCTGCACCTCCAAGACAACAGGACCGGGAAAGATCAGGAGGACATCCAGCCAAGCGTCGTAGAGTCATCATCAACAGAGTGCGATTGGATCACACACTGGGCCATCAAAGGGAGAGGATCCCCAACCAGAGGAGGCTCCAGTGTGCCTTGTGTGCCCTGGTGAAGATGAGGAGGGACACAAGTCACAAGTGTCCTGTTTGTGATGTGCCACTTTGCGTAGGGTGATTGCTTCACACGGTACCATACCGAGCAAAGTATTCCCTAGTGGAGCACACACACACACACACACACACACACACTACATAACTCCCTTGGAGATTTTACAGTCTGTACATAAAAGAAAAAAAAAAAGGCTTTGGGAGCATAGTCTTCAGGCAAAGGGGGGGCAAGACAATATATATATATATATATATATATATATATATATATATATATATATTTCGCCTGCGGTAAAAGTAGGTAGCAATCGGAAGAGTAATTTAGCTTTGTCATTCTATTTCTTGAAAACTATTGGACATATCGCCTTCCTGCAAGAACCATGATAAAGTGCAGTAAAATCTACATATGTTCGTTACCAAAATATAAGCCTTTGGGAGCATATTTTGTAAGATAAGGTGGGGGAAAAGAGTGTGTGTTTTTTTTTTTTTTTTTGCTTGCTGTAAAAGTCGAAAGCACTCAGAGTAATCTCACTTTGTCGGCCCCTTACTCGAAAACTATTGGACATATCGATTCGCTGTAAGAACCATAATAAGGAGCAGTAAATTCTACGTATGTACAGGACATAACAAAGTAATATCTCTGATATAAAGTCGTTGTTACGTAGGCGGGAATATAGCGTTTGCTGTGCGCGCATGATGAAAGTGATGCACGGCTGTGAGTACCTAATATTTTTTTGCAATTTACTCAGAAACTCTGAGGTGTATAAAAAATCTGCATGGACCATGAGAAAGCTCATGAAATTCTACACAATGTTATGCAATAAAAACATAAGGTGTGCAAGAAAAGTTTTGTGGAAAAGCTCAATGTACAATTTTTTTTTTTTTATGGCTTTCAGTTTTGGTGTATTTTCTCGAAAACTACAAATCATATCACAATCGGATATTCTCATAAGAAAGCTGATGAAATTCTCTATCAAAACTTCTTATAAGATTTTCCCGTATGATGGAAAACATTCGAATGGCGATGTTGGGAAGTGAAACTGACGTTGCAAAATGGTATTCAGGGCTGCCTAATGTAGTTTTATTCATGTTTTCCTGTTTTTTTCTTTTTTTGTGCTTATCAGCTAGAATAAACATTGACGAATAAGATGATATACATTTCATGGCAGTATATTGAGGTTTGGGTGGCGAAAATAAGGCGAGAATACGTGTTTTCAGCAGCACAGGGGCGGGCTGGGCAGGCGGCCTGTCGAGTAAAATCGTGTGCCAGGAAACTTACTGAAACTTATGCGTGTGCGAGAGGGTTAATTTAGTTAGACCTTTAATACAACTTGGCAGACATAAATGCCGTATAACAGCAGCTGTACTGGATAAGATGAAAACAAGTATATATATAAAAGGACTGAAGGAAACCTCTGATAATCTACAGAGCTAAGGTACTCGTATAAGGCTGGCTAAACAGAATGTGAAATCAGATACTGTGGGTCCCATAAAAATGATAATAGGTCCAGACTACTGTGAAATATTCCAACATAGGACATTCAAGAAGATTAAAATACAGTTGTTCAAGAGTCCAGGAGGTAAACTTATTATGGGTCAGTTGCATTTTCCAAAGCAAGCCAAAGGAGAGGTCAAACTGGTAGACTTGGTCTTTGTTACCCCCATACAGTCATTGATGGTCGCTGGAATAGGTGAAGAATTAAAGCCTGCTCAAATAAATGACTAGTTTGAAGAAAATATTTAACATGTACACAAACTGTGGGAGCTAGTTAGTGTAGGACTACACTCTCAAGAACCAACCCCTAAAGATAAAATACCTTTGGATTTGTATAACCAGTTTGTGGAATATAAAGATGGACTTTACTGGGTTGGATTACCATGGAAACTAAACCTTTCAGAGTTATCAACTAATTACCAGGCAGCTAAGGCTCAGTTAAATTCTCTTCTAAGAAAGTTGAGAGACAAACCAGAACATCTAACAATATATGATAATAATATAGAAAAACAATTGACAAATATATTTATACAAGCGATAGAATTCCCTGGTAACCATAAAGATGGACATTACTTGCCACATCATGCTTTAAACAAGGATTCAGTAACAACTCCCACAAGAATAGTTTTTAATTGTACAGTAGTATTAATCTGCTGCGTGCCAGTGCCATTTTAAAACGGTCTGAGATAATTCCACGGCCAGTGTCAGTGCCGTTTTAAAACAGGTTAAAATAAAAAACTTCACTGTAACCACATTTCTTAAGATTGGCGGGTAAAAATTGGCAAGCATGTAAGGTAACTGTTCCTCTACCATCCCCCAGGCTGTCAAGGCCATACACTCACTTGCTCCCCCCCTCATGCTTGCTCTGCCTCACTCTGCCTGTGTGCCTCACCCAGTGCTGTACATAGTGAAGGCATTTTGGCATATTTTCATATAAGTGTAAGTTGTAAAAATTTTCTTGTCAGTGTAAATATGGTGAAGTCAAGTTGTAAATACCCTCTTGTAGGTGCCAGGACTGTACGTAATGAAGTCAGGTTGTACCTATCTTCAAGTAAGTGTAAGATAATGCATTCATAGTTGGAAAGACACGCAAATTGTGATAGATGCTGAAGTAATAAGTAATCAGAAAAGTGTACTGAACATTGCTATACCTTCCCAGCATAAATACCTGAGTATACCTTACATAGAAAACGGCTTTCTCTTACGTATGTGGTGAGCATGAGAGAGTGGCTATACCTGTACACGAGTATGCAGGACTCACTAAAACTCATTTCCGACCCTCAGTGAGCATTTTAATGGCAAAATTCGTTGTTTCCACATCAAAATCTATCATTGTAGCCCCCCAAAAAAGGTCGAAGAACGGCACTGGGGTGACCCATAGGGCTAAAAATAGCCGGCACGCGGTGGGTTAAGGCGTCCAAAGGATCAGCTAGCTTGAATGATTGCCTGTACTATGGACCTACACTAATAGAGAAGTTAGGGAATATTTTACTAAGATTCAGAAAGAAACCTTAAGCATATACAACAGACATTACTAAGGTTTTTCTCAGAATAGGATTAAGGGAAGAGGATAACAAATTTACAAAATTCCTCAGGCCTGAAGACACTCAAAATGAGGATAGCCCTTTGAAATTTCCTGTTTGTGATAGGTGCTCTTTGGGATTTTTGCTAGTCCTTTCCTAATTGCAACACTTTGAAGCATCATTTTGAAATGCCAAATGCCCAGAAACAGGGTAAGTTTTCTATATGGATAATTTACAAGATGTTGCTGATACAGAGGCGGAAGCATTGAAGGCTTATGAAATTGCCAATTCCGGATCTGGAAAGGCATATTTGCCGTTACACAGCTGGAATACAAATTTACCGATTTTAAGGAATATAGTACAAGAGAGCTATCCAAATACTGACATTCCCCAGACTCTAAATGTGTTGGGTCTTAACTGAGACACAAGGGCTGATGAAATAAGTCTAAAACCGATGAAGTTCTCTGATCTCACTCTCATCAACAAGCCCTTGTTAAGTTAGGTCTCCATCTTATTTGACCCATTAGGATTGGTCAGCCCTATAGTTATTAGGGGCAAAGGTTTAGTGCAAGATTTGCTTGGCCAGAAAAGTTGGACTGGGACACTGAAGTAGGTGAGACATACTGTATGTCGAACAATGGGAAAAATGGGAAAGGAATTTGAAAAAACATCAAGCATATGTATTCCCAGGAAAATAAACAATAATGAGAAGTCCCATTTGCATATATTTTGTGATGCTTCTCAAAAGATATATGGAGCAGTAGCTTATTGTGCAACAGATGATAGCAAGATTATTATATCCAAAGCCAGAGTTGCACCAATTAAAGGAAGAACCCTGCCTCAAATGGAATTGGCTTCCATAGAAGTAGGAACTAAATTGACCAGGTATTTAGCCAATACACGTGATACCCAGTTTGAGGATACTTATATATTGACTGACAGTGAGATTTGTCTTTACTGGATAGGAAAGGAAGACAGTAACGCTCGTTTTCTTGAAACTGAGGGCAGGGGTTACCCTTCCCTCACCCCACTCGAAGTGAAAGCTCACACCTTCAACGTAAGTGGTAATCTTGAAAGGGTGGGGGCGCACCCCTTTGTGGGGGTAGGTGCAGAAAACAGTTGGTAACATCGATTAGTTTTAAGTTTAAAATATTGAAAAAAAAGATACTTTCTAAGGTTCATATACAATATAATCTCTAAATGTGAGCAACTCTTACCTCTATTGTTATTAAAAACTGGCATTTGTTCTTGAATAATCTGTACGAGTATGCATACCATACCTGTACCATTAGGGTTGCCATATCTGAAAAATGAAAATACCGAACGCCTCTCCTGAAAGTCATGACCCCCCAACACAAACTTCGGGCTTTTGGCATTATGAAGCCCTTATATATACAGTATATATATATATATATATATATATATATATATATATATATATATATATATATATATATATCATCTATCTATATATACATATATCTATCGATCTATATATATATGTGTATAATCTATCTATCTATCTATATATGTTATATATGTCTGTCTATATATATATATATATATATATATATACATTAATCCCCATACTATCCAGACGCCCACTTTCTGGACATCCCCACTTACCGGATATTTTGGTCCCGGGATCCAATATTCCCAAAATTGGCCAAAAATCGCAAAATGTTCGAAAAAAATCCGACTTTCTCCCTCCCATAATTTTAACTCGGTGCATGCAGCGTGGGCCAGCTGTGTTTTGATGCATTGTTCTGCCGGCATCCACTAGAGCGCCCCTGCATCCTCCCCACTTACCACCCGTCTCTTGTTGTGAGTGCACACTTGTGATCATGCCCACCCACGTGCTCACTTTTGTGGTGGTGCCTTACCTGCTGCAGGCTCTCCTGCTGCTCTCATGCCTCTTATTAGTGTGCATGATGATGGCCCTGCCGCCTGAGAAGAGGAAGAGAGTGGTTTTGACTCTGGAGAAGAAGAGGGAGATATTGGACAAGGTGGATGCGGGATGTTCTTCCATATGCATCCTTCGTGAATTCAACCTGGCCCGATCTACTTTGTTTGATATCAAGAGATCCTGCAACAAACTCATGCAGTACATGGCTGACTTCTCATCGAAAAGCAAACACAACGTGGAGAGGAAGATGATGTTTACTCCCAAGTATGCTGAAGTCAACCACTCCACGTTGATTTGGTATTGACAACAACGTGCTGCTGGTGTGCTGGTGCATGGCACAGAGCTGAAGGCTGCTGCTGAGAAGTTTGCAAGGCTTCACGATGACCTAGACTTCAAGGCATCCAAGGGTTGGCTCTTCGATTCAAGTTACGACATGGCCTTACCAACTGTAAGTCTCATGGCAAAGCTTTGGACGCCAATGAGGATGGAGTAGAGGAGTTTCGGCTCAAGGTGAAGCACTTGATCAACAGGGAGGGCCTAACTCTCGGTCAAGTCTACAGCGCTGACGAAACTGGTTTATTCTATCGGTCTTTGCCTATGAACACTCTAGCTGAGGAGACGGAGAAGCGTGTACCTGGCCGCAAGCTCTCCAAGCAAAGAATATCTGCTTTGTGTTGTGCCAATGCTAACGGCATGCACCGGCTTAAGCCCGTTATTGTTGGCCGTGCAAAGCAGTCTTGGTGTCTTTGTGGGGTGAAGGATGTCCTTCCTCTCGTTTGGTACCATTCTTTGAAGGCTTGGTTCACTGCCCAGATCTTCAAAGACTGGTTCCACCGCCATTTCGTCAAGGAAGTCATCCATTACCAGACGGAGAAACTGGGAATCCCACGCGACCAGGTAAAGGCCCTCCTTCTCCTCGACAATGCACCTGCTCACCCGTGCCAAGAGGACTTGGTTGCTGAGAATGGGCACATTAGGTGCATGTTTCTTCCACCTAATACGACTGCTCTCATCAAACCAATGGACCAAGGAGTGATCGTGACAACGAAGAGTCTGTACCGAAGGATGTTCCTGGACGAGGTGACAGTTGTTCTCGAGGACGAGGATGAGCGCAGGCAGAGACGGGACACACGAGGCCAGCGGACTTTGGGAAACCTTCATCACTACAACATCAAGTCTGCCATCTACAACTGGGCCAGTGCATGGAAGGAAGTCCCCGTCAAGACTCTAGAAAATGGTTGGTCTCGTCTGCTTCTCGGAACAGCTGTGGAGCATGATTTCCTAGGTTTTGACATGGATGACTTCCATGCACGTCTACGTGCGCATGGGGACGATGCTGATGTGGATGGAGTGCCTGGTGGTTGGATGATGACGAGGGAGATCCTGTGTATCAGACCATGTCTGATATCGAGATTGCATCTTCAGTTACAGGTGTCAGTACCCAGCTTGAAGATTCCGACGAGGATGGCGACGATGATGTGGACTCCTCTCAGCGTGACACTACTCCAGCCATCCCCAAGCTGAGCGCAATCCGGGAACATGTAGAGTTCGTTCTCGACTACATGGAACATCCTGACTGCAACAGGGAGATGAGGCCCTTAGGACTTGTGGAGGAAGTGTGCGCTTTCAGGCAGCGCATCGTTAATCATCAAAATCGTCGTTCTTTGCGTCAATCAACCATTGACAGCTTTTTCAGACCCATGACCCCCGCCGTGCCCAGCCCTGGCTCCACTCCATTGCCTCCCCAAGACAGGCCCACATCCTTCGAGCCACAGCCCAGCACATCAGGCAAGGTGGAGTCACCACTCGACGTGAGTTTGCACCTCTCTTCAGAGTCGTCTGCAGTGGGTACTCCATCACCACGACCCAGCGACACACCCCTAGGTCACCTGCATCAGCTACTCTCAGACTCTGACGGTGGTTAAACGGCAAGAACTTTTCCACTAAACCACACGGGAATTTACAGTGTTGTGCGGTAAAAAAAAAAAACAGTGCATAGTGTTAAGAAATTAGAATTCTGAGTGCAAAGACTAAAGTGCAGAGTGCAACACTGATTTTGTAGACTTTCAATGTAGCACAAATAAACTAGAGTGTGTTATGTTTAGAAAATGGATTTATGAGTGCAAAGACTTTAAGTACAGAGTGCAACATTTATTTCATTAAGATACAATGAAGCACAAGTAAGACTAGAGTGTCCAGTGTTAAGAGAATGGAATTCTGAGTGCAAATGACTAAGTTCAGTGCAAGACTTCATGTACAGTGTACTGCAGGTGCTTCAGGAACTCCTTTTTACTGTCAGAGTCTGAGAGGAGGCGGGTTATTCATCGAGATGGCCAGGGACTTGCTGTAAGCACCCAGAATGTTTAATATTGTACTGTATTTTCCATACTTACCTCTAACACCTCATTTCACTCTTTTCTGTCCCTTATTGGTGTGAATAGGGTCTTATGTGCTATGAATGTACAGTAGGGAGGTGTTTTTCTGAGTTAGGCTAGGTTAGGGTCGATAACTACCAGTCCAGGAGTCAGTGACTTGTTGTAAGTACCTAGAATGTTTAATATTGTATAAACTCACCTCTAAAACCTCATTTTATGGTTCTTTTGCATTTTTTTCAGTCTTATTGTCCCTTATTGGTGTGATTTGGGTCTTAAATAGGTGCTGTGCGTGTCTAGAGGGAGTTGTATAGGTGTTTTTCTGAGTTAAGGTCAAAAGTACAAGTCCAGGAGGCTGGGGCCCACCATCTGGACGGGACCACTTTCCGGACATGCCTTTGACTCTATTACATCGGATAGTGGAGGGATTACTGTATATATATATATATTATGCTAGGAAGAAGGAACCAAAGACCACAAGCCCGCAAAAACTGCTCCTTCCAAAAGAAGAACAAAATACAAGATAGATATATATATATATATATATATATATATATAGATATATATATATATATATATATATATATATATATATATATATATATATATATATATATATATATATATATATATATATATATATATATATATATATATATATATATATATATATATCTATTCTATATATATATATATATCTATATCTATATCTATTCTATATATATATATATATATATATATATATATATATAGAGAGATATATATATATATATATATATATATATATATATATATATATATATATATAAGTGCTACTGTACTGCATCCATCCATTCATGATTCATCATCCTGACATTTAAGATGAGAGTGACCAGCCTCACTAATGCCTGAGTGGCATTGCGTTAGGAATAAACCCCAACCAACCGTTGGATATAAACCTGCACAGGCTCAATTCGATTGGAGTGCCTTCCTTAATCTTTTTACAGTATAATGGAAAAAGGGCAAAGTACAGAATTGGCAGAAGCATGACTGTAAAATGCAAAAACGCCATAGATGCAGGGTAAGATCATTAGAATAACAAATGCTACGGTGTAAAATTGAAAACTAAGCCAATAATTGTGTGCAATTACCATTTATTTTATGGCTATAACAGAACTAATTATAAAAAAAAAAAAAATCGTGCCTGAACAAGAAGAAAAGACAGGACATTTTAGCTAGCTGCTAGCACTAAACCAGCCAAGTTGGCACCAGGACATTATAGCTAGCTGCTAGCACTAAACCAGCGAAGTTGACAACACTTACCAGCTGACGAAAACAACGCAAGTCTCTCTCTCTCTCTCTCTCTCTCTCTCTCTCTCTCTCTCTCTCTCATCATTACAGAGCTAAATACAGTATATTAAATTTCTCGAGAAAAATGATGGAAGCTGAAATTCTGGACTATTGAAGAATTTTTTATATTCTTCCCGGACGAAGATTTTTGACACCTAAATCAGTGGTTTCCAACCTGTGGGGCGTGCCCCCCTATGGGGGCATGAAGAAAAGGTTGGAAACCACTGACCTAAATGCAGGACAAGGTCGGGAAAATCCAGACGTATGGCAACCCTATATACCATGGGGAAAATTCGGTGACAGACAGCTTCATACTGGTTCATGTGGTCAGTTATAACCCTGCGAATACCCCTTGGCTGGTCATACTGATTTTGACTATATTTCTGCCCTAAATGCTTGTTTTCGCCATTTTTCCCAACCAAGACCCCCCAAACACTCTGGCTTCGGCTTTCCTGTCACTCTCTGACTAAATATATCTGTGCTGTTTACTTACCTTCTAAATATACTGACTATCAAAAATTATTCGACTATCTTACTTCTACAATGGAACACATTCTATCCATTTCTCCTTTCTCTGAAATCCTCATTCTAGGAGATTTCAATATTCATCACCACCTTTGGCTCTTCTCGCAATATTCATCACCACCTTTGGCTCTTCTCTCCTTTCACTGATCCACCTGATGAACAAGCCTACACCTTTTCTATCCTCAATGACCTAGAGCAGCGTGTACAGCACCGTACCCGTATCTCTGACTGCCTAGGAGAGAGGTTCAACATACTTGACCTCTTCCCTACAATTAATCCTTCTGCTTACACTGTTAATCTTTTCTCTCCGTTGGGCTCCTCCGATCACAACCTTATCACCTTAACCTGTCCTATTGCTCCAGTACGGCTTGTGAACCTTCCAAAGAAACATCGTCTGTGGCACTTTGGAGCTGCGGACTGGGAGGCCCTCAGGCAATACTTCTTTGATTTTCCCTGGAATGATTATTGCTTCCATGGCCAGGAGCCATCTGAGTGTGCCTTGCACATTACAGAGGTTATTCTCTCGGGCATGGAATCATACATTACTTTCTCACTTCCTTTGACTAATGCAAGAATGCCTTGGTTTAATCACGCTTGTTCTATGGCTGTCCGCAACAAAGAGAGGACCTATAAAAGGTACCAGAGCCAACCCACCTCTGAATCACATCTTTTATACATTTGTGCTCAGAATCGTGCTAAATCTGTTCTTTGCTCAGCCAAAAATAATTTCATCCATACTAAATGCTCTCAACTCTCCAACTCGAATTCTTCCCGCTCCTTCTGGCACCTTGCCAAAAACCTTTCTAACAACTTTTCCTCATCATCCTTCCCTCCTCTTTTCTACTCTGAAGGCTCCGTAGCTATTTCTTCTACTGATAAAGCAGATCTCTTCGCTCAGACTTTCTCCTCCAATTCCACCTTAGACGATTCTGGTGCTGTTTCTCCATCACTTCCCCCATCTGACTTTCTCATGGCTGACATTAAAATTTCTTCATCTAATATCTTTTCTGCCATCACTGGCCTCAATACTAACAAGGCTTATGGGCCTGATGGAATCCCTTCTGTTGTTCTCAAGAACTGTGCTTCTGTGCTTACACCCTGCTTAGGCAAACTCTTTCGCCTTTGTCTATCAACTTGTGCCTTTCCTTCTTGCTGAAAGTTTGCTCTCATTCAGCCAGTCCCAAAGAAGGGTGACCGTTCCCAACCCTCTAACTATCGTCCAATTGCTTTAACATCCTGTATCTCAAATGTTTTTGAGTCAATTCTTAATAGAAAAATTTTAAAGCATCTGTCCTATCACAACCTTCTTTCTGATCGTCAGTATGGGTTCCGTCAGGGACGCTACACTGGCGATCTCACCTACCTTTCAGACTCCTGGTCATCCTCCTTTCGGGACTTTGGCGAAAGCTTTGCTATTGCACTTGACACCTCAAAGGCTTTCAATCAAGTCTGGCATAGATCTTTAATTTCCAAACCGCCATCTTACGGTTTCTATCCTTCTATCTGTGCCTTCTTCTCTAGCTTCCTTTCTGGTCGTTCTATAGCTGCTGTTGTAGACGGCCATCATTCTTCTAGATCTCTCAACAGTGGTGTTACTCAGGGCTTTGTCCTATCACCAACTGTCTTCCTTTTATTCATCAATGACCTTCTAAGATGTACAGTCGCCAAACTTTCCACCTGGGCCACCTATCAGCGAGAGGTTGTCAACGGGTGCTGGCAACAGTGCTTGTGTTTGTTCGTGTGTACATGTTCGACCAAATTCGGGTCATCAGCTTTCTTCGTCCGTAGTGAACCTCCGTCAGAGTTCATCCCAATTTTCAGTAGGCAATTTTTAGCCAACAGAATTTCAAAGGAACTTCTTGAAAGTATTGGATAATGCGAGTATTGAAACAATAAGTAAAATATCCTAAAAGACCGCATCTTAACATTTGTTACATATTTATAAACGTATTTTTTTTTCTCTATTACATGATAAACCCATGGCTAAAAATTGTCTACTGAATATTGAGAGGAAGAACCTTCGTGTGACCAGCCCTTACGGTAGAAAAATTGATACCGGTGTCTAACTATTCGTTTTGCATTTCGCCAGTCCTGGACCGGTCTCGATTAAACCTATTGAAATGCCATTTTTGATCCGAGACATGGTTAGATAAGTTAGGTCATTAATTGTTACAGGATTACTCACTGGGCGGGTAGTAATAACTAAGTAGGAGAGATAGGAACTGTACAGTAGATGTCGGAGGTTGAAACTCGTTCGTTGAGACAGAATACTGCCTCAAGTCTAGCTTCGTGGGAAAAAAAAAATATATATATATATATATATATATATATATATATATATATCTATATATATATATATATATATATATATATATATATATATATATATATATTCCAGCCTGTAATGATAATTTCATGTTCGTTATGTTGCATTTACCAATCACATATGTAATATAACAGGCAATGGTTATATAAATGTCCCGAGAATTCATGAATCATTAGCAGTTGTGCTTAAAATGACTGGAGCTTTTGCATACTGTTATGGAGAGGTGGTGTCTTCATTTTGTTATAATGTGAGATTATGTTGTTTGGTGAATAATCGATGAGAGTGTAAATGTGTGACCTCACACAGAAGAGGCACCGCTCACAATCAATTTTCCTTGTAAATTGTAATTCAGTCATTCGTTAGATGAATGAACTATACAGGTGTGCTGTTATGACCATAGTCATATGAAATATGATACAGTAAGTCATTATCATAGCTGATATAATAGCCACATTCGACAACAGTATGCATAAACTCTTTGCCTGTTGAGGTGACAGTATTTTAACATACCTCTTCGTGGTGCACCACAGAACACATAAAAACACCTACCTGACGTATTACCAATGAGGAAATAAGCAACCGTTAACAGTGTCTGAACATCATCCTAATGTTTACTGGTCAGTGTCATTCATGATGTGAATATGGTAGGTAATCTTACTTGTAACTGGAGAGAGAGAGAGAGAGAGAGAGAGAGAGACTTGGGGCGATTCCAGTATTTGGTGCATTAATATGTTATGGTAACAATAAAATAAAAACTATAATGTTTAGTACTGTTAAGAATGCAAATATTTAATAGAATGCTAATGGATCTCAAAATCTAGTTCGGCAATTATTATCACAGGCAGTATGAATAACGTAACCCCCGCCTCCCTCAGTCCGGCGCCTGCCCTGACCTTCACTACATGCCAAGCCTCCCCCCTTGCACAGCCCTCCCATCGGCTTGACCAGTTGCAGGAAACAGGTCGCGTGGAATTGTTGCGTGCCTCAGGTTGCACGGACCAAGGCCAAGTAAGTATAGTATAAAATATATTATTCTATTATATAAAATAATATATATTTATATCATAATATTATATATATATATATATATATATATATATATATATATATATATATATATATATATATATATATATTACCTTATCATAAAATTAGTATAGTCATATTTACTTGACGTTGGTCAATGCGACCTGTGGCACAGAACAGTTTTCCATGCCACCAGTTTCATGCAAATGGCTGAGCCGATGGGAGAGCCGCCTTACACCTGAGACATTTTTATCCCCACCCAACTCCGTACCCTTCCATCTATGGGATGAACTCTGACTCTGACGGAGGGTCAGTACGGACGAAGAGAGTTGATGATCCGAACTTTCGTCGAGCATGTACACACGAACAAACAGATTCATTGTTGCCAGCACCCGTTACCCCCCTCTCGCTGCTAGGTGGCCCAGGTGGAAAGTTTGGCGACTGTACATCTAACCCTATCCACTCATACGCTGATGACTCCACCCTTCACCTTTCCATTCGGTTCCCACAACGTCCATCTCAGCAGTTACTTCAACAAACAAAGGATGAGGCTATGGCACACCTAATGTCTAACTTGGCTCGTATCTCTGACTGGGGTAAAAATAATCTTGTTGTTTTTAATGCATCATAGACACAGTTCTTACACCTATCAACCTGACAAAAACTTCCACAGGTGTACCCACTAATGTTTAATAATATTCAGCTTAATCCTGAATCATCCTTAAACTTGCTTGGGGTTTCATTTACTCGGGACTTGTCTTGGAAAGATCATATTACATCTCTTGTAAAATCTGCTTCTAAGAGATTAGGTGTGCTAAGCCGACCATTCCGTCTTTACCCCTGCACAATTGTTGACTCTATACACGGGTTTTATCCACCCATGTGTGGAGTACAACTCTCATATGTGGGGAGGTTCCCCACATACAGCTCTTCTCAATAGGGTGGAGTCAAAGGCTTTTCGTCTCATTAACTCTCCTCCTCATACTGACTCCCTTCAACCTCTCTCTCTTCGCCGCACTGTTGCATCTTGATTTCCTTTCTATCGATACTCCAATGGCCACTGCTCCTCTGAACTGTCTGCATGTATTCCTCCACCTCTACGACAGGTGTGTAGCACCTGTCTAGTAGCAAACTCTCATCCCTTTTCTGTCCATCTCTCTAATGCAAGTGTTAACCGTTACTCCCAGTCCTTCACTTATGCAACAGGTCAACTCTGGAGCTGTCTCCCTGTCTGTATTTCCTGCTTCCTATGATCTCCAATCTTTCAAACGTAGTGTGTCCAGGTATCTCGAAATGATCGGATCTTGAATTTGCCTCTCTCTTGTATTTTGCTTTTCTGTTGGAGGGAACAGTTATTGCAGGCTCGTGGCCTTTGGTTCCTTCTTCCTCACAAAAAAAAAAAAAACACCAGTCCCCGAAGACACTTGGAAGGGGGGGATTAATTTGAAAACCAATCACGAGCACCCAAAATAAAGGTCAATTTCGTTCAAATCACACGAAAATACACCAGAAAAATATATTGCCAAGCCAAAACAAAATAGCGAGGACCTGTAAAAGATTACCGAACGCAAACATGAGATTTCGTAACTGAAACTAACTGGCTGTGCACGACTCATCTGTTTAGATAGTACTCGGCTATTCTTTACTGTAGGAAATCATTCAATGAACTACTCAAAGTAATTATAAAATATCATGCACCATATCTGATGGAAAATGTAGTAGAAATATTGAAAAATATAATGAAAGTGGATACAGTATCTCATGATTGTTTTTGTCTCACCGTAAATTAACCACCTCCGGAGAAGTGGTGAAGTCTTTCAAAATGATAAAAATGTTAAACGCTTATTTTTTTTCTTTACACAATGTTATATCATTAAATTAAAATTCCCATCACACACAAGAAAGGGTTCTTCCAATTCTATTTTTTTTTTTTTTTTTTATAGCACAAGGCTACTATGATATGACGAAGGGGCATGCGAAGGGGTGCTATGAGACTCCCCACAGATTCCAGTACTACGCTGCAGTAATCCTCTCCCGTTTGCCGGGGAACACTCTCCCTTTTGTGCGTTAAGTTTACCAAAAGATACGGATAGGGCAAGATTAACGCCTGCCGACTGCTTTGGACTACGACCATAAAATTCCTTTTGTCTGCAATAGAGTGAAGAGTAGAAAAGAACTGTCTTCCAAATTTTTTATTTATGCATGTATCCTCCAAGCAAAACCTAGCTGATCTGCTTTCGAGAGGCTCGACAATAAAGAGACTGATCAAAGATGGCTTTTGGATTAAAGGTCCTAAATGATTACTAAAGAATGGCCTGAGCAGAAACAGTATACTACTGCTGAGGTTAGTGTTGTAAACTTGGATCCTGTAGTCTGTGAGCCAGATGTAATGGACGTTACTAGTTTTCATCAATAAGACAACTCCTTAACACTACTAAATTAGCTGTAAAATTTTTGAGTGGGGTTTAAGGAGTTTGATCTCATGGCATATTGGCTGAAAAATCTTCAGAGGAAATATTGCCGAGAGATTTTTGATCTTTTATGCCAAGGTACTAGCAAAAATAATAAGCTGATTAGAGATATAGGATTATTCTTAGATGGAAAGGGTCTGATCAGATGCTGTAGCAGAACAGTAAAGGCTGATTTGCCTCTCCAAACTTGACATCCTATATTGTTACCTAAGAATGATTATTTCGTACAATTATTGTTAAGGAAGCCTATGAGCTAACTCTTCATGGAGGTGTGCCACAGACTTTGGCCCAAACCTGAGAAAGATAATGGTTTCCTAAGGGTAGAAAGGTTGTAAAGAAATATCTCAAGAGTTGCATTATATGTAGGAGGTATGAACAACAACCATATGACTACCCAGGACCATCTGCTTTGTCAAAGCATAGAATAAATATAAGTCGCCCCTTCAAAGTAACTGGAGTTGATTACACAGGGGCAATAACTGTTACGAGTTAGGGAACTCCCCATAAGGTGTATATATGTTTGATTACTTGCACCTACTCAAAGGCAGTCCATCGAGAAATGGCCGAAGATTTAAATTCAGAAACATTCCTGAACGTTTCCAGAAGATTTGCAGGTAGAAGTCGTAAATTAATAAGCGACAGCAGAACCAATTTCGTTGGAGCATCACACCTCTAATCTTAAACATAATGAATGATCCAAAGGTTAAGTCAACGCTGGGAATCCAAAATTGTAACTAGAAGTTCATAGCTCCTAAAGCACCATGGCAATATGGATTCACTAAACGAAAGATTGGTATTGTGAAAAACTGCCTTAGGAAAACCTTACACAGAACTAAGATCATAGAGAGGAGCTAAGAACAGTAATAACTGGAATTGAGGCTAGGATTCATGATAGACCTTTAACCCGCCCAATCCCGACGTTTTCTGAGCTTTGGTCCGCCCCAGTCCCGGCTTTTTTGGACCATTTTCTTTTTTTGCTCAAACATTCGCTTTTGGCCAGAAACTAAGGAAAATCACAAAGAAAGGTGTCCCTTGGGTCCAGAAATGGTTTACCTGGAGCACGTAAGTTTGACAGGTACTGCCATGCTCTATGAGTAGTCTTTTTGCCGTACGTTTTCTATGGTGGCACGGGTACTCTGAACTGATGCAGTATACGTTTATTATCATGTATTCATATGTTGGAAATATGTATACCACAAGTATATTGGGTTTTATACAGAAAAAACTGAGAAATAAGGTAAGTACCATTGTGCGACCCTAGTGAAATCGGTCGATTATGTCACCGATGGTAGCAAACATCATTATTTCATCAGCTATTGTATTTTTTCATGTTCCATATTACTTCCACAATAACATCATACCATTTTCAACTTTACATAATTGTTTGTACATATTTTGAGGCATTATGACAAGAATTAGCATAAAAGTAGCGCTTATTTACCAAGTGAGATAATTTTATTTCATGTTTTTTTCAACTCAGATTCTATTTTTTCACCTTTTAGATTACTTATAACATAAAATATAGCCTACTTACATGTTATACAATTAGTTTTATAGATGTACTTGCTGTACGAAAAGAATTAGCATAAGAATAGCGCTTATTTACCAAGTGACAACTTGGTCTTTCATGCTTTTTTCAACTCAGATTCTATTTTTTCACCTTTTTGATTACTTATAACATAACATATTACCCATTTACATGTTAGACAATTGCTTTTACAGAAGTACATGCTTTATGAAAAGAATTAGCATAGAAGTAGCGCTAATTTACGTAGGTAAATCATGTTATGTCGTTATTTTTTCACCTCTGACTTTATTTTCTCCCCCTTTATAGTACTTCTCACATTACATTCTGGCCTTTTCCATGTCAGACATTTGCTTTCACAGTAGTACAAGATTTACAGTAAGCCTTATCCTAATCTCTCTCTCTCTCTCTCTCTCTCTCTCTCTCTATATATATATATATATATATATATATATATATAGAGAGAGAGAGAGAGAGAGAGAGAGAGAGAGAGAGAGTGAGGTGGGATGGTGGTCCACTGGGAGACAGCTTATCCCATAATTGGTGGCAAAATTAGGAGCCACTGGGGAATTTTCCACTCATCTTACACCGTGAACAGAATTCTTCCTAGCGCTTATTTACCTACTGAATGTATGTTGTGTGACTTTCAACTTAGACTATTTTTCAACTTACATACTAACTTTACAGTAACTATACAATTGCTTTTATAGATGTGCATGCTTTACGAAAAGAATGAGCATAGCAATAGCCTAACCACGTGAGTTCCGGTCACTCGAAATCTAATTATTCACCTTTTATAATACTTCCAATATAACATATTACCCCTTTACATGTTATACAATTGCTTTTATAGATGTACATGCTTTACGAAAAGAATGAGCATAGCAATAGCGCTACAACGTGACTTCAGGTACCGTCATTATTTTTTCAACTCAAAATCTAATTATTCACCTTTTATAATACTTCGAATATAACATATTACCCCTTTACATGTTAGACAAGTGCTTTCACCTTCTGCTAACTCACACCACGCCTAACACGAACACCACGAGGACATGTTGCCTCCCCCACACCACTCTCGCTTTCACGAATCTGTTTGCTCTCTCCCACCCCAACACTTTCACTTTTTGCTGCCCTAACTATCCCCACACCACTACTTCCTGCCACGGAACACATAAAAGGAACATACCTGTGGAACAGTCGCGATGTGCCGTCTGTCCCAGTCCCACATGGCGATATCTTTTCCTTCCCCAGCCAGGAAAATACACCACCATGTACTGCTTCCTCGTCCTCGTCCTCGTCCTCATCTGATGGTAGGTGTTGCTGCCTAGGTGCAGCACGTGGTGCAGCCTGGCCATCCCCTGCCCTCCTATATGTAATATATTTGACTTTCCTTGGGGAAGGGACCTCCTCAGCACTGCTGCTGGCAACCTCCTCAGGCTGCACATAATCGACATCGAGGGTGTTGTCATCCATTGGGAAATCACTATCCCCTGTAAAGGTATCCAGGGCGACTTGTATCTCCTCATCTGGCAGCCCACAATGCACCTTGTCTGATCTGGGTGACTGCTGACAGGTAAGTGGAAGATCACAGGATCTGGTGGGGTTAATCTGGGTCTAGGGGATTATCCGCCTGGCGGCAAGTAGGTGAGGCTTGCGTAGGCGGGCGAAACAAAAATCAGGCGCGATTTTTGAAAAATGTGAAAATTATGCGACTTGCAATGTTGCCGCCTTAATTCACATCGCCGGGACATGAGTGCACATCATGTGCGGACGTTAATTCACGTCGCCGGGACGGCGCGGGTTAACCTATCTGGATGATACTAGAGTATCTATTGAAGCCTTGACACCAGCTCATATGCTGTATGGCAGGAAGCTCCATCCTGTGCCCTGTGTGCATATCTAGGAGGAAGTACAGTAGATGATCCCACGATGGAGAATAATGAACCAGGAAAACATCTGGATGAGGGATATCAATATCTGAAGAAAGTATTGGACACCTGGACTCTACACTGGGGCGAAGTTTATCTTTTGAGCCTAAGAGAGACATTTTATGGGGCTCAGGCTGCCAGCGACAAGTCAATCATGAGCACAGGAGATGTGATCTTAGTAAAAAACAGAACAACCAAGATCCCTGTGGCCATAAGCCAAAGTCATCTCCAAGCATCCAGATTCGGAGGGGGTGCTGAGACTTGTAAAAATTAAATGTAGGGGGCATTTCAATATAAAAACCATCGATAAATAGGTGCCCCTTGGGTTAATGGCTACCCCAGAGACTGCATGGTGAAGAACAATAGGGTCAAGAGGCGTGACCTAGAAGGGCTGCAGCACAGGGTTCTCAAAATTTGTGGAGAGATCTCCTGGCTAGGGGTCACATTACATGATACAGCATATCATTTTTTGCTCTTTTCTTTTTAAAATAGTTGTCCCTGTTGAATGCAGAGGAAAACCCAGAGAGTGTTAATGACTATTTGAAGCGGTTTTTAAACCCAGAGATTACGTTCTACTTCCGTTAAATAATTCTTTTTATTAATAAATTAAATGCTACAGCATTTAACCTTTATGGGCAAGTATATTGTAAATGCATGTAAAATACTTAGGAATTTTCATTTGTCATGACTGTGCCTGCGTGGCACGATGACGTGTATCCTGACGAGAAAACAGAGGAAGGTCTAACACATCTTCACATAGATAAAGTGAATATTTGGCCTTAGTTTTATTTGAAAATAAGATTATCTTAAGTTGGATTTTCCTTGTATATTTCATGAAGTAATTCACTGTATTTAGGTAACTGTAATTAAATAACATTTGGCATCTCTGATCCTGTGAGGGGAGAGAGACTCGCTATTTTTTTCACTCTGTTCCTGAAGCTCATTCAAACCGCATCGTGTACAAATCGCACCAAGGACGTTTGGAAAGGCCCAGAGGAACTGACTGAGACCTCGCACCCTTTGTCCTCTGTTATTCTGACTCTATCAAGCTAAGTAACCTTAATCATTCATTCATTCATTCATTGCCAGACGCCATGTATCCCAAACAGGGTGGCCAAGGGCTTAGAGATAATTGTTTTACAGGGAGGGGCACTAATCCTCCACCAACCCCACTTGACACGAAGGGAGAACGTTATGCCAACAGCATCTGGTGTTACCTGGCGGTCACCCATCCAAATACTAACCAGACCCAACGTTGCTTAACTTTGCTGATCGGACGGGAAGCGGTGTACTCAACGTGGTATGGCCGTTGGCAGATTTGGCCAAATCAGAGGGACTAGCTGGGATATAAGGAGATTTCTGGTGAGTTAGAGTATTAACCCGTGGACTGCGAGCCACAGCTCAGGCTGGGTAGTGTCACGTTGCGAGCCAGAGCTCAGGCTGGGTAGCATCACGTTGCGAGCCACAGCTCAGGCTGTGCTGGTCATGCATCACCGAAAACAACTCGACCCGTACACAGACTTATACATGGCGCTATGCAAAGACAGAAGAGATATATTTTTTTCTTTTCACCTGATGTTGCCCTGGATATTTATCTTCAAGTAGGCTATAATAAACAAAAACAATTTTTTTATTTCATTTTTCACCACTCCCGTACATAAATTTATGCGTGGCCCTACGCTCAGATGAAGAGAGATCACTATTATTTTTTTCTACCAGATATGCCCTGGATGTTTTTCTTCAAGTTTATAATAAACAAAACCCCCCCCAAACTCTTTTTTTCCTTCGTTTTTTGCACACCATGGGGTGGGATGAAAAAAAGGTAATTGCGCAGTCCACGGGTTAACTATACCATGGTTTCCTATGAGACTTCTGTTATACAAATTTAGTATTTGTCGCTGTTAGACTAACACTCGTCAGAGAAGAGAGTGTATAAAATTTTTGACAGTGATGATGCCAAGACTGATTATGATGATAATGTAGAACCCCCAGTAAACATCTACACTCAGTCCGTCCCAGCCCCTCAGTCCATTGTAATGCCTTACAGTCCATCCTAGCACTTCCCAGTCATTCCTAGCATCTCCCATTCAATCCTCGTAACTTCCAGTTCACAGTAGTTCATCCTAGTGCCTTCCAGTTCATACTTAGCACTTTCTCTCCGTGGCCAAGTTTTAACAAGTTGGGCGGGCTGATGTGAGAGGCAAAACAAGATATGAAATAATTAAATAAAATGAACACGACACAGTAAGAAAAGCAACGTTAACAAAGGCGTATGTTTTTCGTATTTTAATATATTTTTCCTAGAAATGCTGGATTACCTCTACGATATTGCTGTACCTTTCATTCTTGCTGTGACTGTCACTTTTTTTTTTTTAATTCAGCTACAAAGAACCCTCATCTGCAGAAATGGATATTGATGGCTGTCTAAACCCTGTAGATCAAAAACTTTCTCTAAAGCTCAGTGAAGTAGTTTGGAGGCAGCAAGAATGGAATGAAAAATTACATTATCTTACTGAGAAATTTATTATGAGATGGAGATATAGGATGAGGAGATAAGTACTTGGTGAATGCACACATGCTAATTGTGTTCCGTTTCAAGAGCAATGACTTCACTCAAAATATAAGCACAACTGCCTGCCGCTATCTCACCCTGCAAGGCGTGCATGTTTTGCCTCCAATGAGAAATTATTCTTTCTCTGGATAATATCAAAGACCATCCCAGAACTGAGTTCTGGGATGGGAGAGGTGATAAGGAGAGCGGTATTGGACGTCCTGCAGCAGTGGTCGCAAGTAGAAGACTGGGTGGCCAGCCTCTGCTTTGATACTACCACAAGCAATACAGGTGTCCACAGCGGGGCTTGCACCATCGTCTAGAATGCCATTGGGAAACCGTTCTTCTTCATGGCATGTCCCAAAACACATCCATGAGTTTTTCACAGGGATCTTTGATGCGTTCTTCTCCTCTACCCCGAAAATTCTCCTATTCAGCCAATAAGGGATCACTGGGATATCATTTATCAGCAGG
Source organism: Coenobita brevimanus (assembly GCF_032717465.1). Taxonomy (NCBI): domain Eukaryota; kingdom Metazoa; phylum Arthropoda; class Malacostraca; order Decapoda; family Coenobitidae; genus Coenobita; species Coenobita brevimanus. Next base: position 30,052,415 of record NC_136960.1, on the reverse strand, counting down.
TTTTCAAACCATACAAAGCTCAGGGTGATCAATTCAATCCACAACACTTAGATCAATGGATCTCAAAGCACCGAGATGAGCGGGCTTCCTTCATTGTCAGCAAACTCCGGGAGGGCCATGACCGTGACGACTACAGGAAATACCTTCAATGTGCACTCTGCTTCCTGGGTAATAAACTCCCCCAAGTGTGGAAGCTCTCTGACAATGGATTCCTTCATCCCAGAGCATAAAGCAGGGCCAAATGAATGGGATGGGGGATCTACTCACTGAAGATTTACCTGTTCCGGGACCAATTCCCTCTCATCCCTTATGAGCAACAAGACCTGAATTGGATAAACATCTTGGTCATGGTGTACCTTCAGGCTTGGTACTCATCACCAGTTGGAATCAATGCACCAACAATTGATTTGGTTCTCCTCAAGACACTCCAGATCTACAAGAACCAGGTTGACGAGGAAGTGGACTGCAGAGTGCTAAACTTCAGATCTATAGCAGGTACCTGAGTGAGGGTCTTGCAGGCTTTTTCTTTTTCTTGAACCTCGTGCCTGAGTACAAAAAAGCTCAGATGCTCTTGAACCTTCACCAGAAGCTTCATCGACAGGTGAGGAGGAGAAGGAAGTGGATCACCGATTGTTGCAAGACCCCACGGACTTGAAGATTGCTGATTGCGTCACGATCCAAACTCAAAACTTTTTCAAGTGTTTGAAGATGGAAGTTCTCAGGGAGCTCAAGGACATCAAAGAGCTGCACTGTGGCCAGGTCATGACAGTCAGCATAGTCAAAGATTGCACTGAACATGGAGTCAAGCTGGCAACTGACTTTAACTAGCGGGCTGTGACATATCTCATGTAGGGGTGTCTTGGAAAGCCGTGACATACCTCAAGTAAGGGTGTCTAGGAAAGCTGTGACATACCTCTTATGATCGAGATTTTCACCAATGCACCACAAAAAGTTCTACAAGGATCAGCTCGACACAAAACTTATGGTTTCCTAGGGTAACTGGTAGCTCTCATTCAACCCCCCTCTCTTAAGCCCAGTTGCTAAGTGACACCAGCAACAATAGCCCAAAAGTACATGATTCGTAATGCATTTTCCGCAATATTATCACCCAGGAAAGGCAGTCGTTGGTCAAAAGTGTTTAGAATAACGTAAAATCAAATGTAAGGTCAATAGGAGCTAATGGAACAGGAGTAGGGTGACAGATAATGGGTGTAAAAGTACCACCCTAAGCTCGTATTGCAGCATGCGGAGCGAGCTGGCAACCCACCTGGTGAGCAGGGAGACTGGCAAAAGCCTGTTTCCAGCCTGTCTCTTCTGCCCAAGTATGCATAACTTTCTCTCTCTCTCTTTCTCTCTCTCTCTCTCTCTCTCTCTCTCTCTCTCTCTCTCCATGGGGGAAGTCTGCACGATCGCTTCCCGCAGACCACGGGTTAATGAGAAACTCATGAGGTGCGAGGAGGAGAGACAGCTGGCCTCCCAAATCATTGCTAACCATAGGAAGGAGGTACCTCAACCAATGATGGATGTTATGTCTAATCATCACATGTCCTGCTGTGAGTCATTAAGTGTCAGGACATTATCTCCTCATGCAGAATATCCCCAGAGGACAAAATACCACTGCGCAATATCCCATCATGCACAATATCTCCAGAGGACTCATTTTACCCCATTTTTTTTTTTACTCTACCTCCGTGCCCCTACTGGTTACATAACGCAGCTCGTATAGATAGGTTAAGTAAGTTCAGATTGTGTGTATATATATATATATATATATATATAGTATATATATATATATATATATATATATATACACTCTCTCTCTCGCTCTCTCTCTCTCTCTCTCTCTCTCTATATATATATATATATATATATATATATATATATATATATATATATATATATAGTATAAGGGTATTAAAAATGTGCCTGTTAACCCCATAATTTTGTAGTTATAAGATAGGCACCCATTTCTGTGAGACCTGCCTGATCTTCAAATGAATTTATGTGTATTTAAAATTCATTTGACAGTCAATAATATAGTATATCAGTTATAAATATGTCAAAACCTCTCTGAAGCACCTCAACTTGTGTTGGTATATATCTGCATATACTGTATGAAAGAACCGTGTTGCTTGTTGTCCTTCAGTCACGCCCAAACCATGAGCCAGAGACCCACAGTCCCATATATATTCTGAATCAGGGTGACCCAAGGCTGGTTTTAGGGGGCTCAAAATTCTGATCTGGGTTCATTTGAGGCCACCGGTAGAGTTTTTGCCTTTTTTGGCCCGTGCAACACCAGATACCCCTGCAACCCAATATTTGGCATGGAGACACATGACCTCACATAGGCTATGTGAGGTTGACCTACAGGGTCATTTGAAGTCATAAGTTGGAGGTCATTTGAGGTCACCTTTAATAGTAAGGCCCTGCGCACATTTTTTTTTTTTTTTTATACGAAGAAGAAAGCTGGAAGCTCGCAAAACAGTTCTCTCCAAGAAAAATAAAAAAATACAAAAAAGAGCCAAATTCAAGATCCGTTCATTTCGAGATGCCTTGACATGCGTTTGAAAGACTGGAGATCATAGGAAGTAGGATATACAGACAGAGGGAGACAGTTCCAGAGTTGACCCGTTGCATAAATGAAGGACTGGGAGTAATGGTTAACTCTTGTATTAGAGAGTTGGACAGAAAAGGGATGAGAGTTTATTGCTAGACGGGTGCTATGCACCCATCGTAGAGGTGGAGGGATGCAAGCAGACAGTTCAGAGGAACAATGACCATGGAAGTAGCGATAGATAAGAGATAAAGAGGCAATAGTGCAGCGAAGAGACAGAGGTTGAAGGGAGCCAGTAAGAGGAGCAGAGTTAATAAGATGAAATGCCTTTGACTCCAACCTATTAAGAAGAGCTGTATATGGGGAGCATCCTCACACATGAGAGTTGTACTCCATACAGGGGCGAATAAATCCCGTGTATAAAGTCAACAACTCTGCAGCGGTAAAAAAGAAACGGAGTCGGCTTAGCACACCTAATCTCTTGGAAGCAGATTTTATCAGAGATTTAATATAATCTTTCCAGGATAAACCTCGAGTGAATGAAACCCCAGGCGTGTTCAAGGATGATGCTGGTTTGAGCTGAATATTATTAAACACTAGTGGGTACTCCTGTGGAAGATTTTGTCGGGTTGACATGTGTAGAAACTGAGTGATGCATTAAAAACAACAAGGTTATTTTTATCCCAGTCAGATATTCGAGCTAAGTCAGACATTAGGTGTGCCATAGCCTCATCCCTTGTGTGTTGAAGTAATTGCTGGGATGGACATTGCGGGAACCGAATGGAAAGGTGATGGATGGAATCATCAGTGTATGGGTGGATAGGATTAGATGTACAGCATAGAAGATCATTTATGAATAATAGGAAGAGAGTTGGTGATAGGACAGAGCCCTGAGGAACACCACTGTTGATAGATCTAGGAGAAGAACGATGGCCGTCTACAACAGTGGCTATAGAACGACCAGAAAGAAAGCTGTAGATAAAGGCACAGATAGAAGGATAGAAATGGTAAGAGGGCAGTTTGGAAATTATTGATTTATACCAGACTCGATCGAAAGCCTCTGAGATGTCAAGTGAGGTGGCAAAGCTTTCGCCAAAGTCCCTAAATGAGGAAGACCAAGAGTCTGAAAGGTAGGTGAGAAGATCGCCAGTGGAGCGTCCCTAATGGAACCCATACTGACGATCAGAAAGAAAGTTGTGATAGGAAAGATGCTTTAAAATTGTTCTGTTAAGAATAGACTCAAAAACCTTTGAGACACAGGATGTTAAAGCACTTGGACGATAGTTAGACGGTTGAGAACGGTCACCCTTCTTTGGGACTGGCTGAATGAAAGCAAACTTCTAGCAAGAAGGAATGGTACAAGTTGAAAGACAAAGGCGAAAAAGTTTACCTAGGCAGGGTGTAAGCACAGAAGCACAGTTCTTGAGGACAACAGGAGGGACTCCATCAGGCCCATATGCCTTGTTAGTATTGAGGCCAGTGATAACAGAAAATACATCAACTGAAGAAATATTAATGTCAGCCATGAGGAAGTCAGAGGGGGGAAGTGATGGAGGAACAGCACCGGAATCGTCTAAGGTGGAATTGGAGGAGAGAGTCTGAGCGAAGAGATCCACTTTATCAGTAGAAAAAATAGCTACAGAACCATCGGAGTAGAAAAGAGGAGGGAGTATGATGAGGTAAAGTTATTAGAAAGGTTTTTGGCAAGGTGCTAGAAGGAGCGGGAAGAATTCTACAGTAGATAGAGTTGAGAGCATTTAGTACAGATGAAATAATTTTTAGCAGAATGAAGAACAGACTTAGCACGATTCCGGGCAGAAACATAAAAAAGATGTGATTCAAGGGTGGGTTGGTTCCGATACCTTTTATAGGCCCTCTCCTTGTTGCAGACAGCATTAAAACAAGTACGATTAAACCAAGCCTTTCTTGCTTTAGACAAAGGATATGAGAAAGGAATGTATGCTTCCATGCCAAAGACAATAACCTCCATAATGAGCAAAGCACACCCAGATGGCTCCCGGCCATGGAAGCAATAATCATTCTAGGGAAAATCAAAGAAGTACTGCCTGAGGGCCTCACAATCTGCAGCTCCAAAGTGCCACAATCGCCGTTTCTTTGGAGAGTCCACAGGCCGTACCGAAGTGATAAGACAGATTAAGGTAATAAGGTTGTGATCGGAGGAGCCCAACAGAGAGAAAAGATTAACAGTGTAAGCAGAAGGATTAGTTCCAAGGAAGAGGTCAAGTATGTTGGAGCTCTCTCCAAGGTGGTCAGAGATACCGGTAGGGTGCTGTACAAGCTGCTCTAGGTAATTAAGGATAGAAAAGATGTAGGCTTGTTCACCAGGTGGATCAGTGAAAGGAGATTAGAGTCAAAGGTGGTTGTGAACATTGAAATCTCCTAAAATGGAGATCAGAGAAAGGAGAAATAGATAGAATGTGTTCCATCGTAGGAGACAGTCAAAGAATTTTTGATAGTCAGTTGAATTAGGGGATAAGTAAACAGCGCAGATATACTTAGTCAGAGAATGACAGGATAGCCGAAGCCAGAGAGTAGAGAATTCAGAAGAATCAAATTCAGGAACACAAGAGCAAGATAAGTCGTTGTGTACATATATACAACAGCCACCTTTGGCTTTGAAATGAGTATAGAGAAAGTAGGAGGATAGAGAAAAGGGTTTGCCGTCAGTCGCCTCAGACAGCTGAGTCTCAGTTAAAAAGAGGTGAGGCTTAGAAGAGGAGAGGTGATGTTCAACAGAGAGAATGTTAGAAGAAAGGCCACGAATGTTGCAGAAATGAAAAAGAAGTGAGTCAGACAGTGGTTCCAGGCAACTCATAGAGTCGTCACCGGGAGAGGGGCGGATGTTGGGGACATTTGTGGTCCCCCTCCTGGGGACTCCGAGGCAAGCTCTAAGTTCGCCATTATTACTTTTTTAATATGAAAAGGAAGTGTAGTGTGTACTGTGCATGTACTTTGGTGTTGAGAGTTAGAGGAACTTGTATTAGAGAGCATGCTGGCCTACTCTATGTGTTACTGAATTACTGAAAAAAGTTCAGCAAAGGGGGATGGTCGGGAACTAGTCCCAAGGGTTGATGAAACGGGAGCTCCAGCTCTCCCTGTCATCAGCTTTCCACCCACCTTGGAGTACTGCCCTGCGCGACTGGTGCTACAGTCTACTCCTCGTAAATACTGTGCGTTAGTCTGCAAAAGCTGAAATAGAAAGTTCCTGGACCTCTTATAATCCCTCTTGAAAAGCATAAGAAGTACATGGTCTTTCTGGAGTAGAAAGAAATACTGAACTAGAGCAAATAGGATCAGAGTGTTCGCCTTCTTGGCCCGGGCTATGCCGGGTGCCCCTGCTAGTTTACGTATATAATATTTCGTGTTTTAACTACAACACACATAGCACGAGTTACAAGTTACAGTAGTCAAAGTCTTAACCCTTGCAGCCTGAGGACGTCAGCTATAGTTTATTCCTACCAAAGCTGGTTACCACAAATGAAAATTCACTTCCACAAATGGAAATCCGCAAACTCAAACCATTACCTTCTGCAGCTGCAAATCTGCAAACTTATTGAAATTTGCGGTTCCGCACATGCAAATGTAAACGCAAAACATTTGTATCCCTTTCAGTATATGGCATCAGTTTCATTTTGTTCTGGATACCATTAGAGGATTTTATTAAGTTTAGGATGATATTTTTTGTAATCGGGGGGTTAAAAATAATCTCTAGTTACACATCCACTACAATAATATCCATATTTACTCTATTCTGACTAACAATAGGTGACTATGAAGTTTGGAAATAGTCGGTAGTGCTGAATGGGATAAAAATATATTTATAGAAAACTAAAATATATATTATAAATATCATTATACAGTCCAGCGTCGTTTAAGGTCCGACCACACGACGTTCTTTCTGTTTAACGTCCCGGGAACCCCCTTGCTCTCCTCATTCACACCTCTTACAATTTTTCTATCAGGCATGGTTTTTAAGTGACAAAACAATTAAATTTTACAATAAGTGTATATTACTCGTTCATAAATAACGTTAGTATTACACTTTAAAAACTTACCTCTAAAATGTAAAAGTGTATGATTTTCGGCTATATTTGGCCCTAGGAACATCCTTAGTGTCCAGCAGTAATCTGCCAACATTGAGAGGATCCTTTTTTTTTTTTTTTTTTTTTTTTTGGTACCGCTTTTCCATGTCCAAAATTCCCTGGTGAAATCTTTTGCCGTGCTCATCACAGACCACCCCGAAATTTTCCGGAAAAACTCTAACTGCGAGTTTTAAAAGTTTATTTTTAGACTCATACTGCACCCCATAACTCTATATGAAGTTAACAGATCTTTTACATCACAATAGTTTCTGATCTGTGATTTCCCAAAATATCTTCGCAAACTATGTTTAATGACACCCATGCAATTTTTTCAACTTCATTTAGCTCTTCATCAAACTTTGCATCTCGAAGCAGTTCCATGATCTGTGGTCCTATAGAAATACCCTCCTTGACTTTTGCACTACTGATTCTGGGGAATTTATTCCTAAAATACGTGAATAAATGGCAAGTTTTATCCATACCTTTGACAGAGTTCTTCATCAACCTGAGCTTAATATGCAAAAGAGGCAAATAAATTTTCTCATCATCATCAAGAGAATGAATGATGACGTTCTTCTTCCCTGGAGTCAATGATGCTCGTTTTGGTCACACTTTCTTGACATAATAAATTATCTTGCCCTGGCTGTCCCACTCACAGACGAAACAACAGAACTTCATGTAACCAATTTACATTCTGAATAAAAGTGCCACAACTTTTAGGTCACCACATACATTCCACTTAAAGTCCCCATACTTAATTTTTCCCAAAAGAAGCTTCGTGTTATCATACAATTCCTTCATGTTTGCTGCGTGAGCCACAGGAACGGAGGGGAACCTATTACCGTTGTAGAGTATAACCGCTTTCAAGATTGCATTTGATAAACAAGCGCCATTCATCCATGTTATATTCGTGGCCAAGTACCTCCATATCAGAACGAATATCATAGCAAAACACCAGACAATCTTTAAGGGAGAAAAATTCTTTGAAAATGTCATGGCCATCACGATAAAAACAAACTTTAGTTTCTTCCTGAAGAAGATTCCAGCTCATAAACCTGGAATGCAAAAGTTTGGCTTGCTTCTTTGACGAGATCATTAAGATCTCCATGACTCAGCAAATGTGGTTCATTCGAAGAACAGCTTGCTCTAGATGTTGGATCCATATTGTCCTCTGCTTGGTCTACTATCGCATCACCAGAATGATAGTCACACAGAGTCATGTTTCTTGGAGGCTCTGGCACAGCTAATTCCTGACTGTGAGGTACTGGCTTCATAGCATTTAGTAAATCAGGGTATTAAATAGTATGCTTAGAGTATGATGTTATACCATTTTCTATTTGTTAGGCAGAAATAGCAATCCGAAGCATGATTTTGGGGTTCTCTTCGAACCATATGAACGGCAAAGGGCATACTGCGTGAATCTTTTGCCCATGCTGTGAAAAGCCTGACACATGTGACACAACAAATATGGGGGAGTCCAACTTATATCCTGGTCGCCCACCTTACAACCGAAGCAATGTTCATAGCAGTTTTTAATGAAGGGTGTGCAAGTACATTTTTGCGATATGAATATCAGTTCACCCCAGATGTAGCCGAAAGAAGTCAGATTATTTATACAGTTACTCGGCATTATAATGGTGGATTGTATATCAGCACAACACTTGCATACACAAGAGCACAACTTGTCAACAGAGTGGAAAAGAAGCTTGTCACACATTGAGTTCTAGTCTGCAACTGACAGAGAACTGTATTCAGGAATGGGCACTGTTTGAATGTCCCAACATGTCCAGTCGCATTTCTGCAGGCCCCTAGTGACTCATTTATCAAGGCTTGTGCTTTCAGAAAGAAACTATTGCACTTCACAACCAGTGAAAATAGCTGTGTTTGTAAACTTTTTGCTTCAAATGGACTGTAAAGCACTGGTACGCATATTGGCTACTAAACGTAATGACATGCGAGTAGGCTATGCTGGAACAAAAAACTATGGGTGATAGAGAATTTCTGAAAACGTATTTGGATTCAGCATGCAAAAATACATAAGAAACAGATATTATTGTCCATAGGGCAGAATCTTTGGTGACAAGTAGGTCCAAATATAATATAAGGAACCTTTTTACTAATGAATGTATGTCCCACCTACTGTATTTAAATAACATCTACTATAGGGTGTGGTGTAAGCCGCTTCTGGTAGCTAATCGGGAGTGAGGAGGGCACGTTATAGGTCACCGGGTCACTGCCGGTTTGACTGTCAGCGGATTGTTGGCCGGGACGATGGGATGAAAGATGGATTGTGGCAGACAGCAGGAACGTGAGACAGTAGACATTTTCAGCAGCAAGCAGTCTCACTGACGAGTTTGGCAGCAGATGGGCTACTCATTGGCAGTTGGTGAAAGATAATGACAGACAGTTTACGGCAGACAGCAGGAACGATGGCAGAAGATTGTTCGAACGGCAGACAGTCTCACTGACGGGCTCTGCAGCAGACAGACAGGTGCAATGACAGATGGGCTCAATGACAGATAGGATCTGTGACAGCCAGAGTCGATAGATGGCAGACAATCAGTAAACAGACTACTGGACTTGGCGCCAGAGTTGATATAAGGTGCGTTCTTGACCTGACTGCCACCAGAATGTGAGATGTGGGCCCATAGAGTCTGCTGCTGTCAGTACTGACTCACAGATGGGTCAGCGTAAAACATCCAGTTGCTCACTCCCAGGTAGGTAGGTCGGTAGGTAAGTAGGTAGGCAGGTGGGCAGGTAGGTGGGTAGGTATGTAAGTAGGTGGGTAATTATGTAAGCAGGTAGGTAAGTAGGTAGATGGGTAGGAAGTTGCTTATTCGTGCACAAGTATGTTGTTATGAAAATGGTATAAGATTATCATATAGGAGAATGTTAATTTGTGATATGCAAAATAATGCCAAAAGGTACCGTACTACAGAGCTTCCCAAGCCACCTAGAACACAGATCTAACGCCTTTGAACATGGACTTAACCGAACCTAACCACCTGCAACACAGACCTAATCCCTTTCACTATGTGGAGCTTTCCATATACTGAGGCAAATCACAGGATTTGAACAAGAATCCATCTATCTGTCTGTTTATCCACAAGGCAATCCTCTCCACATTTCTCTCCAGAATGCATAATTCTGGGTCACGCTACCCATTTCCGACATTTAAGTTTATGATGGTAGGTAGTTCACTCGCTTCTGAATGGCGTTCCGTGAGTACTAAACCCCAGCTTTCCCGTCGATGTAAACCCTTACGGGCCTCATCTGAGGGGAGATCCTTGATCCACAGGACAACCAAGTGTCACTGGGTATAAGATTACCATTCTTCTAAGTAAATGGTCTCCTGGACTACAGGAAACCATTTAGCTTGTCACTCAATGTAGAGTCACCTGAGAGCAGCACTCAGTGGACTAAAGGTCTTTAGTATGAGGACGTATTTTATACGAGTATTTGCTTCTTGCTACCATCAGGCGATATTATTCAGCTAAGGAGAAACTCTACTTACTGGAGGGGTTTGTGTCACGAATTCGCGCAAGCGTATTTATAAATTCGTGACATAGTACCTAAGTGGGAAAACCACGAACTCTACTGGAATTCCCACTGGGCATCACTCAGTTCAACCGTCCTCGTATTCATCCGATCGGGATGGTTTTCAGAAAATTTCTCACTGTTTCACAAGTGATCATTCTTATGCACGACATTAGTGCCTTCACTGAGTGATTTATTTATTTATTTATTTTTTCTTATTTTTTTTTTTTTTATGTGTCCGACTCTGGGCATAAGCTTCACAGCCTGCTATCAAGGCCCAGCAGTCCTCCTACATACCATACACCTCTACATGTCACCACTTCGGCACTAACACCCACCATCCATACTGAATACATGCTAGGGCTGTCTCATACAGGACTGGGGTATTGGTATTAGCGGGGGTAATTTTACGACATGTCGGCTGGTCTTCTGGTAGATCAGTAAAGCCTTATTAAATGAAATTCAAATCCTTAAACTGTTCCCTACCCCAGCCGGGATTCGAACCTGGGTCCGTTAGGACTGCAGGCCACCTCTCTACCGATTGAGTGTATATCGCTCACTTTCTTTCTGTTGACCGTTGAAGTTCGAACACGGCCATTCCTCGCCCTATTTCATAATTTGAAGTTAGTCAGCTTTGAGTCATCGCGAGAATAGGACCATTTGTGCCAAGCGTTGTACAGCGAGTTCCTGAATCTCCACCTAGACGGTAAATAGGTGAAGCGGCCTTAGTGAATTGCAGCATCTGATGTCCTGCACAGGTGCCCAGTTCTTTTCGCTCAGCTCCCATCCACTGGCCAGTATTTCTTTTCATTTTTTTCTAGGTTTAAGTGTTTAGCTTTTGAATGAGAGAGTGAGTGTATTCTCCTTGTTATTTTGAATTCATTTTTGAAACTCATGTAACGTAAATTTATTTAATTGTAATTAATAAATTTACAGTTCTTTTCTTTGAGCTTAATGTAATTAAACTCGTGTTTTATTTCTCCACAATAAGCTTATTTTAGTTGCCATTCCTAGTTTGCACAAATGCTTTGCATTATTCATACCTGGTACTTAGGCCAGTTCTTTTGTATCAAACTTAAATCCGTTGTGCCAGCAAGGAGTTAATGCACTGGCAAGAACCTGTTTATCGTTAATAGCATTAGTTGTTGATTGTCAGGGGTGGAGCCACTTTCTTAACAGTACTATAAACAGCACTCGTGAGTAATTAGTTTCTGCTGTGTACTGTTGAGAAAGTTTATCAATTCTCGTCCTTAGAGAATCAGCGAAGTAATGGCGCCAGCATAAAGTAAAACTTACTGCTTGATTTTCACAAGTCGATTCCTTGTCTCTATTTTGAAGCAACATCTAAGCATTATTAATTCATAAATTCACATCCCCCCGTGACATCTGGCGACCTCATTTCAGGATATTAACTCCTAGCTCTAAGTTATTAACGAGATAATACTCACTCACTCACACTTAGGTATTTATCAACAGTCTTTAGGCACTATCTTACTGGTGGTTATTGATTTATTTCTATTAATTTTATGTAACAGTTTTCCCAGTCAGTTGCTTCTTTTTTCAATTTTCTTTCTTTACCAGTTTAATTAGATAAAACTGGTCACCACCAACCTGTGCCTATATTCTTTACTTTTGATCATTGGCAAATCTCTGCAGAATAGCATTCAGTACTGAGTCTTGAGCCCACTCAGTTTTAGTTGAGTTAGCACCATGACTACTAATATCTATGTACAGGAAGCCAAAGATATGGGGCTTAACGACCCCGAACAAATCAAGGAATACGTACTCTCTCGGTTAGTTATGAGCAGCAACGAGAGAATGATGCTCGCGAAGAGCATCGAAATCAGCGTGAGGAACGCGAGAGAGAACGCGAACACGAGCGGAAACAATGCGAGCAACGCAAGAGAGAACGTGAACACGAGCGTGAACAACGAGAGAAAGAACGTGAATACGAGTGAGAACAACGAGAACACGATCGTGCCGAGCACGAGGCACGTGAGAAAAATGAACTTGAAATGCTGAAGCTCAAGCAAGACTCCTTGGCTTCAGACACATCTGGTGCAGCTAACCCAAGCTCCACGAGCACTCTCCCTGCACATGTTCTGGCGACCCCACACATCAAGCTTCCTCCATACAAGGAAGGCAAGTGAATCGAGCCATTCATAGCTCGTTTCGAAGACATGGCTCAGGTGTACCAGCTGGATGAGGCAGCTAAGTGGCTCCAGTTTCTTAGCTTTTTTGAGGGCCCTGCCCTTGATATTCTCCACAGAATTCGTGGAGACAATCACACGTATGAGATGATGAAGGCCGCACTTGTCAAAATGTACGGTCTCACAGTTTACGATGCCAAGAGTCAGTTTATGAGGGTGCATTTACAAGAAAAGGGGACTGCTGTTCAGTTCCTCAATCGGCTTACTGCTTACTTAGATGAGTGGATGGCAAAAGATGAAACTCCTCCCACACGAGAGGTGATAATTGACCTTATGCTGCACACGCAGCTAGAAAAGTCATGGCCTGCTGAGCTTATGGCTCAGCTTAAGATCTGCCAGGTAAGGGATGCCAGCCAAATGGTGGAGAAGGCTGATGCATTCTTCACTGCGTATGGGTATCAAACTCGTAAGCAACACACCTGGAACAGGAAAGCTGACAAATCTGGGAAACCATCTCAGACTGAACCCCAGCATCAAGGCCGTTCTCAGAATAATGGCCAAGGTCCAAACAAACCACAGAAGAAGGACCGGGGGTAAAACATTCAGAAACCTGAGTGGAAGCAGTACAACAAGTACCCTAACCAGCAACAGTATCAGCCACGGAATTAAAAGTCAGGACAACCCTTTTCAGCACCAGCCCAAGTGAATCGGAGGCAGGAGGCGAACACAGCCTTTATTCCTCAACAGCAGTACGGTGGTGTCCTCCCTAGCAGTACGGTTACTTCCTCACAGTTCACTAGTCCCCCCTAAGACAGTGAACACTCTGCCACAGGAGGTCAACGCTCCATCTCCCCAGACGGTGAGAATGACCCCTCAGGTATCTAATTCTCAGGGCGCCATGTTTGCCGCATCATTCACTCAGCAGCCTCATCACTGGCTGGCTGCTTCCTCCACAGGCCCTCCCACAGGCAACAGTGCCTTCCTTGTTCAGCCAGGGTTTGTGGGAGGCATTCCTGTAAAGGTCCTGAGAGACAATAGTTCCTCAGGTTGCTCTGTCAGGCAATGTCTAGTTCAGCCTGAGGAGTACACAGGTCGACAGATCCAAGCTAAGCTTATTGATGGATCAGTGAGATTGTTCCCTGAGGCACGTACCCAGGTGGCATCTCCATTTTACACTGGCACGACAATCGCAGTTGTCATGCCAGAACCTTTGTTTGACCTAATCATAGGCAATATTCCAGGTGCCAAGTATAGTTGCACCATAGATGACGCTACTCAGACTTCGGCTGCAGCAACACAAGCCATGGCTGAGGCTCCAAACTGTGTCACCCCTGTGACCATTGCATCGCCGCAAGATCTGATTTGTAGCCAAGGTGTTGTCCAAGAACAACACTCTGACCCAACACTTGTTGCTGTTCGGAAGAAACAAAAGGGTAGAATGATTAAGTATTCACGGGGAGGTCAAGCCAGGTTCCTTCATAAACAAGGACGGCTGTACCGTGAGTCACGAACACCCCAGGGTGAGGTTCAACTGCAGTTTGTCGTTCCTGCCAAGTATCGCCTAGCAGTGTTAGAATGGGGTCATTGTTTAGCCTCAGAAGGTCACATGGCCAAAGGAAAACCCAGGGCAGTATCTGTGCTGCCTTTTTCTGTCCAGGAAAGGGACTGGCAATAGATAGTTTTGTGCGTTCCTGCAATATGTGTCCACGTACCACCAATCAGGGACATGTCCTTCCTGTGCTGTTTGAATCCACACCCATAATCTCTGAAGTACTTGAGAGACGGGGCAGTGGAAATGTGGGTGCAGATCTGATGTCTCGCCCGTTGGTCCCACAGGACACATTACGTCCAGGACCTGTATATACGTGTATATCGTAGGTTAAGGGGGAAGTTCAAGAACCCTGCAGAGACAATCCGAGGCTGTGTTTGAATTACCTTGTGGTGTCTCGAGCTATTGCTGTCTCTGAGGATTCCCGGAGAATGCACATTATCCACATGAGTGTTCACACCTATGGTGGGTGTTAAAATGTGACCTGCCCGAGATTGCATAGAGATTCTAAGCTTGCCAATGTTAATTGTAAGTGTAGAGTAGGGTTTAACCAGTAAACTGGGTCCTTTGACTTAGCGAATTGCAGCGTTTGATGTCCTGCCCAGGCGTCCAGTCTTTTTGCTCAGTTTGACCATGTTTCCTGGTTAATAATAATGTAGGTTTAGGGTTTAACCAGTAAACTGGGTCCTTTGGCTTAGCGAATTGCAGAGGTCGATGTCCTGCACAGGCACCCAATCTTTTTGCTCAGTTTGACCATGTTTCCTGGTTAATAATAATGTAGGTTTAGGGTTTAACTAGTAAACTATAAGGGTATTTTGAGATTCTGTCCTGGGACTATGTCTCCTGGTTAATAAAGTATCCAATACGAAAATAATGGAGACCTTGAATGTACAAAGCTTGACTGTCACTTAAAATTTTTGGCTAGGGCGTACTTTTTGTAGTGTACATACTGACTGCTAGGCAGAGAAATTGAAATTTAATAAATATTGTTTGTTGCACTGACACTTTTGATGCTCCACCTTGATTACTTTCACAGGTGCAACTGGCAGGTGTAGCAATTTTGTCGTGGAGATCAGCTGATCATCTCTGCCGCACGCTTCCGCCTCTTCTCTTATGCCTCGTCGCCATTATTTACTACTGATTTGCATTACATAATTTTACACGTAAGCACAGTTACACCACAACACTCACACCTACACTGTGTATTACATACATCACGCTACATAACAATTAGTTGTTAATGTAAATGTAGCAAACTTTTCGCTCAGTTTGACCTGAGTACAGGATTTTTCACTGTCGTCACAGAGTTTTTTCCTCAAGCTTGCTTCTATTAACATAAATACGAGGTTTTTACGTTCATGGGTGACTATGATTTTCTCCTGTAGCAGGATAGTACACACACCACAGTGTGAATCTTGTGTGACTGAGTTAGGATTAATATGTATGTATATCAATAAATTTTCTGAAGAAAAATTTGATTTTGATGGAGCGTGATATCATGAATTTGCGCGAGCGTATTTATAAATTCGTGACAGTACCTAAGTGGGAAAACCACGAACTCTACTGGAATTCCCACTGGGCATCACTCAGTTCAACCGTCCTCTTATTCATCCGATCGGGATGGTTTTCAGAATGTTTCTCACTGTTTCACAAATGATCATTCTTATGCATGACATTAGTGCTTTCACTGAGTGATGTATTGTGAGTGTATATCACTCACTTTCTTTCCGTTGACCGTTGAAGTTCGAACACGGCCATCCCTCCCCCTCTTTCATAATTTGAAGTTAGTCAGCTTTGAGTCATCGCGAGAATAGGACCGTTTGTGCCAAACGTTGTACAGTGAGTTCCTGAATCTCCACCTAGACAGTAAATAGGCGAAGCGGGCTTAGCGAATTGCAGCGTTCTGATGTCCTGCACAGGTGCCCAGTTCTTTTCGCTCAGCTCCCCTCCACTGACCAGTATTTCTTTTCATTTTTTTCTAGGTTTAAGTGTTTAGCTTTTGAATGAGCGAGTGAGTGTATTCTCCTTGTTATTCTGAATTCATTTTTGAGATTCATGTAACGTAAATTTATTTCATTGCAATTAATAAATTTACAGTACTTTTCTTTGAGCTTAATGTAATTAAACTCGTGTTTTATTTCTCCGCATTAAGCTTATTTTAGTTGCTGCTCCTAGTTTGCACAAATGCTTTGCATTATTCATAACTGGTACTTAGGCCAGTTCTTTTGTATCAAACTTAAATCCGTTGTGCCAGCAAGGAGTTAATGTACCGGGAAGAACCTGTTTATCATTAATGGCATTCGTTATTGATTGTCAGGGTGGAGTCACTTTCTCAAGAGGCTAACAGTACTACAAACAGCACTCGTGAGTAATTAATTTCTGCTGTGTACTGTTGAGAAAGTTTATAAATTCTCGTCCTTAGAGAATCGGCGAAGTAAGCCGCCATAAAGTAAAACTTACTGCTTGATTTTCACAAGCCAATTCCTTGTCTCTATTTTCAAGCAACATCTAAGCATTATCCATCCATCCATCCATCATCCAATCCTACGTTGCCCCATGAGGAGCGTAGGAGCCCAGGGCTAGGCAGTTGGTCCTGACATTTAAGATGAGAGTGACCAGCCTCACTCATCCCTGAGTGGCATTACGTGAGCAATGAACCCCAATCACCCCTTGGATATAAACCTTCATCGGCTCAATCCGATTGGAGCACAATAATTACCCACTAAAACCACCAGGCGCCAAAATTTGGTTATATGGTTACCACCCAGCGTAGTAAATGGTTTCCTGGTGTACAGGAAACCATATGGCTTGTCATTCAGTGTAGAGTCACCCACGGGCAGAAGGAAGAGGAAAGAATGAAGGAATGAAAGACAGAAGAGGGAGTGTAAAGTCACCCGCAGGCAGAAAAACGAGGAAAGAATGAAGGAAAGAAGGACAAAAGAAGATGGAGGGAAAGAAGGATGAAGGAGAGGACAGGGCAGACATCCGAGAGTAGCACTACGTTGAGTGAGTGGATGGTGAGCACCCCAACCTACCATTATTATTAATTCATAAATTCACATCTCCCCGTGACAGTTTGACGTACCCTTAATTTATCCTTACAATCCAAGGACGAATGACGTATTTTTAAGTTTATCATACCATCTCATGGCGATTTCATTTATCTTAGATTTGTCTTTCACTACCCGAGGGGTCAGATATAGCCATAACAAAAGGTCTTTCCTAAGTTCAGTTAATTCATCTGGTAGGTTATAATTACTAAAACAATAATGATATCACTCAGGCTGAAAAGATTAACCTCTTCCCTAAGACAGGTCTCCCATCAACTAAAGAAAAATATTCCGAAATCTCAAAAAATAAAAAAGTACA
Organism: Coenobita brevimanus; assembly: GCF_032717465.1. Lineage (NCBI taxonomy): Eukaryota > Metazoa > Arthropoda > Malacostraca > Decapoda > Coenobitidae > Coenobita > Coenobita brevimanus. Next base: position 30,035,153 of record NC_136960.1, on the reverse strand, counting down.
CAAAATGGCCTAATCAAACGGGAGGAATTAAAAACGCTTTGCACTGGAAGTGAAGGCGCAGCCTGACTAGCAAGTTGTTACTACTAATCTGATCTCTGTTGTGTGAGGACAATAATGTTGCATATTTCTGAGTTGGGTTATGGATGGATTGTTTGCAATCAATTACAGGGTCAGGTGTTATGTGTATGAGGTACAGGGAAGAGGGATGGGGGGAGGAGCTGAGGATAGAGGAGTGAAGGAAGACAGAGAGTGAGAATAAGAAAGGGACATAGGGAGGACTGGGAGAGAGGGAAGGTAATGAGGGGGTGTAGGAAGGGACGAATAAGATTGAGAAGGGGGAGAAATTGAGCAAGGAATGGGGTTATATGAGGGATAAAATGAAAATGGGGAGGGGAGGGAAGCTGGGGAATGAAAACAGTGACGATGGAAGAGGGGCAAGCAGGGGAAGGGGAAGGGAGAGTGGAGGAAGGAAAAGGGGAAGAGTGGGGGAGGGGAGACGGGGGGAGAGAGACAAGGAAGGAGAACGGGGAAAGGAGTCAGGAAGTGTAACGGTGGGAGAAAGGGAAAGCGCAGTTGAGTAGAAGAAAAGAGAGTGCGGGGGACTGGGAGGGCGATGGCCTGGAGAAGATAAGGGGATCGGAGAGGAAAGTGAGAGTTTTTTAGGGGAAGAGTGATGGAAAGCTGAAGGGGAGAGGGACGAAATGAGGATTGGGGAGGAAAAGAGTGAAGATGAGAGAATGGGTGGGAGAATTGGAGGAAGGGGTGAGAGGGGAGGAGAAGAGGGGAGAGGGGAGGAGAAGAGGGAAGAGGAGGAGGAGGAGGGAGTAATGCGGGAGAGAGGCTTGGAGGAAGAGTGAAAGTGAATATGAGGGAGAAAGAGAGAGGGTGTAGGTAAGGATATGGGGGGGGGGGTTCTAAAAAAAAGAACACGAATGAACGTGACGGAAAGGGAGAAGGTAATGGGGAACTGAGAGTGAAGGAAGGAGAGAAAAGTAAGGTGAGGTAGAGGAGAAAGGAGAGGAGAAAGGGAGACTGTGGATGCAGATAGAGAAGGGGAATCTACGGATAAGAGGAGGGAAAAGAGAGGGAGTGGGAGAGGGGAATGGAAAATAGGGAGGATGGTATGATGAGAGGCGTATGAGAGTGGTGGGTAGGGGAAGCGGGACGAGGTAGACGAGTAGAAAGGAAGGAGGAAATAGGAGAACTAGGAGAGAGTCTGAGTGGAGGGGGGTGGGGGAGAGGGTGTGAAATAATAGGAAGAGAAAAGAGAAGAGATTGAGAGGACCCTAATGGCCGCGTTCATAAGGTACTGTAATTATGCACCTAATTTTCATTATACATTGTCACCGTTATCCAGTATGCAAAGTCAAACAAGCGTATTTTATCAATATCAGTCGAACTTCATATATACAGTGTTCCTATAATAACCTGAAAATTAAAATTTAATATATATTCAGCCCTTCACCATGATGATGGTCATTTTCATCTTAATCCTGCCATTTCCTGAAAATTTTGTTCAGGCAAAGAGCTATTTTTCAGGATGGAGAAGTTAGAAGTTGTGGTAGGTGGGGGCGCTCACCATAGACTCACCCGATGTAGTACCGCTTTTGGCTGCCTACCCATTCCTCTCCTCCATCCTTCTTTCCTTCCATCCTCTTCTGTCTTTCTTTCCTTCATCCTTTCCTCGTCCTTCTGCCTAAGGGTGACTTTACACTCCCTCTTCTGTCTTTCTTTCCTTCATTCTCTCCTCTTCCTTCTGCCTGTGGGTGACTCGACACTGAATGACAAGCCAAATGGTTTCCTGTACACCAGGAAACCATTTACTACGCTGGGTGGTAACCTTAAAACCAAATTTTGGCGCCTGGTGGTTTAGTGGGTAATTACGGAGCTCCAATCGGATTGAGCCGGTGAAGATTTACAATATATCCAAGGGGTGGTTGGAGTTTATTGCTCACGTAATGCTACTCAGGGATGAGTGAGGCTGATCACTCTCATCTTAAATGTTAGGACCAACTTGCTTAGCCCCGGGCTCCTACTCTCCTCATGGGGCAAAGTAGGACTGGATGAATGAATGTATGAATGAGAAGTTAGATACAATACTTATTAACTGCATCGCTAATAGGATACTAGCTCCGAAGCTGAGATATATAGCTGGTATTAGGAAGAATAAAACAGTGCTGGAGAGGGATGCTTTCAAGTGCTGGCTCCGATATAACTGAAAGACCCAGAGCACTTTTTTTCTCTTATGCAGTGAAGAAGGAACCAAAGGCCAGGAGCCCTCAAACCGCTCCTTGTAAGAAAAAACACAAAAACAGTACAAAAGGGAGCTAAATTCAAGATCCGTTCATTTGAAGGTGCCTGGACACACTATGTTTGAAAGACTTGAGATCATAGGAAGCAGGAAATAGAGACACCAGAGTTGACCTGTTGCATAAATGAAGGACTGGGAGTAACGGTTAATTCTTGCATTAGAGAGTTGGACAGAAAAGGGATGTGAGTTTAGAGGAGCAGTGACCATTGAAGTAGCGATAGAAAAGATACCGGTATTAAGATGCAGCAGTGTGGCGAAGAGACAGAGGCTGAAGGGAGCCAGTAAGAGAAGGAGAGTCAATGAGACGAAAAACTTTTGACTCCACCCTATTGAGAAAAGCTGTATGTAGGAAGCCTTTCCCACACATGAGAGTTTTACTCTACAAAGGGGCGAATAAAACCCGTATATAAAGTCAACAACTGTGCAGGGGTAAAGAAGGTAGGGCGTTGGCTTAGCACACCTAATCTTCTGGCAGCACATTTTACGAGAGATGTACTATGATCTTTCCAAGATAAATCCCGAGAAAATGAAACCCAAGTATATTTAAAGGTGATGCTGGATTGAGCTGGATATTATTAAACATTAGTGGGTACTCCTTGTCACGAATCAATTTGCGACATTTCCATTTTGTGAGAAGCCACGAAGTATTAGTGGAAAACTCACTGTGTATCGCTCAGTTAACCGTTTCTCTCTCCATTTCGGGGTATACTTTTCAAAACATTCGTCACTGTTCAAAAGTGACCGATTTAATGCACGTCACTAAGTGCGCTACTGAGCGATACTATTGTTTCTTTATTGTTCGCCTCTGCTTCCCTCAACCGTTAGCCACGCCTTCTCTAGCTGGTGGCTTGTGCGTCCTGCCTATACATTATTTGAATGCAGCCTAGTGTTTGTTGTGACGGAGAAAGGTCCTGTGCCAGCAGTGTGAGAGGTCCCTAGCACCCAAACTCCACTTCAAAGTTAATCCAGTCCTCCCACCCCCCCGGGTGATACATAGCATTCATCGACCGGTATTTCCTTTTGTATAATCCTAGTTTTAAGAGCTTAGTTAAGGTGTTTTTCCTAGGCGTAAGTATTTAGCTTTTGTGTGAGTGAGTGAGTGCGTTTCATTAATTTGATTTGAATTGTAACGTTAAATTTATTTTTTGTAATCAATAAATTTAACAGTTCTTTTCTTGAGCTTAATGTAAAGTAAACTCTTGTTTCATTTCTCCGAATTAAGCTTATTTCCCACATAGCTCCTAGCTTGCATAGACGTTTTACTATTCATAACTGGTACTTAGACCAGTCTTGCTGTATTAACTTAAAATCCGTTGTGCCACCTAGGAGTTAAAGCATCAGCAAGAACCTGATTATTATTATTAGTATTAGTTATTTATTGTCAGGGGTGAAGTAACTTTCTCCAGAGGCTAACAGTACTAATTCAGCATTTGTGAGTAATTAGTCTCTGCTGTGTACTGTTGAGAAAGTTTATAAATTCTCGTTCTTAGAGAATCGTAGCAAGTCAGCGTAAAGTAATCGTTGCTTGATGTAGCAAGACAATCATTGTCCCTGCTCTTCAATATTATTGAATATTAATAACAATTTAAATAATATTTAACCATTTATATCCCAAAATTACCGTGATATTATAAAAACCCCGTGACACTCCTGTCATGATTTTGTCGGGTTGATAGGTCTCTTTGATGCATTAAAAAGATTATTTTTACCCCAATCAGAGATAAGAGCCAAGTCAGATATTAGATGTGCCATAGCCTCATCTCTTGTTTGTTGAAGTAACTGCTGAAATGGACGTACATTACAGGAACCGAATGGAAAGGTGTAGGGTGGAGTCATCGGCGTATGCAAACGTCCGTTAAAAGAAAGAAGGATGAACTGCGGGAAAGATAGATTCAGCCTGCAGTCTACTAGGTTCACATTCAAATGAATCTCGGACCGCAAGAACGAGAACAACAATAACGAAATATAATAAAATCAAGCAGTGACCGTACTGAAGGAGTTAAACTAATCATTCGAGTGACGTATTTCGTTTCAGTCAACAAACCAGTAGACAATTTTCCTCGACCTAGGAAATGCCTGTATCTCAACTGAAGGGGTTAATGAAACCTCTTGCAAACTCTCTGCTTGACAAGTTGTTTCCTAAACTGTTATAACTCGTCCGGCAGCGACAGGAATGAAGAAACAAAGCAGGTCCTTGGGTAGAAATCACAGACCTAGGCTCATCTGAACATAATCCAGGTCGACTGGAGGCTGAAGTTACCATTCTCCTGCAGTCCACCATCCTCCTTGTGGGCAATAGAGAGGTAAATGGCTTCTTCTTAACCCAGTGTATTTGATTCCATATCCACACTGATGGTTAACCTTAACCTTGCCCTTAGCACCGAAATTACCATTGTGGGTGATTTTAACATACATAATGTTGAATGGTTATTGCAGTCTGCCAGGACAGATGACGCTGGTCTAGAATGTGAGCTGTTTGCAAAATCGTTTAATCTCACCCAGCTGGTAAAGCAACCAACCAGAATACCTGATAATCTTACCCATAATGCCCATCTCTTGGATTTATTCTTGACAAATAATCCAGATCAATACAGGATAGAGGCACTATCACCTCTTGGATCCTCTGACCACAATCTCATCAAAGCCTTATTAGTTAACCCCCCCACACCTCCCTGTTCTGAACCTGTCGGGGTGGCCCAATGGCGCTTTGATAGAGCAAACTGGGATGGATTTAGAAATTATCTTGCTGACATTACATGGCAGTCTTTCTTCTCTAGTCATCCCAATTCTACCCAGTCCCACATGTGCAACATAATACTAGCTAGTATGGATTTATTCCTACCAAATCAACAGTTCACCAAAAGATCGAACTCTCCAAAATGGTTTGATGGCAACTGTGCCAGAGCAACAGCCCAAAAGTCATTAGCTTATAACTCTTATTTAAAATAAAAAACATCTGAATCACTCTCTCATTTAAAAATTGCTAGAAATCATGCAAAAGCTGTAATAAATCTAGCTAAATCAAACTTTCTTCAAAAGCAAACATCAAAACTACTTAACAACCCTAATGACAATAGAATATTCTGGTCAACTCTTAATTCTTTCAATAATAACTTTAACTAGTCATCATCCATTCCCCCACTAAAATTTTCAAATGGCAACATTACAAATGACCCACGTGCGAAAGCAGATATTTTTGGCAGTACATTTGCCAGAAATTCTACCATAGACGATGCCAGCCAGAACGTCCCAGTACTAGAACTTGACTCTCCCGAAATTGTTCGACTTAAAATACAGACAAGATACGTAAAATCCATCCTAGACAATTTACCCACTAACAAAACTCCAGGCCCAGATGGAATTCCACCAATTGTTTTGAAAATGTGTTCCCCTGAACACTAGCTAAATTATTCAGACTATGCATATGTACTTCTCCTTCCCCAAATTCATGGAAAGAAGCCAATATCCACCCAATTCCGAAGAAAGGAAGTTCCCCTGACCTCTCTGATTACAGACCAATAGCAGTCACATCTTCTCTTGGTGAGGTATTTGAAACTTTAATAAATAAGCACATTATTAAACATCTTGAATCCAACAACTCAATTAGTGATAGACAATATGATTTTCGCCACTAAAGATCCACCATTGACATACTCAGACTCCTAACCCATACCATCCATCAGTCAATTGACCTACATGGAGAAACTCATACAGTAGCCCTTACTATTTCTAAAGCTTTCCATAGAGTATGGCACCGTTCCCTGCTGTCCAAACTCCCTTGCTATGGACTAAAGTCTTTTGTTTCTTTGATTTTCTCATATCTCAGTGACAGGAAAATAAGAGTAAAACTAGATGATGTATATTTCAATTTCCACTCAATTAATGCCGGCGTGCCGCAGGGATCAGTTCTGGCTCCAACCCTATTCCTGGTTCATATTAATGATCACCTTATCTGTCACCCACAATCCCATCCACTCATTCGCAGATGACTCAACACTACATAGTTCATTCACACTCAGACACCCATTTACAAAGTCTAATATCTCTACCTCTCACTTCATCACCATAAATCAAGACCTATCTACGATCATTGAATGGGGACAAAACAACCTTGTCTCATTTAATGCTAGTAAAACTAAATATATACAATTTACTAATAGACAGTTATTGCCAGATTCGTATATTACCTTCAGTACCACTAAAATTCCCATCTCCAAAGGTATTGAAATTCTCGGCGTCTCACTTAATGTCCTCATCTGGACCTCTCATGATAGATCACTTGCTAAAACCGCCTCAAAGAAACCTGGATTAATGTACAGTCTGTAACTTCTTCACTGACGAACAGTTAGCTGTGATTTATAAGAGTCATGTGCGCTCTTGGCTTGAATATTGCTCACCCTTGTGGAATAGATGTGGAAAGGTTGCATTAAAACAACTAGACAAAATTCAGAACAAAGCTGTTAGAATTATTAACAACCCTGCCATTACATATAAACTACCTCCCCTGCAAGTGAGAATGAATGTTGCCTCCTTTGCATTATTTTACAGATATTTTTTTGGCAAATGCTCAGACGAAGTTGCGTCCATGGTGCCACCTATCCATGCCTTCCCTCGTGCTACACGGGCATCTGGTAGCGCTCATGACTGGAATGTCACTCAGCCATATTGCAGAACTTCTGCCTATCAGAATTCTTTCATTCCCCGTACTGCATCTCTTTGGAACTCGCTTCCCCAGAGTTGTTTCCCTCCAAACTTCAACCTACAGCTGTTCAAGTCTAATTGTTACAGATATTTTATGAAGAGAGGACACCAATAAGCTGGTATGGATTATTTCTATATTCATTTGTTTTTCCTTCCTCTGTTCTGTTATTAAAAATAAAAATAAGTAGCAGAACAACCTGGTAATATCGGTGCCACCATGTGAAGGCGTCTCTCTTTCTCTCTCTCTCTCTCTCGGGATAAACGGGTTAAGCAAATGACAATATCACATAAGTGCAAACTGCATCAATTAAGGGAAAATTCGTACATTTAGTTTAGTAATGAAAATGCTAATGGAACGCACAGTAACATTACGGGGATTAAATCGTGTTATTAGTTCAGCGACCGAACCAAAATGAAAATTGGTGTTGCGCTAAAATACGATGACAGGAGTATGGAAGCGATTATCTGTCTGTCTGTCTATATCACTGTTACTATATGTATATCTAGTTGTCTGTATGTCTGTCGATATATCTGACTATAATCTTCGTAATTACTATTCTGTTTGTCTCTCCATCGCTCTCTCCATCCGTCATCTATCTATCTATCTATCTATGCCTATCTATTTATATGAAATTCATTTGTTTATAGGTACATTTGTCTGTTTATACATATCTTTCCATGTCTCTGTCCATCACCTATCTTTCTATTTATGTATATGTAACTACCTCGGTATATTTATCAATATGACTATCTGTCAACACTCTGCCGAACAGCAATTGGAACAGCCAGTATCTGTTTGTCTGCGCATACCTCCACCCTTCATCTAACCACGTGTCTATCATTTATCTATCCGTCTAGCTGTCTATTGTCTGGAGTTACAATCTGTACAGGGTGGTCTCGACAAAAGATCTCAAGAAATATCCGCCCTTAACCAGTAAAATTTCCTCCGACATCCACTCCTGCTTTTTTCCTTCATTTTATTTTTGGTAACACTCTTATCCTTGCAACCCCCTCACTCTGATATGCGCTCTTAAAATTGCTGTACTTTAATTCGGCTTTAGTTACCATGTCTCCCTCTTGAATGCTGGCTTTTAGCAATAGATCAAAAGTAGAATATGATCCTAGTCACGAAGAATTGTTATTAATGTATACAGAGTTTACTTTTATTCTGCCACTAAGCTGTATGGAAAATGCTGCACACAGAGAAATTCAAGATCAAGTAAAGGTGAAAACAGCACAGTCATTCATTAAGCGGCTGCCAGTATCATTCTTGCTGATTTTCCACCTGCATTGTGATTGAGAGTAATGAGGAGGATGGATGGTGAACTTGTTGAACGAAAGGCAATGATAGACTACGTGTGTGTGGATGAGCGAATGAGAAGACAAGTGTTGGATGCAAGGGTGTGGAGAGGGTGGGGGAATGGAGTCTCGGACCATCACTTAGTGATGGCCAAGGTAGAGCTGCAAAGAAAGTGGTTGAGGAGGCGAAGGGGAAGACAGGAGGAAGCAGCTCCTGTGAGAAGAGTGGAGAAATTGGAAGATAGTGAGAAAAGGACAGAGTATAAGAGCATAGTGGAAGAAAGATTGGGAAGGTATGAGCTAGAGCAGATGGAAGGGGTGGAAGACGTATGTAAGATATTCACGGAATAGATAAGCGCAGCGTGTGAGGCGGTTTGTGGAGTGAGGAGGAGATGCAAGGGTGTGCAAGGGACAGCATGGTGGAATGATGAGGTGAAACAAAAGAGGAAGGCATATGGTGAATGGTTGGCGAGTAGAGGTAGGGGAGAAGATGAGAGAGAGAAGAGAGAGGTATATGTGAGCAGGAGAAGGGAGGTTAAGAGACTGGTGAAGGAGAGTAAGAAGTGGATGAAGAGTTTGGGAGGAATCTGAGTGTGAAATGGAGGGAGAGTAAGAAATTGTTTTGGAAGGAGGTAAAGAAAGTAAGCCAGTGTGAAAGGGGAAATAGTAGGGGGGTGAAAGATAGGAAGAATAGATTGTTGGTGGAGAAGAGAGAGAAATTGGGGAGATGGAAGGAGCACTTTGAGGATTTGTTGAATGTAGAGAGTGAGAGCAGTGTGAGTATAAGTGGTTGGGGAATGGCTGGGAGAAGAAGAGTTGAGAGGAGGGAGGAAGAGATCAGTAGGTCGGAAGTAGTGGAAGCGATGAAGAAGATTAAGCTGGGAAAGGCCCCAGGAATTGATGGAGTGTGTGGTGAAATGCTTAGGTATGGGGGTGAGATTGTTGTGGAGTGGATATGGAAGTTGTGTAGATTGGCTTGGGAAGAGGGAAGGGTTCCAGAGGACTGGAAATCAGGTATAATTGTTCCTCTGTACAAAGGAAAAGGGGAGAGAGAAGTATGTGGTAACCATAGGGGTATTTGCCTTCTTAGTGTGACTGGTAAAATATATGGTAGAATACTCATTGATAGGGTTAGGCATATGACAGAGGAGCTAGTTGGAGAAGAACAAGGGGGATTTAGGAAGGGAAAAGGGTGTGTAGATCAGATATTTGTTCTAAGATGTTTAGTGGAGAAGTATCTAGAGAAGGGAAGGAAAGTGTATGCTGCCTTCATGGACTTGGAGAAAGCTTATGACAGAATAGATAGGCAAGGTATGTGGAAGGTATTAAGAATATATGGAGTGGAGGGGAAATTGTTAAGTACTGTGAAGAGTATGTACGAGGGAGCTAGGGCTACGGTGCGAGAGGATGATGAGCTGAGTGAGTTCTTTGATCTCAATGTGGGACTGAAACAGGGGTGTGTAATGTCTACATGGCTGTTTAATATATATATGGATGGGGTTGTAAAGGATGTACAAGGTAGGGCAGTGGATGTAGGGGTGGCCCTAATGAATGAGGGTGAGATTTGGAAGCTTCCGGTGTTGCTGTTTGCTGATGATACAGTATTGTTGAGTGAAGATGAATGGGAGTTGCAAGGTTTGGTGAATGAATTTGGGACAGTGTGTAGGAGGAGGGAGCTGAAAGTTAATGTAAACAAAAGTAAAGTTATGGTGTTTGAGAGGAATGAAGTCACAGAGTGCGCAGTGAGGTTGGATGGTGAGGATATGGAGAATGTGAGTGCATTCAAGTACTTGGGTAGTGTGATGAGTAAGGATGGAACTTTGGGGGATGAAGTACGTGAAAGGGTACAGCAGGGAAGAAAGGTTGTTGGTACACTGAAAGCAGTGATGAGAAATAGGGAGGTGAGTATGGAAGTTAAGAAGTCACTGCATGATGGTATTGTGATCCCTACCCTGACGTATGGAAGCGAGGCGTGGACATTGCAAGAGGGGAACAAGTCAAGAGTGAGAGCAGTGGAAATGAGTTACTTGAGAGGAGCATGTGGAGTGACATGGAGGGACAGGTTGACGAATGAAGAAGTGAAGGAACGTTGTGGAGTAGATGTGGATGTGGTTGAAAAGATTAGGAGAAATACACTGAGGTGGTTTGGACATGTGGAGAGAATGGAGAATGAAAGACTGACTAAAAGGGTGTATGTAGGTGAGGTGGAGGGAGGGAGAGGGAGGGGTAGACCGAGGATGAGGTGGAGGGATGGAGTTGAGAGGTATATGAGGGAGGGGGGGGTGAGTTGGGGTGAGGGGAGTCAAATGGTGGGTGACAGAGTGACTTGGAGGCGTTTTGTCTGCGGCCACCCTTTGCGGGATTAGGGCGTCGGGCTATAGATAGATAGATAGATTGTGATTGACCTGTCCTTCTCCTAACTACCTCTCTCCCATGCAACATCTCTGCGATTATATAGCCACATAACCATGCCCTCTTCTTGCTCTGCATTTCTTGTCTTTAACCACCTTATTCACCCTGACTGTTATATAGCTACAAACCATGCCTTTTTCTTGAACTGTGCCTCTCCTTCATTCCGCAACCCTACCCCCGCAAACTTTCAGTCAAAGCAAAAAATGAAAGACATCCAATGGATGATGCTCTTAATGCTCCCACCCTACCTTTCCACCTTGCACTCGATCATCTTCTCTCCCTTCCAACCCCTCCACTCTCGCACACTTTTGTTAGTCGTACAAAAAAAAAAAAAAAGTTAAGCGTTGCACTCGGCTCTCTCTCTTGTCATCTCAGTCACACACGCAGCCACTGAACAAACAAGTGCCTAAACTACAGTCATTTTCCTCTCTCAGTCAGCGATTACAGGAATTCAGCGATTATAGGAATATTATGACACACGTATGCATAATTTAAGCCATTAAATATTGTTTAAATTCTGAGTATTGATTTATTTTTTTTATTACATTGATGAACACATTGAAAAAATACGTTTAGAATGGTTGCACTTTAATATACAATCAAAAAGAAATTTAATTATAATGTAGCAAGTTATAAATTTCCATCGATGTGTGCAACATTATTCTAAATTAACTGAAAATAAAAATATTTAGTCAATGTAATTTTGTATACATATACATAAGGGAAACAACAGTATATATTCCATGCCTCGGATGTAACTTCTCTAGTCATTATAATTTCTCAGTTTCTTTGATCCAAAAACTTCGTTTGATGGCTAGTCGTTTGTACACGTTATCTGGTGTCCATATGAATCACAGCAGCAGTCCGCCATCATCCGAACGCTCATGGTACCTTCTTTTCATGTCCTTGATATCCTGATGGAATCATTCTCCCTGTTCTTCACTCACTACTCCAAGATTTTCGGGGAAAATTTCCAAATGTGAATCCAAAAGGTGGACTTTGTTATTCATGTTGGAACCCAACTCCTTAAACTTTACCACCATGTAATTTTTCCAGTTAGGATCCTTAATGTTATCTAAAAACTTAGAAACCACATCTTTCAATGATACCCAAGCCGCTTGTGCCAAAGCCGTTCATCGCACCATGAAATTCTGCATCAGATATCACCTTTCTAATTTCAGGTCCAGCAAATATGCCCTCTTTCAGTTTAGTTTCAGACAAACCAGAAAACTTTTGGCACAAATACATAAAGCAGGCTTCATCTTTGGTAGGGTATTGACAGACTGCATCATTAATCCAAGCTTCATATAAAGCAGTGATAGCAGCGCTTTATCTACTTTCAACCAAGCTAGGTCTGATGATGTTTTTGGACCCAAGCTGTACATTATTTCTACTTGACCATTCCTTCTGAACCTGTTGTATATTACTGGCTCTGCTGAAAAACATGGTTATTTTGTATACCCTGACTGCTGACACAGTAAGATGCACAGAACTTTCAGGTACCCACAATAACTGAACAAATGGAGTTTATTGTACTTGATTCTCTCCAAAAGCTTTTCCAAAATTCTTGTACGTTCCTTTTAAATGCACAGAAAAAGCAACTGGTACTGATGCATAATTATTACCATCATGAAGAAGTACCTCTTATAGGCGTCTCCATTCTTCTCCATGTAAATATCTGCCACGTTTCTTCGCTAGGCTGCTTACATCAGTGCAATAAACCAAGGATCAGTGCATTTTCAATAAATCTATCTATCTGTGGTTAAAGAATAGAATAAGAAACAATTCACTGAATGTACTTTACAGGTGCACTAGTCAACTGAGTCACACTGAGATATGGTTCCTGCATTCCAATACTGGTATGGCTCATCACTGTGGTGTGTTCAAGCTATATTCTGACTTATATCCGATAAAGCAAACGGTGTTGTTAACGTGGATTTTAATATTAGAAAATACTAAATTCAAACATATCATCATCATTCGGACCTCCTTTCCCACCCTAGGCCAGGGTGAGGAGTAGCAACGTCCAAACAGCCCAAGTTTACCAGTCCAATGGGCCATGATTCCATTCACTTATCATTCAAGCCCCCGGAACCCTGGCTCTATAATTATGATACGCTAAAAAACTTTCACCACATTTTGTAGCTTCACATAAACGTATCCGATAGAGTCAATGCAGACGCTGTCACGTTAAAAAGGGGTGCCAAATCCCTGATCATGCACTTCTTACAACAGTCATCCAGCCAGCTCGATCTCTTGTCTGTTCCCTAGCCTCACCGCCTTCCATATTTCTCTTCCTCACACACTCATCCACCATATCCCTCCACCTTCTCCTTGGCCTACCTCGCCACCTCTCTCCTTCAAATTCGTTATGATATACCGGTATCTTTTTCACTGTTATATTGTTATCCATTCTCTCCACATGCCCAAACCATCTCAGCACACATTCTTCGATTCTGGTATCCACAGACTTTCCCACTCTGCATATTTCACGAATCACATTACTTCGTATCCTATCCACTCTCTGTATTCCACATACATTCCTCAGCAATCCCATCTCCACTGCTCTCACTCTTGACTTTTCAGCTTCATGTCACACCTTAGTCTCACATCCATATGTTTAAGTTGGCACTGACACTCCTTCATGTAAGCCTCGTGCAGCTGCAACACTGAAGCCTCTGTTTCTTATTAAGGCCATAACACAAGCTACTTTTCTTCCTTGTGTCACTCTACATTCCAATTCTTTTGCACATTTTCCTCTCCTATCTATCATTGTGCCAAGGTATTTGAATTCTCTCACCAATTTCAGTCTCTCTCCATTCACTGTAACATCTCACTGGGAGTCACCTTCTCTCTAGATTAATAATAATAATAATAATAATAATAATAATAATAATAATGATAAATACTAATGATAGTATACTATTTATTATTAGTAGTAGTAGTAGTAGTAACAGTAGTAGTAATAGTAGTAGTAGTAGTAGTAACAGTAGTAGTAATAGTAGTAGTAGTAGTAGTTAAATGAAATAGTATTTATTAAATCACTTTCATATAATAAATGCTTGCGGGTCGACGAACACTGAAATAGGAGAAAGTAGTCGATGAGCTGAAGTGTTTGGAGACCCCTGCTCTACAAAGTTTTGGGTCTTCCTCTCCTCCTCCTCCCAGCCACCAGATTCTTACGCACCCTCTCAGTGATTATGCAACTCCCAAAATCCATGAGACACTTCCATAACGTCTTTCCTTTGAAAGCCACTACGTAATGGCATTTCTTATTCATAGCCTACTACGTAAAACCATTGTGGAACTTTTAGAAGAGCCTCTCCTCTTAATACGTAATAACCTTCTTTATGACCCTTTTAAAGGATACTAATACATTTTTCACCGGGTTTAATAATAAAAAATGGCGCTCTTCGTCATCGTCCTTGCAACCCACCTACCACTTACCCATAGCCCTCACCCTCCTCCGACCTCTACCCTCCGCCCCCTACCTACTGGCACCCTCCCATGCCCCCCTCCCCCGTTCTCCCGGAGGTCCAAAGTATCTTACCTGGACGTCAACAGGGCCTTTAATATTTAATTGCGATAATAGGAGTCCGAAGGAGAACAGTCACAATAAGCCTTTAAAGAGGTAATGCTTCAACTGGTTCCTCCATCAGTCTGAAGCAAGGTTGGTAGGGGAGGGGTTTAGTGGGGAGGAGGGGTAGGGAAGGGAAAAATGGGGAGGCATTGGAAAAGAATACAGAGAGGACGAGGGTGAGGGAGGGGAATCATGGGAGAAAGAAATCGAAATGGGATGGGGAGGGAGGGGTAGATATGGGAGAACGAGGCAGAAGGTTTAGGAGGAGAGAGGGGAAGATGGGAGAAGAGGGGAAAGATCGGGAAGGTTCAGGGAATGAGTGCCATGAAGAAGGGGTGGAGACTAAGAGGAAATGGAAGAAAATTGGGGATAGGAAGTGAAGGAGGGTTTAGGGAAGACGATCGGAGAGGGCAATGGAAATGATGGGGGGAGGCAGGGAGGAGGCGAGGAGGTCAATGAGGAGGGGAAGGAAAAATGAACTGCGGTGAGGGCAAGAATATGAGATAGGAGAAAGTAAGAATGCAGAGAGGAAGGGACGAAGAGTGGGCAGGGAGAAGGCAGAGGAAGGAGAGAAAGGAAAGATAACGACAACGAGGAGACGGAAAGGAAAGGGGGAGGAGGAAAGAAAGATGGGAAGAAGACAGAAGAAAGGGATGCAATGAAAAGCCAAAACAGAACAGAGGAACAAAAGAAGATAGGGAAGAGGGGATGGGATGAGGAGGAAAGGGAGCTGCAAATATAGGGAGAGGGAGGCCGTGGGGGGATAGGAGTGTGGATTTATTGGTGCCTCAAATGAGTGATGTGGAGTAAAAGCAGGCAAACACCGCAGAAAATTAAAAAGTGTAACCAATCTGGGTACTTGACTTTTCTCTAATCAAGCTAGCCTACAGCACTCTGCAGAACCGGGGTTAGGGGAGGAGAACGGGAGGGAGGTCAGAGAAGGGGAAGGAGAATATATTTCGTCCCTTCAGGAAGTGATGCGAAACCAAGGAGAATATTTTTTTAAATTTTACTAAAAAAAATGTTTAATTCAAGTACTTCCTGTTTTCTCATTAGACTGAAGTACTGATGTGAGGGTGAAAGTGAGAGGGGGAGAAGGAGTAAGGGAAAGGGTATTAAAGAGGTGGGAAACGGGGAGCAAGGGTTAAGAGAGAGAGGGTTGGCCAATTTCGAGCTTCACGGATGTGATGTGAAACAGAAAAAATAATCACTAAAGAAATTTGAAAAGTATATCTGATCCAGGTTCTTTATTTTTCTCCCATCTAACTATAGAACTCTAGTCAGGGGACGGGTGGGGAAAGGAGAAAGAGGAGAGATAACAGGTCAATTGGCTGTCTTAAAGGGAATGTGTGCAAAATTAAGTCAGTACTGAAGAGAACTGAAGAATATACGCTGTCCGAGTTCTTGATTATTTTCTGATTATGTTAAAACATAAGAGAAGGTAAGGGGTGCTGAGGAAAGGGGTTATGAGGAGGTAATGGGAGTGCTTTTTGCCCTCAAGGGAGTCATGTGCAGCGAACAAAGTCAACACTGAAGGAATCTGAAACCTATTGTATGTCCAGTATAAGTGCCTGATGTTTCTGAAAACAGGTTAAAGCACTCAGGCAGGGAAAGAGGTAACGGGAAAGGTGGGTATTTCGTGCCTCGGGGACGTGATGTGAAGCGTGGAAATTTAGCATAAAAATTAAAAATATTAACAATCCATGTGCTTGAGTTTGTCCCATCAGGATAATATACCCTCATGGGAGTACGGGTGGTAGGAAAAGGTGAAAGAAAACAGGTCAATGGAGAACCTTTCATTGCCCAGCTGTGGTGTGCAAGAGAGAAAAACAAAGACAGAAGGAAACTGAAGAAGCGCACCAAATCTGAATGCTTGCTTTTTCTTCCATCAGGCTAAAGCATCAGATGGGTGCAGACTCTAGGAAAAACGGTAATGAATGGTAACTCGTCATCGAAGAAAACTGAAATACCTGGCCAAAAAGAGTATTTTTTTTTTCTCCAATAATGCTATAACACTCGGGATGAGAGAACGAGTGGGTGGAGGGAGGAGAGGGAGACTAAAAAGGAGTCAAAGTGGTCGGGTATTTTGTGCTTTAAAGAGATGAAAAACAAACGAAAATAATCTTTGGAGAAAGTTTTTAAAAATAAACACACCCATGTGCTACAATTTATCTGTTAGCTTAAAACACTCATGTAGGAACAGACGGGTAGGGGGGAAGGTTGGATTAAAGGGATGGAATGGGGATCATGGGGGGGGGGTATTTCACTGCTTCAGATGAGTGATGTACAGCATGCAAAGGTATACTCGTAGTGGTAGCATGTGCAGCTGCATGCGCAGTAGGTAGAGGAACTGCTGTGCCTCAGAGAATGGGCCGTTAACCCATCCTGTCAGGCACATCTTCCCGTGGACCCTTCACACAGCCGGGTATTCCCGAGAGAAATCGTGAAAATCATCTATTTTTAAACCTTGACATCCCAGTTAATCTATCTATCTATATACCTTGGCTGCTTCCCCCAAGAAAGGGGCGTAGCCGAGACAGGATGACACACTCCCAATTTACTCATCCACACAAACACATTCATTTGCAACTTAGCCCCAAGGGAAGGGACACCGCATGAGGGTCAACTGTACAGTGCAGTCGGTGACATCCACAGCAGGTCCCAACAGCAGAGCTGGTTTACCCTTGCCACATCATAACGGACGCATCCCCTTACCCGCACCTGACCTGATCAGCTGATCAGATCAAATGCTGGAGAATATCCCCTCGGGCCTGCATCATCATTTATTCATTCGCAACTTCTTGGTGATTTTCCTTTGTTTCTCAACATAAGCGGAAGTTTTACCCAGAATTTTTTTTTCCAAATAGCTTGGGATTGGGGGGTATCGGAGGTGGGAAATCAGTCGGGACGTGATGGGGTAAACTCACTATTGAGTCAGAACCCAAAAATAATGAAATATCTTCCTCGTCACATAAAGTAGGGACCAAAATGCATTCATTTCCAAAAAAACTTCCTATGTTGACTACTTGTTTATTTGGGTGTTTTATGTGTCGTCGTCTTTTGTGCTGGTATGATCTTCCCCCGACGTGTAGATGGATATCAATTTTTCTATTGGTCTACAATCTAAGGTCCAATGACCGGAGGACCTATGATGTCTGCAATGTGTGACCAGGCTTTGCACGATAGTAATAGAGAGTGTTACTTGAGTTCGACCTATGAGGTGATCTTCCATTTGCTTGTCTTTGTGCCAGTCGATGTCTACTGGGACTTCGGCCAGACTTTTGTACTGCCCTGTTACCTGGTGTGCGGGAACAAGTCATTGAGCTAACGTGACTGTGTGTTTGTTTCTGAACTGGTCGTGATTGTCTCTGGGCCTTGCCAGCACTTGACTTATTTATCCCTGCTACAGTTTCTGGCACTTTGATCCCTGTCCTGTTTGCCTGTGATGTGTCAGTCACGCCAGCTTTACTGCAGTTTAATTCCACCTCATAAATGAAATCAAGTAAACTCATCCCTGGATTATATGGGATGGTTTTCGAAATATTTAATATCCTATCAGGAAATTGGCATAGGGCTGATATGTAGCCAATGATGTCAACGACATGCACTGGTGACATATTACCATCGTCTGTGACCCAGTCTGAGTTTTCTAGGCTAGATAACAGGGTTTTCTTAATGGTGGAAATATCTGCCGCAATTTCCCCTAGATCTGACCCTGAGCATGTTTACCTAAGGAATTCTACAATTTTGTGTAATTCTGGGATTATACCACCAAGAAAATTCTTGCCTCCAGAGAATTTCCTGAGGAATTCTGCCTTAAATTGCTCAAATGTTGAAGCTCTCAACAGTTTGTTTGACCTGAGCAAATTGCCAGCTGGGCATCATTCTTGGTTTATTCTAGCTGAAAAAAAAAAAAACATCTAATTTTCCTTTCTCATCTGTAATATGTTTCCTAATGAAATACTGCTGACATTGTTCGATAAGTTTGTTTACGTCGGTCTTGCCTTTTTCCGTACCAGAGAATTTTGGTAGTTAACTGTCTTCTTGACAAATATACGCTGTAAATGGAGTATTACTGGGATTTTGTTGAGAAGGTACCGCATTAGTACTTGCTTAATCTAAATTAGGCATCTTTACCGTGTTTTTCTTGCAGTCATCATTTACAGGAAATTTATATGTTTTTCCTGACCTTAATACTCTATGGTCTAAGTTATAGTAAACTGGAAGTAAATTTTTTTAAAGTTCGCTATCTACATCTGAAATTTCTGACCTACATCATCTGAAATTTCTGACCAAGTATCATGATCATTTACTTCAGCATAAATTGCATTTGTTTGCTGTTCTTTATCTAGTGCATGTTTTGTTTGGCTTTCCTTTTGTTCCTGTGTTTCTGATGGTGTTTCGGAATTTATATTTTGTTGATCATTTTCTAGTGCTTGTGTCAGGGTATTTGTCACTGTTAATGTTGATCCTTCGGGCACTAATTGTGGAACTTTACTTAGCATAATGGGTTTACACAAATAAACATATTTTACTTTTCTCTTGATTCCTTATAAAAATAAAATTATACAACACATATGTAAGTGTAAATTGTGTAATTGTCTCTCACCATGTAGTTTGTTTTATATATATATATATATATATATATATATATATATATATATATATATATATATATATATATATATATATATATATATATATATAATTGCTTAGTTCGTTAACTAAGTGTAAGTATTTTATGGAGAGTTATGTCAGTGGTGAAGTGTTAACTAATGCAACCATGGTTAGAATAAATCTGCTCACTAGAACAGCAGTGGAGATACAGTTGTGGTATTTTGTTGATTACATCTGGGGTCAAGACACTCGGTCTCCTCTTCCTAGTGGTGAAGGTCAGATGTCACATATGCCACTTGGTAGGGTTTAGCTGAGGTAGGTCATGTCCTGGTATGACAGCGTCAGCATTTGATGTCGTTGCTGGGGTAGGCGACAGGCTGGCAGGCAGGCAGGTGTAGGATGGTAGGCTGGTATTGTCAGGCACTCGGACTGATTGACTGGGTATGACGACCTTCGCAAATGATGACAATGATGACCTGCTGTAAGTGTGGTAGTGGTGGTAGGGAAGAAGATGGTGGAGGTCGTGGTGGGGTGGTGGAATAGGTGGGGGAAATTCAGCTGTGTTGTGCTTTACTCAGGTGACACTTCACTCACTTTCGCTGTTTCTTCTTCTTGTATGTTTGATTTTCTTTACTTGTTGAGATCAACTTGCAGGCTTGTAGAGGTATTGATGGACCTAGTTTATCGTTGATATTGTTTCTTGTAATCGTGGAGTTGTGGATTAGGAACGATTAGGGATGAAGTTAAGCTACGTTGATGCGACGCTATTTTTGCTTTTGTTTTTAGTTTGACTGCGTGAAGTCGCCAAATTGAGCGTACTTGTAGATTGCTGTGACTGAGACATTAATTGGCTTCATTTACAGCTCGCCACCACTCTCAGTGAACGTAGTGAGGCAGATATCGTAGTATAAACTCGTAAGGCGTAGCTTGACTGTGGTTCGTTTTCGCCGCTCGCCACCAGTCTCAATGGCGTAGTTTATTGTACTTGGTTCATTGTTACCGCTTGCCACCAGTCTCGATAGAGTGGTCGTAAGTATTTGTAGGGAGATATGGCAATCGATTATGAATCGTTAAGCTCAACCAGAGTAAAGTAGTGAGAAGTAGTGTCAACGAGGTGAGTCACAGCACTCTTAGATTACTAAGTTTATTGCACACAGTTATATTAGTGAGTTACAGTGTAGCAGAGCGTGGCCCTAGCATCAGACCTTCTCTCTAGCCCTTCTCTCCCCTTTCTCCGATCTGAGGGGAATCTCTCTGACATTATATACACCTCGGAGAGAATGAGTGTGTGTTTTGTAATGTCTAGTAGATTTCCATCCACGTGGGCTAACTGACTAGGGCTGGTTACGCCATGTTTGAATACGTCATGAAATTCTTGGTTGTCTGGACAATGAAGAAGTTTGAGATACATCATATGATTGTGGGTATACATTATGTGAATTGACATTCCTGGTTCTTATAGACAAGGGGATGTGTTCTGTAACTCTTCCTGGAGAACTCAGACATAACTGTTTTACATATTGTTACTCATAGCTATATGGTTACATATAGTATTGTGTTATATTATGCCTACAAGCTTGGTACCCATCTTGTAGCTGTCCATTGTACTTTTTCAATCTTATTTATGTATTTGGCCTGGCCTGTCTCTTTTTAGGAACTAAAAAAACAGAGGAGGGGGTCCCTAGTCCCCTCACCCCGCCCCTTTTAGTCGCCTTTTACGACACGCAGGGAATACGGTGGCAAGAGAAGGTGTGGCCTTGTTAGTGAGTCCGGGAGTGCAGCAGTGTGTGATTGAATGGAAGGAGGTGTCATCGAGACTGATGATGTTATTATCTTTCTCAGCATATCTTCATTTACTGTATGTATGTGAATGCTAGAGAAAGGGACGGGGGATGGAGTTATCCCCGTACCCTGAAGATTGGGTCTATGAATGTGCGTGGATGTAGTACAATTGAGGCTAAAAGGGAGGAGATTGGGAGAATGTTTGTGAGAAGAAAGTTGGATGTGTTAGCTTTGAGTGAAACGAAGATGAAAGGGAAGGGGGAATATATGTTTGGAAGTGTGAATGGAAGATTGTCAGGTGTTGATAGAGGAAGGGCAAGAGAAGGTGTGGCCTTGTTAGTGAGTCCGGAAGTGCAGCAGTGTGTGATTGAATGGAAGGAGGTGTCATCGAGACTGATGTGGGTGAAAGCGAAATTTGAACGTGAGTTGTGGGTGTTTGTGAGTGCATATGGGCCTGGTAGTGAAAGGGATGAACAAGAGAGGGAGTCTTTCTGGAATGATGTTGATGAGTGTCTGCAGAGTTTTGGAGCGAATGTGAATGTGGTAATGATGGGAGATCTGAATGCTAGAGTGGGAAATGTAGCAGTTGAAGGCGTAGTTGGTATGCATGGTGTGCCTGGAAGAAATGAAAATGGGGAACGAATGATAGCGATGGGTGTTGAGCGAGAGATGGTGATTGGGAATACGCTGTTTGAGAAGAAAGATATTTATAAGTATACATGGGTGAGACAGGAGGGTGGAAGGGTTGTTGATAGAGCCTTGATGGACTATGTGGTTGTGTCTAGGAATGTAATAGGAAGATTGTTGGATGTGAGAGTTCTGAGTGGAGGGTGGAGGTATGTCTGACCACTACCTGGTGGAGGGAAAGTTAAGAGTAGGTAAGAGATGGGTGAGAGCTAGGAGGGTTAGGTGTGGCAGGGAGGTTTTGAAAGTGAGTGAGTTGGATAAAAGAGAGAAAAAGATAGAGTATCAGGAGAAATTGAAAGATGAGTGGAACGCAGTGAAAGATCGGGAAAATGGCAGCGTGGAGGAGGAATGGCAGTTGTTTAAGAGTGCTGTGGTGGAGCATGCAGAAGAGGTGTGTGGTGTGAGACGTGTGGGTGGTGGTGTAAGAAAAGGAAGTGAATGGTGGTGCGAGGAAGTAAGTATGGCTGTGGCTGAGAAGAGACGTGCATATGAAGTGTGGCTGCAGAGGAAGGATGAGATGTCATATGAAAGGTATAAGGAAAAGAGGAATAGAGCGAGAAGGGCTGTGCGTGATGCTAAAGTGGCAGCAGATGAGAGGTGGGGTAGGCGGCTGACAGAGAATTTTCAACAGAATAAGAAAATGTTTTGGAAGGAGGTGAAAAGGGTGCGAAAGGGAGAGTCTGGGAAGGAAGAACGAGTAAAAGCAGAGGATGGAAGGATGTTAATTGAGATGGATGCAGTAAGGAAGAGATGGGCAGAGTATTTTGAAAGATTGTTAAATGTAGAGGAGGAAAACGTGGCTGAGATTGTGGCAGATAGAAGGGTGCAAGGAATAAATGTGTTGGGAGAGTTGAATGATTCTTTGATCACGAAGGAGGAAGTGGAGAAGGCAGTAAAGGAGATGAAAACAGGGAAAGCTGCAGGTATGGATGGGTGTGCTGTGGAATGCCTGAAGGGTGGTGGAGTGACTATTGTTGACTGGTTAGTAAGATTATTGAATGTGTGCTTTGAGAAAGGTATGGTGCCAATTGACTGGGCAAGTGCTTGTGTGGTCCCGTTGTATAAAGGCAAGGGTGATAAGTATGAATGTACTAGCTTTAGGGGTATAAGTCTGTTGAGTGTTGTAGGTAAAGTGTATGGTAGAGTGTTAATTATGAGAGTTAGAGAGGGTACAGAGGGAGTGATTAGTGATGAGCAGTGTGGCTTTAGGAGAGGGAGGGGATGCGTTGATCAGGTGTTTGCTGTGAGACAAGTGTGTGAAAAGTATTTAGCGAAAGGCAAGGATGTGTTTTGGGCATTTATGGATTTAGAGAAAGCGTATGATAGAATTGATAGGGAGGCTTTGTGGACTGTTTTAAGATTGTATGGACTTGATGGTAGGTTACTAAAAGGGGTGAAAAGTTTTTATGTAAATAGTAGAGCGTGTGTAAGAGTGGGAAATGCTGTGAGTGATTGGTTTCCCGTGAGAGTGGGGCTGCGACAGGGATGTGTGATGTCGCCTTGGTTGTTTAATATTTACATGGATGGTGTTGTAAGGGAGGTGAATGCAAGAGTTTTAGGTGGTCTGAGTCTGGTAAATGTTGATGGAGGAGAGTGGAATCTGAAGCAACTGCTGTTTGCAGATGATACTGCATTGGTGACTGATTCAGAGGAGAAATTGAGACAGTTGGTAGAGGAGTTTGGAAGGGTGTGTGAAAGGAGGAAATTGAAAGTAAATGAGAATAAGAGTAAAGTGATGAAGTGTACTAGGTTGATAGATGGTAGGGGGATGAATATAGTTTTGAATGGTGAGTTGCTTGAGGAGGTAGATTGTTTTAAATATCTAGGGTCACATGTTGCTGTGGATGGAAGAATAGATGCAGAAGTGAAGTTTAGAATTAATGAAGTAGGAAAGGTGCTGGGAGGAATGAAAAAAGTGTTTAAATGTCGTTCGCTTAGAATGGATGTAAAGAGAAGGCTGTATGAGGGTGTTGTGGTACCGACTGCGTTATATGGGGCTGAAACATGGAATATGGGTGTAGCAGAGAGGAAAAGTTTGAATGTAATGGAGATGAGATGTCTGAGGAGTATGTGTGGAGTGACGCGTATGGATCGAGTGCGAAATGATGAAGTGCGAAGGAGAACTGGAGTTATTCGGGAGATGGCTGGTAGAGTTGAGCAGAGGGTGTTGCAATGGTTTGGGCATATGGAGAGAATGGATAATGAGCGATTGGTGAAAAAGATAACTAGATCTGATGTGAGAGGTGTAAGACTGAGAGGAAGACCACGAATAGGATGGATGGACAGTGTGAAGAGAGCGCTGGATGCGAGAGGGATGTCTGTTGAGCAAGGAAGAGTGGCTGTGCGTGACAGAAATAAATGGAGAGAAATTGTGAATGAATAAGTGATGACGCAGCCCTGAGGGGATATTCTCCCGCATTTGGTCTGATCAGCTAGTCAGGTAAGGTGCGGGTAAGGGGATGGGTCTGTTATGATGTGGCAGGGGTAAACCAGTTCTGCTGTCGGGCCCTGCTGTGGATGTCACTGCTTGCATTGCGCAGTTGACCCTTGTGCGGTGTGATGCGGTGAGGATCTGTCCGTTCTCCCCTTTGGGGCTAAGATGCGAATGAATGTGTTTGAATGGATGAGTAAATGGAGAGTGAGTCGTCCTGTCTCGGCTACCTCCCTTTCCTTGGGGGAAGCAGCCTAGGTATATAGATAGATAGATAGATTTATGTATTTTTTGAGATGAGGTTTCCAGACTACTGGTGCATACCCCAGGGTTAGTCTGACGAATGATGTTATTATCTTTCTCAGCATATCTTCATTTACTGTATGTATATGAATGCTATTCTCATATTTGCCAGCAGTTTTTAAATGTTACACACCTTCTCACTGATGTGGTCAGCCGGAGATAGTCTGTTATTGAAAATCACTCCTAGGTCCTTCTCTCGTTCTGATATGTGTAGGGTTGAACTTCCTGATTCATAATCTCACTCTGGTCTTTTTTAACTTTTACCAAACTTAATTACATGGCACTTATCCACATTAACTTCCATTTGCCGTTTATTGCTTCATTCACAGAGCTTACTTAATTCTTCTTGAGGCTCTCAGCTAGATTCTGTGGTAGTATTTTTCCTTTGTATTTTTGCATCATCAGCAAACATATTCAGATAGCTTCCATTTCCAGTGTTACTGTCTATGTCATTTATATATACTGAAAACATGATTGGTGCCAGCACTGAGCCCTGTGGAACTCCAGTGGTCACTTCCCTCCATGATGCGTAATTTTCCCCTAGTACTGTTCTCATTTCCTTTTTTTGTGAGGAAATCATGCATCCAGCTTTATAGGTTGCCTTGGATTCCTCCTTGATGATACAGTTTCCATAAGTCTTCGGTGCATTATTCTGTCAAAAGCTTTCGTGAAATCTAAATAGATACTGTCCACCCATCTTTCTCTTTCCTCTAATGTTTCTGTAACTCTGTCATAGTTGCTAAATAGATCAGTAACACACCATTTTCCCTTTCTAAAACCGAACTGCCTTTTGTTATCATACTGTAGTCTTCTAGATGGTTTACCCAAACTTGTCGTATCAACTTTTCTAGTATCTTACTTACAACACTTGTCAATGATACCTGGTCAGTAGTTGAGTGGATTTTGTCTATTCCTTTTCTTGAATAGGGAAACAGTGTTTGCTTTCTTCTAAATATCAGGTAAGTTACCTTTACTTAAGGATTGCATGAATATTAAGTATATTGGTTTACTTAACTCTTGTACACATTCATGTAGTACCCAACCTGAAATTTAGTCAGGACCATGTGCTTTTCCTTTGTCTTATTTACTTAACCATTCTTGTACTTCTTTTTCTAATATTTGTATATCTGGTAATACGTATGAGCATGCATGTTTTATATCATCGCATATTTTCTTCTGTAAAAACTTACTGGAAATTTTTATTTAGTGCTTCACAAATATTTTTCTCTTGTGTATAGATGATCCCCTCGTCAGTAATGGACTGTATTTTATCTCTAATTTTGGTTTTGCTTTGGATGTAGCTGTAAAATAGCTTCGGGTCACCACTACATTTATTTATAATGTCTTCCTCAAACTGTCTTTGGGCTTCCTTTCTTATCCTTGTAAAACCATTTCTTGCCTGTTTATAGTAGTAATATGCCCACTCACTGTTGTGTCTTCTGTATCTATTCCACAGTAAGTCCCTCTTATCCTTTTATTTTTTACACTGTGTATTAAATCACTTCTTTATTTTCATTTCTGTGTTTTTGTGCTGTGGGATGTAATTTTGGAATACTATTTCATAAAAATCATAATTTTCTGTACATAGCATTTAAATCTTGTCTTTTAAGCTCCTTTTCCCAATCTGTATCAATGAATTACTTCTTCAGGTCATGATGGTTGTCATTTTTGTAGTTTACACTCATTATGTAACTCATTATTGGTAACTATGTCATATGCAATCCTGAAGTTGCAATTTAATGTCGCTTTTTCTGAATGAAGGGTGATACATTATGTTGTCAATTTCATTTTTATGCCCAAATTGTAAGATCTAGTAGTGATAGATTATCAAGTCCTCTTTTTCTGGTGGTTTCTTTTACATGGTGTGCTAGGAAAAATTCCTGCACAAGATCCAGGAGCCTTTGATCCCAACAACTGTCATGGCTTCTTACATTGAGAGTATTCCAATATATATTTGAATCGATATCTCCAGTTAATACAGTTCTTTTAGATTCCTGTTCCATTCTGTGTAGTAATGTCTTTAATCTCTGAATTGTACTTGCTGCCAGGTCTTCATATTTCCCTCTCTCCCAGGTGTTTCTTTAGGGTAGCATGTTCAAATTTGCCACAAGTAATTTCCCTTTGGATGTGTTAATCTCTAATGCAATCAGCTTTACTTGTGAGAGTATTTCTATTTCTATTTCTTTGACTTGTAGATTTTTCTGTGTTGAGATTATAATTCCTCCTCCTTTTCTTAAATTTGTCTCTTCTCCATATATTGTATTACTATAAGTTTAAGGTATCGTTTGATTTCATTGGGGTTATTATTTTTTTTCCAATAGTAAATAATATGTGGTTCCTTTTCTTTGGTATAGTCTTTCATCTCTAATAATTTAGACACCATTCCATCTATATTTGAGTGCATCAACTTAATCATCTTGTTGACATACTTGCCATTGCTTGAGTCTACTACCTTCCTTCCTTTTTAATTTCCTGTTGTTTATGTACCACTTTCATACCTGCAAGCCGATTACTATGTAAAAAAAATTTACTCTTCCTCTGATCTGTCCTCCTTCTCCGTTTTTGCTTCCTCCCTCTTCATCATTAGTAGTCCCAATTCTCCATTACCTTGGTATTTTTTCAGCCATATTTTTTTTATTTCCTCTTTTTCCATGAGTTTGTTTGCATTTTCTAGTAATTCCTCCACAGTGTTCACACTCTGGAGGGTTACTTTCAGAGGCCTTGACTTATTTCTCTTATACTGTACTTCCCTAGCCTTTTGTGTTCCTCTGTGTCTTCTTCACAAATTTCCTCTGATACTTCCTTCAGTATGTTCATCATATTTGCCATTCCTTTCTGTCTTTCTAAATTTTGTTTCTTCTTTCTTCTTCATCAATACTAGTGATTACTACAGATTTCCTGATAACTGCTGAATTTTTGACCAATTTGAGGTTATTTTTAATGATTTCTTTCACTTCCATTCTAATTTTTTTTTCTCTCTGACTTTTATTTCTATGTCTTTCCTTACTTTCACCATTTCAGTGTACGTAGTTTCTACATTATTTTTATAACTCTGTGTCACTTCATTCACCTGGGATACCCTCTCTTCATTATCATTGCTTTGGTCCGTCAGACTGCTTGCTTGCCTAATGGAGTCCATATCATTTCTGAACTCCATAATATTCTTATTGTTGAAAACTGTACTTGCCATTTCACTAGGCTTCTTTCTCAGTGCACCTACCTCGACTGACAACTCATTTATTGTTTTTTTGTTTGTTTATTTGATTCCTTTACTAATTTTTCATTTTGTTCCGCATGCGTAATTGCTTCTTAATTTCCTCTATTTCACTTTGAAACGTTTTCTCCAATTTGTTCACTTTACTAATTTATTATAGCCTATGTTTCCATTTCAACCAGTTCTGGGTAGAAATCATCATCCAGTTTTCTAGCTTCATCTATTTTCTTAACTCCATCCATATTCATTCATTCATATTCATTCATTCATTGGCAGACGCCATGTATCCCAAACGGGGTGGACAAGGCTTAGAGTTGTTTTACAGGGAGGGGCACTAATCCTCCACCAACCCCACTTGACACGTAGGGAGAACGTTATGCCAACAGCATCTGGTGTTCCCAGGCGGTCACCCATCCAAGTACTAACCAGGCCCAACGTTGCTTAACTTCGCTGATCAGACGGGAAGCGGTGTACTCAACGTGGTATGGCCGTTGGCACTTTACTAAAGATCACTTAGAAAGGTAAATCTAAGTAACTTAGAAAGGTAAGTTATACTTACAAGTTTGCATCTCTTTGTTAGCAGCCAACAGATGACAACCAGCTGTTGATGCATTGTCAGCGCATTATTGCACTACCTGGATGTATTCTATTGATTGGACAACACCTTTGCCTATACTTGCTGTACTATATTAGAACATCATTTAGTTTAACCTTGTACAGAGCTTGACTCATATAAAGATACTAGTTAGGTGTGGTCAGTTGTGGCCAAGGGTGGACAGCACAGAGCGTGGTGATATACATGCTGCCTTAACTCTATGTGTGTGTGTGTGTGTGTGTGTGTGTGGACTCTTTCTAGAAGTAATTCATTGGATATTTATCTTAATATGGCTTCGAAAATAGAATCCAATTATAATGAAGATGATAAAGATGATGAGAATGATGTTGGTGACGACGACAATGATCATACTGAAATGTGCCCAGGTTCACAAAAAGGATTGCTCAGAATTTATCCCCACTCTGAAATAATCACACTTATAACCTATCCAAGATCGCAGCATGTACAAAAACAAATGTTAAACACAAACACAGCACCAAAATAAACTAACACCTCCAAGTTACTTTAAACCCAGGCCAACTTAGCTGCCATGTTCCCCAGAATATCCATCCTCGACTTCCCACACACCCGAGTCAAAACTGCTACAACTCCGCTCTCTCTCCAGGTAATTCGACGAAAAGTCGGGACAATGAGCCCCCACAGTCTATCTCCACCAATGATATAAAATGAGTGCTGCCGGCTCCAATAGGAAGGCTTGTCCCCCCCGACACGGCTGGTTGAGAGGGGGGAGGTTAAAGAGTGGATGGTGCAATGGGACCGGGTCGACTCCGTTTCACTCCTTTGGGCCACTCTCGGATAAATCAATGAGGCAGTCTGGGGGTCCAGTATGTCCTCGTGCTGAAGTTTCGCATACTGGCAACTCAGGATGCGTAAGACCTCCACCGCTAGAAAAGAGAATGCGACGGAGGAGTATTCGATACACACTAAGCACATGATAAACAATCAGCCAGAACATTATGAATACCCTTGATATGCCGAATGTCGAGGGCATATTCCTGTAACAGCAGGCTCCACCTAGCTAGACGTTGTTTTTTATCACGAAACTTATCAAGAAACTTGAGGGGATGGTGGTCTGTGTAGACAATGATAGGGTCAGGAGCAGATTGTACATAAACACCAAAGTATTGAAGGGACAAAACCAAGGCAAGTAACTTCTTAACCACAGAATAGTTACGTTGGGCCAATGTAAGTTTCTTACTAAAGTAGCATACTGGATGCAATACTTTTGAATCGTCCTCCTGGAGCAACACCGCTCCAACCCCCGAATTACTGGCATCAGCTGCAAGAGAAAAAGATTTATTAAAATCAGGGGTATGGAGTACGGGATAACTAGACATGATATCCTTTGTTGCATTAACCCGCCCTGTCCCGTCGATGTATGGGTACATTGCACATTTTGCATTTGCCAGTCCCAATGACGTACTGGTACATTGTGCAATTGCAAGGTCCCTAATTTGCACAATTTTCAATTTTCGCGAGTGATTTTTCGGACGTATACAGGGGACACCTTCCTCTATTCCTCTACAAGATGCCAAGCAGGGACAATGCCTTACACCGCATAACCTCCCCCCTCCCGCCATTGTCTTGGCAATTCACCTGTTACCAGTGACCTGGCCAGTAAAGACATTCAGGGCCAGAGTGATTCCCCAATCGATGACAGTGTGGAGGACAAAGTTTACATAGCATTAGAGGAAGAAACAGTCAGAAATAATGATCAAGTACTGTGGCAAAAGAAGGTCAGGTATGGTGATGAGTTAGTGAGTGAAACAATGCTTATAATGCCTATATTACTGTTTGAAAACCAATATACTCTCCTACTACATATAAATTCGTACCAAGTAAATAAATAAATATCGTTTATGAGTGGTGTGAAATAGTTACCCTCCCATAGAACTAGTTTTCTTTGGTGTCAGCCTGTTAGAAAACCCAGTCAGGTAAGGAGGTACTGGTACCTGGATCGAGTATTTTAAACCTCATGTGAGCGATTTCTCTATGAATTTTCGATGTTTCTCACCAAAAGCGGAGGTTTTAGCTAAAAAAAAAAAAAATCGAAAATGTCTCAGGATTGGGGGGTGTCGGAAGTGCGAAATAGCTCGGGACGTGACGGGTTAAATGTCTCTTTACACTCTGGTGACCAAATGAACTTATTACCTTCCCGGAGAAGATCAGTTACAGGGGAGGTTAGCTTGGAGAAGCTGATAATAAATCTGCGGTATTAACCAATCAAACCTAAATCTCTCTGTATTTCCTTCTTGTTAGTAGGGACTGGGAAATCTAAAATTGCCTCTACTTTGGCACTGGGAGGTACAACCTGACCCTGGCCCACACTGTATCCTAAATATTGAACAGTTGATTTCACAAACTCACATTTATTCAAATTTACCACCAGGTTGGCATTAGCAAGACGAGAAAATAATGATCTTATCTGATGGAGATGCTCCTCCCATGTGTGACTGATAAGTAATATGTCATCGATATATACGACACATCCATGTATACCGTGTGTTAACTGGTTCACCAATCTTTGGAAGGTTGCTGGTGCGTTCTTCATGCCAAAGGGCATGACTTCACAACTAAACGCCTGATTATTTGCCACAAAACTAGATATTTCTCTCGCCCTGGAGGTGAGAGGGACCTGCCAGTAACCTTTCATAAGATCAATTTTACTGATAAAACATGCTGTGCCAATCTGGTCGATACAGTCATCAACACGGGGGAGTGGATAGGTGTCAGTCTTGGTGACTGCATTTACTTGATGGTAATCTATGCAAAGCCTGAATTTCCCCCCTGGTTTAGGGACCAGTGTAACCAGGCTACTCCAGTTACTCATAGCTCTAGTAATGAGGTTCTTGTCGAGCATGTAATCCAATTCAGCCTGTAAAAAGCCCCGTCGTTGTGGTGACACACGATATGGAGCCAACTTGATTGGGGCAGCATCACCCACATCTGCGTCATGAACAGCAAGGGACGCGAGACATGGAGCATCCCGGAACACACTCGGAGTCTGTGAAAGTACAGAGATTAATTGCTTCGCGTTGTCAGGGGAAATATGTTCTAAGTGAGTACACAGTTCCTCCCAAGCAACAGAATTTTCATCAAATGATACCACATTACTGACAAATAAGGGATAAGATACATCTGCAGTCCCTGAATCAAGACTGACACCCTTATGTTCCTTTACACTCTCCTGTAGGACAAGAGAATCTTCCTCACTACCCCCACTTACATCTAGTACAGCAATTGGAGGTTCAGGAGGAGAGGATTCAGGGTCTCGATGGTAGGGTTTCAGAAAGTTGATGTGAAACACTTGCTGTGACTTTCTCCTGTCCGGGGTAGCCACAATACAGTCAGTCACACCAACCTGCTTAACAACTTTGTAGGGACCACGGAACTGAGCAGCTAAAGGTTGGCCAAATAGGGGGAGAATAACCAAGACTTCGTCCCCAGGTCGAAATTCCCGAGCTCGTGCCCTTCTATCATACCATACTTTCATGTTATTTTGTGCCACTTTTAGATTTTGAGCTGCACATTCACAAGATGATTTCAGCCTAGTCTTAAATTCAGCGACATATTCAAGCAAGTTCTCATTCCCGTCAGGTCCTACAAAGCATCTTTTAGCAGCTGTTGGGGACCACATACTCTGTACCCAAAGATTAGCTCGTTTGGGGAAAAAACGAGCGACTCTGTGGGAACCTCTCGTGTTGCAAACAGCACAAATGGTATGCCTTTATCCCAGTCTCCTCCAGTTTCTATGCAATATTTCTTCAACATACTCTTCATGGTTTGGTGGTAGCATTCGAGAGCCCCCTGACTCTCGGGATGATATACACTTTATTTCACATGGTTGATTCCCAATTCTTTAAGGGACTGCTGAAACAAATTAGACATGAAATTAGTCCCCTGATCACTCTGCACCTCTAGTGGAAAACCCATTCTTGTGAAAAACTTCAATAACTCATTCACTATCTTTGATGAAGAGATATTCCGGAGTGGTATGGCATCCGGGTACCTAGTTGCCATATCTATTATAGTCAAGAGGTATGTGTGTCCTTGTGGAGTCTTTGGCAATAGGCCCACGACATCAACAACCACTAGAGTAAAGGGGGTCTCGAACACTGGCAAGGGAACAAGGGAGCTATTTTCCAGCTTTTGGTTGGGTTTACCAACGGTTTGACAATATGGCACACTCTACAGAACTTTGTCACATCCGCCCGCATCCCTGGCCAGTAGAAATGTGTGCGGTTGTGCTCAAGAGTTTTCCTTACACCTAGATGACCAGCCAACGGAGTATCATGGGCCATCTCCATTATAGCCCGACAGCATGGTTTGGGGACAACTATATCTGGTGAGCATCACACGCCCCACCGTCTCTGGGTTTTTGTGAAGAATGCCACCTTCTCCATAACACACTCTTCTTTAGGTAAAAACAGTCACTCAATTCCTTCTCCATATCCTCCTCACTCACAGCTCTGGCAGTCAAATTCTTGCATTCCTCATCCTCTCGCTGTAGTTTAATTAATTCACCAGGACAGTCAGAGGGAGGGTCTGCATCACTCAGATCTGCCATACAGGTGTCAGACAGATCAACAGAGGGTATAGTCTGGATGTGGTTTTGTCCAGTTAGAGCCTCATCTAGCACCTCTCCATTCACATTCTCACCTTCAGTCACTGGTACAGGGAGTGGAATATGGGAAGAATCATTGTGCTCAGGGGCGGTTGCTATGCTCGCCATTGATCTTGTGACCACACACACTGGGAAAACCTCAGGTAACTCCTCCTAGAGCTCACTGGTCAGTGGCTCTTCTACAGGGTTGATCGACAGAATCGGGTCAGTTTTTACCCAATCCCCCCCCAGATCATTACCCAACAGGAGATCCACACCTGGCACAGGCAGTTCCTTGCACAGGCTTACACTGGCTTTACCCCGAAACAGGTCACACTCTAGATCAACTTTGACTAGGGGAACAGAAAACGGTCCCCCAGTGCCCCTCAAGACAACATGATTATCTGTAGGGCATAAATTAGCAGTAGGATTTAACATGAGGGTATGTGAAGCACCTGTGTCATGTAAAATCCTCACATCGTGCATACAGTCATTCAACTTTACTGTACCATATGAGATAAATGGACGGTATCCATCCGAGGCAACAGTGGATAAGGAGCTTTCTACTGGCTTAGGCTGCATCACACATGCCACTACATCACTCTTGCATGTCTGCTTAGAATCATTCTTAGACACATTATCACGTGATTCTGACACTACAGCCAAATACTTCCTTTGCCTGTCATCCCTTGCTTTAGTCCAACATTGGGAAGGTGTGTAGCCTGGTTTACCACAATAGGTGCATACAACCCTTACATTTTCCTTAAAATTAGGATTACCTTGAATTGGAGCAGCTGCTTTGACTCTGGGTGTACCTGGAGGGTTCTGGGAAGTTGCTTTAATATTGGGACTACCTTGATTATTGTGAGTACCTCGGTTTGGACTATCATTATTGTTTTGGCAAGGTTTACCAATGGTATCAACATTAAGTTTTTTAACACGCAGTTTATTAATTAGCACGTAGTCATCAGCCATGGCAGTCGCAGTTGTGAGACAGTCTACTTCCTTCCCTCTCAAGTGATAAGCTACGTTGGGCTCTATTTTCCACAAAAACTTCAACAAAATCAGATCCTTCAGGGCTTCAAAAGTTGATACACCATGACTAGTTAACCAATTATTAAATGATTTAGTCATATTCTTTACAAATATGGCATGAGTCTCTTCGGCTTTCTTATGCACCTTCCGGAATTTTTGTCTATATGCCTCTGGCCGCAGTTGATAGGTTTTAAGGATAGCACTTTTGAGGCGATCATAGCCCCGTCTCACATCCAGTTCAGAGGTAACATACGTGGTGCGACCTTTCCCTGTCAGTACAGATTGGAGCATAAATGGCCATTGTTCTCTACTCCAACCCATGCCCGTGGCAACATCCTCAAACAAAACAAAATAGTCCTCAATATCATCTTCAATAAAAGGAGGGATGACACTACTCATAGTCAGGCCCTTAGGGGGAGACTGAACCGAAGAACTGGCAGAGATCTGGGCATGCAACTGGGCCATGCGATACTCATGGTTTACCATCACTTCTGCTTGTCTGAACCTAGCCAACTCTATATATTCTGCAGCAGTATATCCCAGAGGAAGGGGACAGTTCTCGTAGGTACCATGAACAGCATCACTCAGCTCCGAACCCCCAACATCACCAGTCGTCTGATCCAAATCATCACGGTTCTGACCATTTTCTGTGTGAATACCAAACAGCTCTGATTTGACTGCACTAGCTAACAGGTCTTTTGCTGCACTGTTGGAGATGGTCAAAGTCGTGTAAGAGGCAAGGACCCTTAGCTCATCCCTCGAGAGCTGGTCAGCATCTTCAGCGGTTGGATTAGAGTCAAGAAAATTCTTTGAGTCCTCGTCATTAATCAAGTGAGGCATTATGAATACACAAAGTTACAAACGAGATAAAATAATATATAGGCTTTCACAAATATGAGCGGTGGATAATTATACAGAGCAATCCTGGTCACGGCATCACTTCTGTTATGTACCCTGGGGGCAATGAAGCAGTTACCTCGCTTGTCCAGAGTCACAAGAGAAGGATATTTGTGAAGCACTAAACAAGAATTTCCAATCAGTTTTTATGGAGGAAAAAAATTTTGAGAGGGATTATGTGGAACATGCATGCCCACACATATTACCAGATATACAAACATCAGAAAAAGATATACCGTACAGGAGGAGCTAAGTAAATTAGACAAAGGAAAAGGAAATGGTCCTGATGAAATTTCATGTTGGGTGCTATGTGAATGTGCAAAGGAGTTAAGTAAATCATTATTTTTAATTTTCAAGAAATCCTTGAGTCAAGGTAAACTACCTGATATCTGGAAGAAAGCAAACATTGTTCCCTTATTCAAGAAAGGAAATAGACAAAATCCACTTAACTACTGACCAGTATCACTAACCAGTGTTGTAAGTAAGGTATTAGAAAAGCTTATAAGAAAAGCTTGGGTAAATCATCTAGAACACAATATAACAGAAAGACAGTTTGGTTTCAGAAAAGGAAAATCATGTGTTACTAATCTGATGAGCTACTATGACTGAGTAACAGACACATTACAGGAAAGAGAAGGATGGGTGGACAGTCTCTATTTAGATTTCAAGAATGCATTTGACACAGTACCACACCAAAGACTTTTATGGAAACTATACCATCAAGGAGGAATTCGAGGCAAACTGTATTGCTGGATGCAAGATTTTCTCATGAAAAGGAAAATGAGAACAGTACTAAGGGGAAATAACTCATCATGGAAAGAAGTGACTAGTGGAGTACCACAGGGCTCAGTGCCGGCACCAATCATGTTTCTAGTATATATAAATGATATAGACAGTAACACTGGAAATGAAACCTATTTAAATATGTTTGCAGATGATGTAAAAATACAAAGGAGAATTACTAACACAGACTCTTGTAAAGAACTACAAGAAGAATTAAATAAACTTCATGAATGGAGTAATACATGGCAAATTGAATTCAATGTGGACAAGTGTCATGTAATCAAGTTTCGTAAAAGTGGAAAAAGACCTGATTGGGATTATATGTTAGGAAATAAAACCCTACACACATCAGAAAGAGAGAAGGACCTAGGTGTGATTGTCAATAACAGAATATCTCCGGCTGACCACATCAGTGAGAAGGTACGGAACATGTATACACTGCTTGCCAATATGAGAATAGCTTTTACATACACAAATGAAGACATGCTAAGAAAGATAATAACATCATTCATCAGACCAACCCTGGAGTATGCATCAGTAGTCTGGAGTCCTCATCTCAAAAAACACATAGATAAGTTTGAAAAAGTTCAAAGGGCCGCTACTAGATGGGTACCAAGCTTAAGGGATCTAAGCTATGAAGAAAGACTAAATAAACTGAAT
Source organism: Coenobita brevimanus (assembly GCF_032717465.1). NCBI lineage: Eukaryota > Metazoa > Arthropoda > Malacostraca > Decapoda > Coenobitidae > Coenobita > Coenobita brevimanus. The sequence continues at coordinate 29,999,222 of NC_136960.1, read as the reverse complement.
CTACCAACACTACAAGAGAGAAGGAAAAGAGGTGATATGATTATGCTATATAAATGCATATCAGGGAAGGAAAAAATAGACATAAATGATTACTTAACGTATGGGGAAGCATCAGCAAGAGGACACTGCAAAAAATTGCATAAAAAGAGAGGTGATAAAGACGTAAGGAAATTTAGTTTCCCAAATACAGCAATTGATCAGTGGAATGCACTACCGAATGAAATAGTGTGTGCCAAAACAATTCACAAATTTAAGGATATGTACGATAAATATGGTTTAAGACACGGGACGGTACGAGCTTGACTCATTCCCGTACAGATACAATTAGGTAAGAACAACAGCGAAATATTTCACTGGGGCAGATCCGAGTCGGTGGGAGGAGAAATCAAGCAAAGGGAAATATATCACAGGCAAAAATTCAAGCTATCAGTGTATTTACAAACCCAAAGTGACATTAACAAAACAAAAGAAAAATAAAAAATAAATAAATAAATACAAACAAATAATGGACTTAGCTGAAAATACCCAGGTTCACAAAAAGGATTGCTCGGTATTTATCCCCACTCTGAAATAATCACACTTATAACCTATCCAAGATTGCAACACGTACAAAAACAAATGTTAAACACAAACACAGCACCAAAATAAACTAACACCCCCAAGTTACTTTAAACCCAGCCCAACTTAGCTGCCATGCTGCCCAGAATAACCCTCCTCGACTTCCCACACACTCCAGAGTCAAAACTGCTACTACTCCGCTCTCTCTCCAGCTCCTTCAACGAAAAGTCGGGACAGAGGGCCCCCACAGTCTATCTCCACCAATGATATAAAATGAGTGCTGCCGGCTCCAATAGGAAGGCTTGTCCCCACCGACACGGCTGGTTGAGAGGGGGGGGGAAAAGCGTGGGTGGTGCAGTGGGACCGGGTCAACTCCGTTTCACTCCTTTGGGCCACTCTTGGATAAATCAGCGAGGCAGTCTGGGGGTCCAGTACGTCCTCGTGCTGAAGTTTCGCATACTGGCGACTCAGGATGCATAAGAATATATATATATACACACAGTAAACCCTCAGTATAACGAACCCTTTTATAGCGAACCTCAGCTATAATGATCCACCATTTCCAGAGCAAAGCTCTGCTGGCTGTAGCGACCTTTGGTCAATGTATGCAGCGGAAGTTCACGTGCACCCAGCTCCCGTGACTCACTGTTGAGGGAGCAACCGCACGACGAGTCACGTAGGTTACCTAGCCAGCACACCTAACTCCCTTCTGCAGTGAGTAGTATTCGCTCCATCTGGTTCTCTCCCGCTTTACCTCTTTCCCGTGCATGACCTCTCGTACCACATGTGACCTACCTTCACTTCCCAACCAACGGCAAGAATGGCTTAAAAATCAATGAGCCCTTCATCCACAAGCAAGGGGAAGAAGAAGATTCTCTCCCTGACTGAGAAGTTTCAAATTATTAAAGAGTTTGAGGAAGGGGCTATACAAAGTCAACTGCGGAATAAGTATGACCTCAAGAAAACAGTCCATGACCACATCAAAGGGAAGGAGAAGGTGAAGGAGGCCATGAAAGCAGTGGAGGCCGGCAAGAAGGGGAAGGAACTGTACTGCAAGTGATGACTTCCCATGGAAAATCTCGACGAGGCAGTGTACAAGTGATACACGCAGGAGAGAGCAGAGGGTGTTCCTGTTCGTGGCGTTGGCATTCAACATGCGGCGCAGAGGTCTGCTGGTCACCTAGGCCATGACAATTTTAAGTGCAGTGATGAGTGGCTGTGGTGCTTTAGGCGGCATCTTGGCATTGTAAATAAGGCAATAATGGGCGAGCTTCTCAGTGCCAACACCAACGCAGTGAACCCTTTCATAAACCACTTTCGTCAGCTGAAGGAGGAGGAGGGCCTCCACGACTTCCAAATCTACATCGCTGATGAAACTGGTCTTTTTTGGAAGTAATATGCAGGCCTCCAAGACAATAAGCAGCACTCCAGGGAGGAAGAGTGTGAAGGACCGCATATTTGTGCTGGTGCTCACAAATGCCAACAGGTCCCACTGCCTGAAACCAGTCGTTTTGGGTAAGACTACGAAGCCAAGGGCTCTGAAAGATATTATGAAGAAGCTTCCTACAGAATACCACAGCAACCCTTCTGCCTGGTTTACCCAGGAGATTATCATCAACTGGTTTCATAACAGTTTTGACCTCTCCGTTCAGCAGCATCAGGCCTTGTTTGGCATCAGTAAGGAGAATGTTAAGGCTGTGCTCCTCCTAGACAATGCCCCAGCCCACCCTTCCACTGCGAGATTGTGTTCTAATGATGGGAATATTTTTACCTCCTAACATGACTGCCTTACTTCAGCCCATGGACCAAGGAGTGATAGAAAGTGCAAAAAGGCAATACAGGAATATTCACCTGGACCAGTGCTTAGTCATGACAGGATGGGATGGAGAAGGAGGGGTATGTGGACACCAGGGGAAAGAAGGCACTTGACAGTTTTAAGACATATAATATCAAGGACGCAATTTTGAACTGGGCAGAGGCTTGGAGGAAAGTGCCAGTGACTGCTCTCTGCAATGCATGGTGTAACCTCCTAAAAAATCCCAAGACTCTAGTCCAGAAGCCAGATTACGAGGGGTTTGAGCCACCAAAGGTAGCCAAAATGTTGGCTGCATCTGGCCAAGGCTCCATCCCTGCAGAAGAGGTGGAAGAGTGGCTGGATGAGGATGGTGGTCTGCCTGTATACCACCACCAGACAGAGGAGGAAATAATGCAGGAACTGACCATGCCTGAACCACCTGCGGAGGAGGAAGAGGAGAGGCCACATGGGCCACCCCTCTCTGCTGCCATCGATGCAGCAGTCACACTCTTGGATGTTGCAGAAGACAATGGTGGCTTTCTGGGGGAGCATTATGAACTCAGACGGATTAGGCTGGACCTTATAAGGAGAAACCAGGCCAGGTAGGTCCAGCAGAAAATTTCAGACTTCTTTAAGCCAATCGCCTCGCCTCCACGAAAAAAGAAACGTACTGTGTCAGAGACCTCGAGTGTGTCTGTTGCTAAGACGTCCTCTGTGAGCCTCCGCAGTTTGGCTTCTGGCCCCAGCACACCTTCCTCGCTGACACAAGTGACACCAGAGCCACCAGAAATGATATTCGCTGAATCTGATGATGAATGAATGAATGAAGTGTCATGTAAAGTGTATATATGGTGTATATAGGTCTGTACTGAAGTGTAAATATTGTTCTGGAGAGTTCAGTTTGTGTTAAGTGTTAAATTAAGAATAGTACCCTAGTGATACAGTACAAAAAGTTCCGGTGTGTACAGTGTCGTGTGCTCTGGTGTACAGGTGTATTGTGTGGTGCCAGCCTCTAACGTGTTCAGAAATCCCAACCCCTCGCCTCCCTCCTATTCCTGTGGTGACTACAGCATCACTTCTTGGCACTTCCTGGCACTTCCTGGAATGGTAAGTGTACTGTAACAGTACTACTTTACTTTATATGCATTATATTTATACGTACAACTTCATACAGGATGGTATTTACTGTGCATGTAGTGTATAACTACATAAACCATTGAATTCTCCAAGTGAAACTTCAAACAGTAAGTTGTGGTTGCGCATGTAGGACCGAACGACTCCACGGATATAGCGTCCTTGGGTCAGTAATCGCTCAGTTAATAATGACCATTAGATACTGCGATTTTTTGGATATAAATATCCACTCCTCCCCCCAATTAGTTCGTTATATCGAGGGTTTACTGTTACTGTATCTCTCTCTCTCTCTCTCTCTCTCTCTCTCTCTCTATATATATATATATATATATATATATATATATATATATATATATATATATATATATATCTATATATATATCTATATATATATATATATATATATATATATATATATATATATGTGTGTGTGTGTGTGTGTATACATATATGTATATGTAAAGAGGGGGGAGGGATCACATTTAAATTGGGTGCAAAATCCAATTTGCCATTTATTCATTTGGGCTTCAACATATCGTTACTAACCAGCAAACGATTATTCATTATGGTTCTGACACCTTCTGTTTGATTATACTGTAGGTAAGGTTCTACGATAATCAACTTTAACTCGGCGCCCACATCTCTATTTTCTCTCAGCGCCGAACTGAAATAGTTAAATTGCTTAACTGAATTATCAATGCACCCAAATAAAATGCGCTGAGAGAGAGAGAGAGAGAGAGATAGAGATAGATAGATAGATAGATAGATAGATAGATAGAGAGAGAGAGAGAGAGAGAGAGAGAGAGAGAGAGAGAGAGAGAGAGAAACTATCTATCTATTGCCAGACGCCTTAATCCCGTACGGGGTGGCCACAAACAAATCGCCTCCAAGTCGCCCTGTCCCCCGCCATTTCTCTGCCTTGCTCCCAATTCACACCCCTCTCTCTTTCATGTACCTCTCCACTCCATCCCTTCATCTCATCCTCGGCCCTCCCCTCCCTCTCCCCTCCTCCACCTCACTCACATACACTCTCCTCGTCAGTCTCACACCCTCCATCCCCTCCACACGGCCAAACCACCCCAGTGTGTTTCTCCTAACGGTTCCTATCACATCCACATCCACACCACAACGTTCCTTTATATCCTTATTTGTCAGCCTGTCTCTCCATGTTACTCCACAGGCTCCTCTTAAATAACTCATTTCCACTGCTCTCACTCTTGACTTGTGTCCTTCCAACAACGTCCAAGCTTCACTTCCATACATCAGAATTGGTATCACAATACTGTCATGTAGTAAGTTTTTCACTTCCATGCTCATTTCCCTGTTTCTTATCATTGCTTTCAAGGAACCAGCAACCTTTCTTCCTTGCTGTACCCTTTCAAGCACTTCACCCTCCAAACTTCCATCCTTACTCATCACACTCCCCAAGTGCTTAAACGTACTCACATTTCCATTTCCTCTCCATCCAACCTCACTGTACATTCACTGACTTCACCTCTCTCAAAGACCATCACTTTACTCTTCCCAACATTCACCTTTAGATTCCGTTTCTTTCACACTCTCCCAAACTCATACACCAAGCCTTGCAGCTCCCCTTCGTCTTCACTTAACAACACTGAATTATCTGCAAACAACAATACAGGGAGTTTCCAAACACTACCCTCTCTCACTAGGGCAACACAAACATCCACTGCCCTACCTTGCACGAAACGTACATTACTGGATATGCATTTTTTTTTAATGTACTTGATGTGCACCTATTATGCATTAGGGCTGCACTTGTCCTTGCCACTTTTGTAGTGCTGCGAGAGAACAGCTCGTCACCTACAAAAGTAATATGTATTATTACCAGTATATCTATCTATCTATCTATGTATCTATACAGTATATATATATATATATATATATATATATATATATATATATATATATATATATATATATATATATATATATATATATATATATATAACCCACAAACATTTATACCAGGACTAAAACAAATAATTAATGTAATAATGTTTACAACTCTAAACTGAACCTATCCCACAACTGAACCCCCAAATTAAACTCATGCTACCCGTGTGAAGTCATGTGCCCCTGAGGTTAGGCTGTTTGGAGTGGTGGTGGAGTGGGACAAAGGCATGAAGAATGGCCTAATTATCTTGCCTCGATATCCGGCCCCTCCCTTGATGTAATTTGCTTATTTTCTGCCACTCGTAAATTTTGTGAATGAGTTATGATGGCGGGGCTAATGACGGACCCGGGAGAGAGAGGGGGCGTTCAGGAAACCACGAGAGACTATGAGGAGGCTTTCAGGAAAAGTAGGGAGAGAGAGAGAGAGAGATTCTGAAAACTTCTGAATGAAAACAATCCGATCTACTTAACTTGATGCCACTGTTGAAATGGCATCTAAACACCCAAAGGCTAGAACACACACACACACACACACACACACACACACACACACACACACACACACACACACACACACACACACACACACACACACACAAAGTGGGAATCCCCCAAATACAACAAAAGTGAGTAATATACAAACTCTCTCTCTCTCTCTGAGACACTCGCATATTCACAAAGTTACACACACAGAAAAGCACATACTCTTACAAAAAGATATAGATACCTCACGTATTCTAATTTCATACAGATATTCTCTGTCTGTCTGTCTGCGTCTGTCAGTCTGTGTCTGTGTCTGTCTGTCTGTCTGTCTGAGTCTGTCTGTGTTTCTGTCTGTCTGTGTGTTTCTGTCTGTCTGTGTCTGTCTGTGTTTGTCTGTCTGTGTCTGTCTGTCTGTATCTGTGTTTGTCTGTTTCTGTTTCGGTATGTGTCATTGTCTGTCTGTCTTTCTGCCTGACTCTCTCTCTCTCTCTCTCTCTCTCTCTCTTTACTGGCGGTAATTGACCTTAATGCCAGGAACATAACCTCCTCTCCTTTCAGAGTTCCTCTCTGTTGACTGAAATGTCAAATCTTCCTTTTTTCCCCCTCATATTAGCTAGTCTGAGAATATCTACCTTCCTTGCTATTTGGACCTTGCTTGCTTGCATCTGTTATCTTTCATTTTTTCCTTATCTTTTTCTCTGAAATTCTGTTCCACATCTTTGTGCCTCTGTCAGGCTCTCTGACGTCGTTTCCTCAGTTCTTCGTTCACCTGTTCTTTTCTCCTCTCTCTTCTCTTCCTTTGTCTGTCTCTCTGTTTTTCTGTTTATTTTACTTTCTTCGTTTTCGCGTAGCCCATTTCTAATATTATCTTCTTTCTTGCTCCTAGTTTGTTTGTTTTTTCTCTCTTTGCTTCCGCTTGTCATTTTTCCTAATCATTATTAATCTTATATTCTTGTGCCTTCTCCATGTTCTGCTTTGCAGCATTTCTGTTTCCCTTCTATCATTCTAAAAACCTTGTTTTCATCTTGTGTTCCTCTTTGTCTCATTAAGATTACTCTCTATATTCAGGCTTCACTCTAATTCTTTCCATTTCTCGTCCCCATTCCCTCTCCACTCCTAGTTATTTCATTTCCATCCCGTTCGGCATTTCCTCCATTTCTTGGTCTCCATTGTTCTCTTCTTGTCCCTCCTTCTTCCTCCCTTGTTTATCACTCTCTAATTTTTTATTTTGACCTAGTTGTCCCTTCCCCCCTTTCATCTTTCCTACCCCTTTCCTCTTTCTCCCTCTTTACTCTTCTGCTTCTCCTTCCTTCCCTGTCCCTCTCACCGTTTGCTTCTCCCTTTCCATTTCCTCCTCCTCCTCATTTTCATCTCTGTGATGGCTCCCTCCGCCATGTTAATTAAGGAGAACGCGACGCCAATGGCCTCCTTAACCTCCCTCTTTCACCCGATCATTTCGAACTCGGCCTTCTCACATACTGTTTACGGCAGTTACCCCATCAAGCCTCGGTGTCTTGGGGTTGTTCTCTTTGTAAGGGCTTGGAATTTATTTGTTTATATATTTTTATTTGTTTATTTACTTTAGTTATCATGATTAGTCCAAGTTGCCAGAAACGTGGGAGCATCGCGTGCATGGTTTATTGATTTTGTTACTTGTGTGATACGCACGAATAGAAAGACTGCTAGGAATTGCGGAACAGACTGTCTCATTCATGCCCAGAAAGTTTAAAGACAACTTTGCCCACCTCTCTCTCTCTCTCTCTCTCTCTCTCTCTCTCTCTCTCTCTCTCTCTCTCTCTCTCTCTCTCTCGTATGAACTATCATTTGTATCAATTTTCTTTTGGCAGAAAAATAAATGGCGAGAGGAACAATAAAATAAAAGAAACCATTAAAGCGTTGCAACCTAATTGAACCTGAAATAGGTGCAGATTTCTACAGTTTTAAGTTAACATATGCACGGCCATTTAGAAGAACTGACCTCCGGCAGCAAGGATACGTTATAAAACGATATTAAAGCGTCTTTCTACAGTGAAACAGGAATAAGTGACATTGTGTGTTCTGGAAGTAAATATATGTACTGTACATTTTACAGAAGATGTTTGGCGGCAGTCAGGCGAGGAACTGGGATGTTGTGCGTTTAGTTACTGTAGCGCTAACATGAATGAAACAAGCGGGTCCGTTCAAAAGCCGCAACTCCAAGAGTGACATTGCCACACAGACGTATTGAGAAGTTGCATATTAAGTTTGTGCCTCTAGCAGGAATAATTTAATTGTCAGTAGGAGGGAAAAAAATAAGCGCCTTGTACTACAAGTTGCGCCTTTGAGACCATCATATTCACAACCATTGTGGTCAAGCAAGAAATCTCTTTGGATATTTTTCAGGTAAAATCAGTAACAATAAATTATTCTAGGTAAGCAGTGCCCCGTTGATTGAAAGGGTGGCAGCTGTCTCTTGAAAGCAGCCTAAGAACAGTTTTTTTCCTGTACCAATTTTATTATTTGTTCGCTCGCGAAAATAAGACAGTGTCTTATGTTTTACTGGTCGTGTGTGTGTGTGTGTGTGTGTGTGTGTGTGTGTGTGTGTGATAAACAGGATGAGATGTCTATATTGAAGGTAATGTCGGCTCAGTGGAGATAGTTTGAGACAACTCGTACAGGCTGGTGGCTAACTGTATCCTGGTAAATAAATATGGTAATAAACGTACAGTTGGGTTCACTTCTAAGTACTACACCGACTTGTGGCGTCTCGGTAGATGTGGCACCACTGTGTTTGTTTACATTGTCGTATTAAGACGCGAATGAGTTGGAGGAACCCCGGCATAGTGGTCAGGTACTGACAACTTCATTGCTATGATCAGTGTAGTGCTTATATTATATAAAACATGCAATGTAATTATTGAACATGTGCCTGTAACTCGAGCTTAATTTAATGTGATGGTGCTGGGACCAGTCATGAAGTAGGATGCTTCAGGGGCGCTGTTGGTCCGAAGCAGGCCTTGCTTTACTGAATGAGACGCGTGCCAAAATAAGACATGCCTAACGCAACATATAATGGAGGAGGAACATATTCATCCTATTTATCTATACTGTATACCTATCAGTCTATATATCTAAATCTATCTATCTATCTATCTATATAGATAGATAGATAGATAGATCTGTATCTATATATATCTATATATTTGTCCATCTCTCTCTCTCTCTCTCTCTCTGGAAGTTATAGTGCAGGAACAATGCTTGGAATGCAATTTAGGTAAGAAAAGGAAGTGAAGTCGCTAATGAAACTGTTCCACATTCGGAACAAAAAGTATAACGGTGTTCTTGAGAGACCATTGGCGTATCGGCCTTGTTCTTCTGGGCTAGTGCCGTCAAATTCATAATATCTGAAAAACTTCCACCACACAAAGCCTGTCTCCCAGTATTCTTCCATCTCTTCGTTCTCCATTTCTCTGTAGCGCCCTCCGCCTGTAATTCCTATATCCATTTCATCATTCCTACTATCCACGAATTCCACATGATCAGACCTTTTCAGCACTCCTTGATAAGCTCTTGCAGTATCTACCAGACTACGCTTCCCTCCACATAACTCCCTTACTTTCATCTCTAACCCGTTATACCACCATACTGTGTTATTGTGCTCAGACAATTCGGTTCCAGCAAGTCACTTATACTATGTGTGGTATGTCATGAAGCTAGTAGAAATCAAGCTCTAAAACTATAAATAGGTATTCGTAGACACTCAAATTCATTACAATGTTCAATTAACAGACTTGGATGGAACTTTACACTATAGCACCAGGCAACTGAAACCATAAGGGGTTGTCGTGTGTAGTGGTATGCGACATCAGAAATGGCTGACAGATTGATAACCGTGAGATTATCACTAGCATTAATAAAATGGTCATGCTTTGAGCCAGAATAGTCATACCGGTATGTTTTGATGCCAGGTAGAGGAGAAAGAAGTTTATCATTAAAATTAAATCCCACTCCAATAAGATACTCAAATATTCATATTTCACGGCCAAAGTATAAGGAATAGGCCTACTTTTGTCTTTAGTATATATATATATATATATATATATATATATATATATATATATATATATATATATATATATATATATATATATATATATAATCGCGTAGGCATCGAAGGCCATGTAGCACCACATGGACCCTAACTCCCTACGCTAAGGACGGTGAGTCAGGCCTCTACTGACTGAACTACTAAGCTCGCATTGAGAGCAATACATGAATCACTCTACAAACAGCACTAGGAGCATTTGGTAATCCGCAACAATATAATATGAAAAAGGAAAATTGAGACTGTAGATCATACACAGTTTACTGATGTGTTTAGTAACGGGTCCATCCTCCCTCCTGCACAAAAACCTCACAGAGTCTATCAGGCATGCTGGAGACGACATTTCGCACAATGTGCTGCTTTCCCCGTAGATATTCCCATTCTCGCCGTATATGTTCCATCAACTACTCGGCTGTACTCTCTCTTTCTGGCTCCCATGTGTTGATCATAATTCGCAGAGGTACTTTCAACTTGGTTGACTGTAGTACCAGTCGAGCAGGGCAGTACTCCCAAGGTGGATGGAAAGCTGATGACAGGGAGAGCTGGAGCTCCCATTTCATCAGCCTTTGGGACTAGTTCCTGACCACCCTCATTTTCTGAACTTTATCAGTGTTTCAGTAACACAGAGTGTAGGCCAGCATGCAGTCCAATACAAGTTTCTCTGCCAACAACAAACTACATGCACAGTACAGGCTACACTTCCTTTTCAAAAAAAAAAAAAAAAAGACAAATGGCGTACTACAACCATGCCTCGGAGTCCCCGGGGGAGGGCATAAATACCCCCATCATCCGCCCCTATCCCGGTGACGACCCTTTGAGCTGCCTGGATCCACTGTCTGACTCACTTCTTCATTTCTGCAACATTCGCGGCCTTTCCTCTTTCTCTTTGTCGAACACAACCTCTCCTGCTCTAAACCTTACCTTATCTTCCTTACTGAGACTCAGCTGTCTGAGGCAACTGACAGCAAACCCTTTTCTATATCCTCCTCTATACTCATTTCAAAGTCAACTGTGGATACTGCGTATATGTATGCAACAACCTATCTTGCTCTCGTGCTCCTGAACTTGATTCTTCTGAATTCTCTACTCTCTGGCTTCGGCTCTCCTGTCATTCCCTGACTAATTATATCTACGCTGTTTACTTACCTCCGATTTCTACTGACTATAAAAAATTCTTCAACTATCTTACTTCTACGATGGAACACATTCTATCCATTTCTCCTTTCTCTGAAATCTCCATTCTAGACTTCAATGTCCACCACCACCTTTGGCTCTCCTCTCCTTTCACTGATCCACCTGGTGAACAAGCCTACATCTTTTCGATCCTTAATGACCTAGAGCAGCATGTACAGCACCCTTCCCATATCCCTGACTGCCTTGGAGAGAGCTCCAACATACTTGACCTCTTCCATACAACTAATCCTTCTGCTTACACTGTTAATCTTTTCTCTCCGTTGGGCTCCTCCAATCATAATCTTGATACCTTAACTGTCCCATCGCTCCAGTACAGCCTGTGGACCCTCCGAAGAAACGTCGTCTCTGACACTTTGGAGCTGCAGACTGGGAGGCCCTCAGGCAGTACTTCTTTGATTTTCCCAGGAATAATTAGTGCTTCTATGGCCGGGAGCCATCTGAGTGTGCCTTGCGCATTACGGAGGTTATTCTCTCACGCATGGAAGCATACATTCCTTTCTCATATTCTTTGACTAATGCAAGAAAGCCCTGGTTTAATCACACTTGTTCTAATGCTGTCCACAACAAGGAGAGGGCGTATAAAAGGTACTGGAGCCAACCCACCCTTGAATCACATCTTTTTTTATCTTTCTGCCCGGAATCGTGCTAAGTCTGTTCTTCACTCTGCTAAAAATAATTTCATCCATATTAAATGCTCTCAACTCTCTAACTCGAATTCTTCCTGCTCCTTCTGGCACCTTGCCAAAAACCTTCCTAACAACTTTTACCTCATCATCCTTCCCTCCTCTTTTCTACTATGATCGCTCTGTAGCTATTTCTACTGATAAAGCAGATCTCTTCGTTCAGACTTTCTCCTCCATTTCCACCTTAGACGATTGCGGTGCTGTTCCTCCATCATTTCCCCCATCTGACTTCCTCATAGCTGACATTAAAATTTCTTCAGCTGATGTATTTTCTGCCGTCACTGACCTCAATACTAACAAGGCATATGGGCCTGATGGAGTCCCTCCTATTGTCCTCAAGAACTGTGCTTCTGTGCTTACACCCTGCCTAGGTAAACTCTTTTGCCTTTGTCTGTCAACTTGTACCTTTCCTTCTTGCTGGAAGTTTGCTCTCATTCAGCCAGCCCAAAGAAGGGGAACCATTCCCAGCCCTCTAACTTTCGTCTAATTCCTTTAACATCCTGTGTCTCAAGAGTTTTCGAGTCTATTCTTAACAGAAAAATTTTAAAGCATCTTTCCTATCATAACCTTCTTTTTGATCGTCAGTATAGATTCCATCAGGGACGCTCCGCTGGCGATCTTCTCACCTACCTTTCAGACTCCTGGTCATCCTCCTTTTGGGACTTTGGCGAGAGCTTTGCCATTACACTTGACATCTCAAAAGCTTTCGATCGAGTCCGGCATAAATCTTTAATTTCCAAACTGCCCTCTTAAGGTTTCTATCTGTGCCTCCATCTATAGCTTCCTTTCTGGTCGTTCTATAGCTGCTGTTGTAGGCGGCCACCGTTTTTTCTTCTAGCTCTATCAACAGTGGTGTTCCTCAGGGCTCTGTCCTTTCACCAACTCTCTTCATTTTATTCATCAATGACCGTCTAAGCCGTACATCCGGTCCTATCCACTTGTATGCTGATGATTCCACCTTTCACCTTTCCATTCGGTTTCCACAGCATCCATCTCAGCAGTTACTTCAACAAACAAGGGATGAGGCTATGGCACACCTAATGTCTGACTTGGCTCGTATCTCTTACTGGGGTAAAAATAATCTTGTTGTTTTTAATGCATCAAGACCCAGTTTTTACACCTATCAACTCGTCAAAATCTTCCATAAGAGTACCCACTAATGTTTAATAACATCCAGCTCAATTCTGCATCATTCTTGAACATCCTTGGGGTTTCATTCACACGAGACTTATCTTGGAAAGATGATATTGCATTTCTTGTAGAATCAGCTTCCAAGAGATTAGGTGTTCTAAGCCGACTCCATTCCTTCTTTACCCCTGCACAATTGTTGACTCTGTACACAGGTTTTATCCACCCCTGTATGAAGTACAACTCGCATGTGTGGGGAGGTTCCCCATATACATATGGCAGGAGTAGACTGTAGCACCAGTCGAGCAGGGCAGTACTCCCGAGGTGGATGGAAAGCTGATGACAGGGAGTGCTGGAGCTCCCGTTTCGTCAGCCCTCAGGACTAGTTCCTGACCAGCCCCCTTTGCTGAACTTTTTCAGTGTCTCAGTTACACAGAGAGTAGGCCAACATGCTCTCCAGTACAAATTTCTCTAACTATCTACACCAAACTACATGCACGGTACACACTACACTTCCTTTTCCAAAAGTCAAAAAATTATGGCGTCTCATCACCAAGCCTCGGAGTCCCCAAGGGGGGGGATCATAAATGCCCCCACCATCCGCCCCTCTCCCGGTGACGACTCGAGGAGCCTGGAACCACTGTCTGACTCTCTTTTTCTTCATTTCTGCAACATTCACAGCCTTTCCTCTAACTTTCACTCTGTTGAGCACCACCTCTCTTCCTCTAAACCTCACCTTCTTTTTCTAACTGAGACTCAGCTGTCTGAGGCAACTGACAGCAAACCCTTTTCTGTATCTTCCTATTTCCTCTATGCTCATTTCAAAGCCAAAGGTGGCTGTTGTGTATATATACGCAACGACTTATCTTGCTCTCGTGTTCCTGAAATCGATTCTTCTGAATTCTCTACACTCTGGCTTCGGCTTTCCTGTCATTCTCTGACTAAATATATCTGTGCTGTTTACTTATCCCCTAATTCTACTGACTATCAAAAATTCTTCGACTATCTTACTTCTACAATGGAACACATTCTATCCATTTCTCCTTTCTCTGAAATCTCCATTCTAGGAGATTTCAATGTTCACCACCACCTTTGGCTCTCCTCTCCTTTCACTGATTCACCTGGTGAACAAGCCTACATCTTTTCTATCCTTAATGACCTAGAGCAGCTTGTACAGCACCCTACCCGTATCCCTGACCGCCTTGGAGAGAGCTCCAACATACTTGACCTCTTCCTCACAACTAATCCTTCTCCTTACTCTGTTAATCTTTTCTCTCCGTTGGGCTCCTCCGATCACAACCTTATCACCTTAACCTGTCCTATCACTCCGGTACGGCCTGTGGGCCCTTCAGGGAAATGTCGTCTGTGGCATTTTGGAGCCGTGGACTGGGAGGCCCGCAGGCAGTACTTCTTTGATTTTCCCTGGAATGATTATTGCTTCCATGGCCGGGAGCCATCTGAGTGTGCCTTGCGCATTACGGAGGTTATTCTCTCGAGCATGGAAGCATACATTCCTTTCTCATATCCTTTGACTAATGCAAGAAAGCCTTGGTTAAATCACACTTGTTCTAATGCTGTCCGCAACAAGGAGAGGGCCTACAAAAGGTACCAGAGGCAACCCACCCCTGAATCACATCATCTTTACGTTTCTGCCCGGAATCGTGCTAAGTCTGTTCTTCGCTCTGCTAAAAATAATTTCATCCATACTAAATACTCTTAACTCTCTAACTCGAACTCATCCTGCTCCTTCTGGCACCTTGCCAAAAATCTTTCTAACAACTTTACCTCATCATCCTTCCATCATCTTTTCTACTCTGATGGTTCTGTAGCTATTTCTTCTAATGATAAAGCAGAACTCTTCGCACAGACTTTCTCCTCCAATTCCACCTTAGACGATTCCGGTGCTGTTCCTCCATAGCTTCCCCCCTCTGACTTCCTCATGGCTGACATTATAATTTCTTCAGCTGATGTATTTTCTGCCATCACTGGCCTCAGTACTAACAAGGCATATGGGCCTGATGGGGTCCCTCCTGTTGTTCTCAAGAACTGTGCTTCTGTGCTTACACCCTGCCTAGGCCAACTCTTTCGCCTTTGTCTGTCAACTTGTACCTTTCCTTCTTGCTGGAAGTTTGCTCTCATTCAGCCAGTCCCAAAGAAGGGTGACCACTCCCAACCCTCCAACTATCGTCCAATTGCTTTAACGTCCTGTATTTCAAATGTTTTCGAGTCAATTCTCAATAGAAAAATTTTAAGGCATCTTTCCTATCACAACCTTCTTTCCGATCGTCAGTACGGGTTCTGTCAGGGACGCTCCACTGGCGATCTTCTCACCAACCTTTCAGACTCCTGGTCATCCTCCTTTCGGGACTTTGGCGAAAGCTTTGCCATTGCATTTGACATCTCAAAGGCTTTCGATCGAGTCTGGCATAAATCTTTAATTTCCAAACTGCCCTCCTACGGTTTCTATCCTTCTATCTGTGCCTTCATCACTAGCTTCCTTTCTGGTCGTTCTATAGCCGCTGTTGTAGACGGCCATCGTTCTTCTCCTAGATCTATCAACAGTGGTGTTCCTCAGGGCTCTGTCCTATCACCAACTCTCTTCCTTTTATTCATCAATGATCTTCTAAGCTGTACATCTAACCCTATCCACTCATACGCTGATGACTCCACCCTTCACCTTTCCATTCGGTTCCCACAACGCCCATCTCAACAGTTACTTTAACAAACAAGGGATAAGGCTATGGCACACCTAATGTCTGACTTGGCTCGTATCTCTGACTGGGGTAAAAATAATCTGGTTGTTTTTAAAGCATCTAAGACTCAGTTCTTATACCTATCAACCCGACAAAATTTTCCACAGCTATACCCATTAATGTTTAATAATATTCAGCTTAATCCTGCATCATCCTTGAACATGCTTGGGGTTTCATTTACTTGGGACTTATCTTGGAAAGATCATATTACATCTCTTGTAAAATCTGCTTCCAAGAGATTGGGTGTGCTAAGCCGACTCCGCTCTTTCTTTACCCCTGCACAATTGTTGACTCTATACGGGGGTTTTATCCACTCCTGTGTGGAGTACAACTCTCATGTGTGAGGAGGCTCCCCACATACAGCTCTTCTCAATAGGGTGGAGTCAAAGGCTTTTCTTCTCATTAACTATCCTTCTCTTACTGACTCCCATCAACCTCTGTCTCTTCGCCGCACTGTTGCATCTTTATCTCTTTTCTATCGCTACTTTAATGGTCACTGCTCCTCTGAACTGTCTGCTTGCATTCCTCCACCTCTACTACGGGCGCGTAGCACCCGTCTGGTAGCAAACTCTCATCCCTTTTCTGTCCAACTCTCTAATGCAAGAGTTAACCGTGACTCCCAGTCTTTCATTTATGCAACAAGTCAACTCTGGAACTGCCTCCCTCTGTCTGTATTTCCTGCTGCCTATGATCTCCAGTCTTTCAAACGCAGTGTGTCCAGGCATCACAAAATGATCAGATCTTGAATTTGGCTCTCTATTGTATTTTGTTTTTCTCTTGGATGGAACTGTTACTGCGGGCTCATGGCCTTTGGTTCCTTCTTCCTCGCATAAAAATATATATATATATATATATATATATATATATATATATATATATATATATATATATCTTCTCAATTGGGTGGATCAAAGGCTTTTCGTCTTATTAACTCTCCTCCTCTTACTGGCTCCCTTCAACCGCTGTCTCTTCACCACACTGTTGCCTTTTTATCTCTTTTCTATCACTACTTCAATGGTCACTGCTCCTCTGAACTTTCTTCTTGCATCTCTCCACCTCTATGACCGGTGCGTAGCACCCGTCTAGCAGCAGTCTCTCATCCCTTTTCTGTCCAGCTTTCTAATGCAAGAGTTAACCGTTACTCCCAGTCTTTCATTTATGCAATAGATCAACTCTGGAACTGTCTCCCTCTGTCTGTATTTTTTATTTCCTACGATCTCTAGTCTTTCAAACGCAGTGTGTCCAGGCATCTCGAAATGATCGGATCTTGAATTTGGCTCTCTTTTGTATTGTTTTTTTTTTTTTTTTTTTCTGCTGGCTCAGCCCTTGGTTCCTTCATCCTCGCGTAAAAAAAAAAAAAAAATAACTGGTAGTTCAGTCCAAGAGCTGAAGATTTTCCTTGTAGCAAACCACTCCTGGACTGCATGTGCCATGTGAACTGGGCACCGGTCATGGACGAATAAAATGGGACCTGGTGGGAAAGCATTTAGCTCCTGCAGGGAAGGTAGGACAAATTCCTGAAGAATTTCCAAATACTTTTGCGCTGTGAACCGTCCCTCTACTCTCGTAATACCTCCCACTCCATGGATAGATATCCATCCCCATACATTGCACACATGATGTCCACTTCTGGTCTGATCATAGATGTTTGCTCGATCATAGCTAATATATATATATATATATATATATATATATATATATATATATATATATATATATATATATATATATATATATATATATATATATATATATGTATATAGATAGATAGATAGATATTACGTTATAGGAGTTAGTCTTGGTTTTGACTTCTTCCTTTAGCTGAAAGCTACTCTTCTTTGGAAAATGCTTTAATGTACTGTATTGTACCTAAACAAAATATTTATAGGCGGAAGGAGAGTTCTCTAATCAAGTGAATAGGTGGAAGTAGTGTTTCTTATATTTTCTTGCATAATCTCACCTTACAGACTATGGGTGGAATATGCTATACTACATTTTAAACAGATTTATTTATCCTTCCCAGATGTGCTGGGTAACCGATTCAGTTGTCAACAAAACTATCGCTTCGGTTAAGTAATAGATAACTATAGTAATATAATGTCATTTTCTTTTGACAAACCATTCACATTGTTGCTGATGTGATTATGACAGCCTATTTCACAGTAAAGCACCGAGTTCGTAGGCCTAATCTTAAGTGATTTATGATATTTTTGTTTATGTATTACAGTACTACAGTCATTTTTCTTTTTTCCAGATGGCGCAGAGTCGATAATCGACATGCCCACCACCCGTCCTGGGAAAGAAATAGATTCACTTGATTCTTCCACATACCCATTCCAAACATTTTCACCCTCTCGTAAAGATTGCGTTGATATAGGAGCAATTTAAAAAAGAAAATTATGAAGCTTAAATGAAAACAAAGTGAAACTATCGGTATTAAAACTTCTCAGCGACGGATCTCTTCACTCGTCTGCAGGCGCTTGTGTAACCGTATCGACTCCTTAGGCCTGCTTATCCCGTACAAAGTTATCGTTTTATTGTACTTTTGATTACATTGAGTGAAAAATCAGCCTCTCTTGCGTTAGGTGTCCAACTTTTAATGCCAAACAAGAATAACCGTTAAATGTGACTCGGGAGAAGTTGCTTTTGTGCACAATAATGGATACGGGAGTGTGATGTTTGTGACTTATCTCCCCAGCCTGGGATGTCGATTGCCGAGATTTATTCCAGGTCTTAGAAAAAAAAAAAAAGCTGTATCAAACACTGGTTGCGGCAGTGCTTTTTGGTCAAAGATTAATATATAAAACATCTTACCATGTATTATGTCTTCTCCACACATGATCCCTACCATGATTGGACGATCATAAAGTTTTCTTGTCAAGGAAAATAACCCATGACCAGAAGTCTAGCCCTTGGTTCTCATAATAGCGGGCAAATTCCAGCCTGGGAGCACAATGTGCTTCGGTGAGGATCTCCTTTTTTACTGGAACCCCATGATGTCTTCCCGCTTCATGTAACCGCTGACAGACTGTACTGAAAGACACAGTACTTCTAGTCCAAGTCTCTCCTGTAGTGCCACCGCATTCGTTAGTCGGGATTCCTGTGCCACACGTAGTAACTCTTCGTCATGCTAGCATGTCGTCACTCGTGAGCGTTGTTGTTTTGCTGTGGAATGTAGTTAGTTACGTTAAGTCAGATGATGGAATGTATGTCAATCTCTATAAATATTTTCCGAATTCCTTGAGTGAGTAGTTCGGGCACATTAGTATTACACAAAGTGGGGTTATGTGTCGGAAAAGGTTTCATTTTGAGTGATATGAGAGCCTTTTGGGTGTGTAGGAGATTCAGTAATAGCAAATATTGTGACCCTCAACGAAATGCTACATATGCAATCACTCATTAACATTTACATGCTGTCTTTTTTAGGGTGAGGCAGTGATTTAGCGACAAAATCGGTGTCCCTCATTATGTAGGACAGTTGAAACCCACGAACTGACAAACTTCTTGGGAAAATGTACAACCCCAGTTCCAGTTTATTATATAACGTATTTAGAGTTTCTGAGGGAATAATACATTTATCAAGTATATGAGTATGTCAAAAAGAGATAAAGCCTAAAAATATAATCTAAATAGCACTGGCAAACAGGTAAAAATATTTCTTGGTAAAAAGCCATGCCATGCACAAAGGTTCAAGTCTCCCCGAGGGGGCTGGGGTCACAGACTCACGCAATGCCATGAGGATGGACACACTTGTCATCTTTCACTTAAGAATCTGGACCACAACAGCCTACCCACGGGCCCCTACCCAAACGTGGTGGGCAATATGGGAAAGCTACAAATACAATATTAACTAGAGGGGTATTCAATAGCGTGCCTACCTCCACAAAGGCCCAACAATCCTTTGTGGAGGTATGCACTCCACTTGAGTGCTCCTTTATCCGGATCCACTCCAGAATTTAACGGGTTATTTCCTGGCCCATGCCGCATCTCACAACCAAGTTTCATGAATATCCATTCAGTAGTTGAAAAATTTATGCACTCTAAAGAGTGCCCCTGTATCCTGATGCACTCCAAAATTTAATGGGTTCTTCCTGTCCCATGCTCCAACCCTCCACTAAGTTTCATGAAAATTTGCTCATTAGTTTTTGCGTAACACACACACACACACACACACACACACACACACACACACACACACACACACACACACACACACACACACACACACACACACACACACACACACACACACACACACACACACACACACACACACACACGCACACACTCAGACCGACCGACACACATAGAGATACAGACACGCAGAAAAAAATAATGGCTAAGTTAACAATAGGGTATAATTACTACCCTTCGATAACAAGAGAGCAACGTGGATAAATTAGTTCACTAAATTCAAAATGGTGCAAGAGGAATGCAATGTTGTTCACTGCATGACTACATACCCTGATTAGTCAGATCTCCAGATTCTTGCCATCTTCGTATCCACTTTGCCACTGTCCTAGTTGATATGCCTGATTCGTTGGCGACGGCCCGGATACTTAAACCACTTCTCGAAGACCGATGATCTGTCCTCGTAGTGCAACCTCGCTGTTTCTTCTATCTATGAGGAACACCTTCTTTGACTGGCGTTGCATTACTCATGATGCCAGACAAAAGTTCGGTTTGCCCATGATTGGCTGCCTACTATACCTGATAATAAATATGATTGGCTACTGCCCCTTTCGTCCTTAAGAACCGCTGGGTTTCGTATACAGTACGTCGCTCTTGGCAGTTAAGGTTGAGTATACTATACCCATGATAACTTATCAGCTTTTATTTGTCATAGTGGCCTGCCTGAGCGATCTGGGTGTGTGATATTAGGTTCTGCTGTGTTACACCACCGCGTTTCATCATTGCCTATTTTCGTTTACATTTTACTGTTCTTTTTTTCCACTGTGGAACAGTTTCATTACTTAACATCCATGTCATATCTAAATTGCATTCTGGTCATTGTTCTTGCATTATACTTTCCATGCACTATGCGAGTATGTATATATATATATATATATATATATATATATATATATATATATATATATATTGCCAGATGCCTCAATCCCGTTTGGGGTGGCCACAAACAAATCGCCTCCATGTCGCCCTGTCCCCCGCCATTTCACTGCCCTGCTCCCAACTCACACCCCCCTCTCTCATATACCTCTCCACCCCATCCCTCCATCTCATCCTCGGCCTCCTCCTCCCTCTTCCCCCCTCCACCTCACTCACATAAACTCTCTTCGTCAGTCTTTCACCCTCCATCCTCTCCACATGGCCAAACCACCTCAGTGTGTTCCTCATAACGCTTCCTACCACATCCACATCCACACCACAACGCTCCTTTATATCTTCATTCATCAGCCTGTCTCTCCTTATGACTCCACAGGCTCCTCTTAAATAACAAATTTCCACTGCTCTCACTCTTGACTTGTGTCCTTCCAACAATGTCCAAGCTTCACTTCCATACGTTAGAGTTGGTATCACAATACTGTCATGTAGTAACTCTTACACTTCCATGCTCACTTCCCTGTTTCTTATCACTGCTTTCAAAGAACCAGCAACCTTTCTTCCCTGCTGTACCCTTTCAAACACTTCACCCTCCAAACCTCCATCCTTACTCATCACACTACCCAAGTACTTTAACGTACTAACATTTTCCAATTCCTCACCATCCAACCTCGCTGTACATTCACTGACTTCACCTCTCTCAAAGACCATCACTTTACTCTTCCCTACATTCACCTTTAGATTCCGTTTCTTACACACTCTCCCAAACTCATCCGCCAAGCCTTGCAGCTCCCTTTCGTCTTCACTCAACAACACAGTATCATCTCCAAACAACAGTACAGGGAGTTTCCAAACACTATCCTCTCTCACCAGGGCCACTCCAACATCCACTACCCTACCTTGTACCTCTTTTATTACCCCATCCATGTACAGATTGAACAACCATGGAGACATGACACATCCTTGTTTCAACCCAACTTTCAAAGAGAAAAATTCACTTAGATCACCATCCACACGCACTGCAGCCTTCGCACCATCGTACATACTCTTCACAGCATTCAACAACTTCTCATCTACTCCATATATTCTTAACACTTTCCACAATCCTTGTCTATCCACCCTGTCATATGCTTTCTCCAAATCCATGAAAGCCGCATACAACTTCTTTCCCTTCTCTAGAAACTTTTCCACTAAAGATCTAAGAATGAATATCTGATCTGCACAACCTCTTCCCTTCCTAAAGCCTCCTTGTTCTTCTCCAGCAAATTTCTCTGTTCTTTCTCTAACTCTGTCAATAAGTATCCTACCATACACTTTTCCTATTATACTAAGAAGACAAATGCCCCTATAATTACCACACACTTCTTTTTCCCCTTTTCCTTTGTACAAGGGAATAATTATACCTGACTTCCAATCCTCCGGGACTCTACCTTCCTCCCAGGCCAATCTGCACATCTTCCACATCCATTCTACTACTATCTCTCCCCCATGCTTCAGCACTTCACCACACACTCCATCAATTCCTGGGGCTTTCCCTGATTTAACTTTCTTCATTGCTTCCACAACTTCTATCCTACTGATTTCTTCCTGTCTTCTCACCTCCCTCCTTCTCCCAGCCATTCCCCAGCCACTTATACTCGCATTACTTCCATCCTCTATGTTCAATAATTCCTTAAAGTGTTCTCTCCATCTGCTCACTTTTTTCCCTTTTCCACTTGTAAGCTATCATTTTTATCTTTCACTCACCTGCTAACTTCACTTCCACCCTGTCTTACTCTTTTCACCTCTTTCCAGAACATTTTCTTACAGTCCCTCCACTTTACACTCAAATTCCTTCCAAATTCCTCATCCACTCTCTTCTTACTCTCTCTTACTAATCTTTTCACCTCTCTCTTTCTTTCTACAGTACATATAACTCTCTCTTCCGCCTCTCAACTTCTTCCACGCCCCTATTTCTCATCCTTTCATTGTATGCTTTCTTCTTTTGTGCCACAGCCTCTCACCTCTTCAGTCCACCACGCTGTTCCTTGCACCCCCCCTCCGTCTTCTTTTCCTTCCACACACCACATCACATGCTGCATATATATATATATATATATATATATATATTAAATATCAGAACGGAGGAAGGAAAAACAAATGAATAAAAAAAATAATATATACACCAGATTACTGGTGTCCTCTGTTCATAAAATATCTGTAACTGTTAGACTTTAACAGCTGTGGGTTGAAATTTGGAGGGAAACAACTCTGGGGAAGCTAGTTCAAGAGAGATGCAGTTCGGGGAATGAAAGAATTCTGATAGGCGTAAGTTCTGCAATATGGCTGAGTGACATTCCAGTCATGAGCACTACCAGATGCCAGTGTAGCACTGGGGAAGGCATGGAGAGGTGGCACCATGGACGCAAGTTCGTCTGAGCATTTGCCATAAAAATATCTGTAAAACAATGCAAGGGAGGCAACATTCCATCTTACTTGCAGGGAAGGTAGTTTATTTGTAATGGCAGCGTTGTTAATAATTCTAATAGCTCTGTTCTGAATTTTGTCTAGTTGTTTTAATGCAACCTCTCCACATCCATTTCACAAGGGTGAGCAATATTCAAGCTGAGAGCGCACATGACTCATAAATTATAGCTAACTGCTCATCAGTGAAGAAGTTACGGACTCAGTACAATAATCCATTTTTTTTTTTTTAGGCGGTTTTAGCAAGTGATCTAACATGAGAGGTCCAGCTGAGGGCACTGTTAAGTGAGACGCCAAGAATTTCAATACTTTTGGAGATGGGAATATTACTAGCACTGAAGGTAATGCACGAATCTGGAAATATCTGTCTATTAGTAAATTCTATATATTTAGTTTTACTAGCATTAAAAGAGACAAGGTTGTTTTTTTTCCCATTCACTGATCGTAGATAGGTCTTGATTTATGGAGATGGCTGTACTGAGTTGAGAGGTAGAGATATCAGACTTTGTAAATGGGTGTCTGAGTGTGAATGAACTATGTAGTGTTGAGTCATCTGCATATGAGTGGATGGGATTGTGGGTGACAGATAAGAGATCATTAATATGAACCAGGAATAGGGTTGGCGCCAGAACTGACTCCTGCGGCACGCCGGCATTAATTGAGTGGAAATTGGAATATATTGTACATCATCTACTTTTACTCTTATTTTCCTGTCACTGAGATATGAAGAAATCAAAGGAACAAAAGACGTTAGTCTATAGCAAGAGAGTTTGGACAGCAGGGAACGGTGCCATACTCTGTCAAAAGCATTAGAAATATGAAGAGCTACTGCATGAGTTTCTCCATGTAGATCATTTAATTGATGGATGGTATGAGTTAGGAGATTGAGTATGTCAGTGGTGGATCTTTCATGGCAAAAACCATATTCAAGATGTTTAACAATGTGCTTATTAATTAAAGTTTCAAATACCTCACCAAGAGAAGATGTGACACCTATTGGTCTGTAATCTGAGGGGTCAGAGGAACTTCCTTTCTTCGGAATTGGTGGATATTGGCTTCTTTCCATGAATTTGGGAAAAAAGAAGTACGTATGCATAGTCCAAATAATTTAGCTAGAACAGAGACAAATTCAGGGGAACACTTTTTCAAAACAATTGGCGGGATTCCATCTGGACCTGGAGCTTTATTGGAAGGTAAATTGTCTAGGATGGATTTTACGTATCTTGTCTGAATTTTAAGTGGGGCAATGTCGGGAGAGTCAGGTTCTAGCACTGGGATATTCTGGTTGGTATCGTCTATGATACAGTTGCTGACAAATGTACTTGCAAAAATATCCGCTTTCCCAGCGGGTCATTTGTGATAGTGGGGAATGGAAGATGACTTGTTAAAGTTATTATTGAACGAATTAAGAGCTGACCAGAATATTCTATTGTCATTTGGGTTGTTAAGTAGTTTTGATGCTTGCTCTTGATGAAAGTTTGATTTAGCTTGATTTATTACAGCTTTTTCATGATTTCTAGTAATGTTAAATTGAAAGAGTGATTCAGATGTTTTTTATTTTAAGTAAGAGTTATATGCTAATGACTTTTGGGCTGTTGCTCTGGCACAGTTGCCATCAGACCATTTTGGAGAGTTCGATCTTTTAGTGAACTGTTGACTTGGTATGAATAAATCCATATCAGCTAGTATTAAGTCGCAAATGTGGGACTGGGTAGAATTGGGATGACTAGAGAAGAAAGACTGCCAAAGGAATGTCAGCAAGATAATTTCTAAATCCATCCCAGTTTGCCCTATCAAAGTGCCATCGGGTCACCCTGACAGGTTCAGAACGTGGAGGTGTGGGGGGGGGTTAACTAATGAGGCTTTGATGAGATTGTAGTCAGAGGATCCAAGTGGTGACAGTACCTCTATCCTGTATTGATGTGGATTATTTGTCAAGAATAAATCCAAGAGATGGGCATTAAGGTCAGGATTATCAGGTACTCTGGTCGGTTGCTTTACCAGCTGTGTGAGATTAAACGATTCTGCAAACAGCTTGCACTCTAGACCAGCGTCGTCAGTTCTGGCAGAATGCAATAACCATTCAACATTATGTATATTAAAATTATATATATATATATATATATATATATATATATATATATATCTATATATATATATATATATATATATATATATTGTTACATAGCCTATGATTTCATCATCCTTTGTGTAATTTTAACGCACAGTATGCTGCATGTTTGATCACGAGCGTGTTCTGCCTCAGTCCCCCCCTTCTACCGTAATAGTAGAGTAAGTCGTCCTTTCTGTTATTCAGTGCGGGATTGTCGACCGTTTGTCCCCATCGATTCATTTGCGCGTCCTTATTACAAGTTGTATCAAGCTCTGCTGGCCCCTATATAATGAGCTCAGTCTCTGCATCATTGCCACTTAGATCTGCTCCTCACTTTGTTCACATCTCTGTCCTCCCCTGTACAGATATTATTATTGTGAGTGCTCAAGAAGTCTCCAACCATCTAGCAGCTGTGTGTAATTTGAGTATAACTGTTGATGCATTTTTTCTTGTACTGTATAGCATAAGTTTAATTTGTAGGCTTAGTGAAGTTTTTGTAATTCATGTATGGATTTTTATGTCGGTCATTTTTGATAATAGTTTGTATCTGTAATTATTTATCTGGCATTCACTGAGTATTATCTGGTATCTCATTTTATCAGGGCTGACTTAGATAAAATTTACTCTTGCTAATTTCGTGTTAATAGAGGCTATTGCAGTTAACCATATATTTAACCTGTTTATTTGCCATTACATTATCTTATGAGTCCTGAATGTTTTGTTGTTAGTTTAAGCATTAAACTTTAACTTGTAATTTTACCTAACTCTTTTGTTTTGAACCTGGAACTTTACGGGACAGTAGTGACTCTTCGTATTCTCACTTAAAGTGTACATTATCTTTCTCTGTTCCGTAACATAAATTTGGCGACCTCATATCAGGATATTCAGGATATTATCATAAGGATATTGTTTGATATTTTGTGACTGTGATATATTCATGATGGCTACTATTTCTACACTTGATGAAGCCAAAGATTTTTTGTCAAATGTGCAAACAGTGTGTGATATAGAAAACAGAACAAAGAATGAACTTAAGCTTGTTGCTCAACAATTGGGAATTGCAGTTCACTCTCATCATTCTAAAGATCAAATTGTTGGCATGATTAATAAAAGCTTGTTTAATGTAACTCCTCCAAATGAGCAAACGCAGATTGAATTAGCTAAGTTACAGCTAGCCCTGCAGGAGGCTCGTGTGAAGGAAGCTGAATTTCAAGCACGTGCTAAGGAGGCTGATGTTAAGGAGGCTGAGTTTCACGCACAAGTTGAACTTGCTAGGATTCAGGCAGACCATGAGTATCGCATGAAACAAGGTGGAACTGGATCATCTTGCTCTGATGATTTTGATGTGGCTAAAAATGTTAAACTTGTCCCTCCTTTTAATGAATCTGACTTAACAAAGTATTTTCAGTTGTTTGAGAGGGTAGCTACAGGTTTTAATTGGCCTAAGGAGTATTGGCCAGTACTCCTTCAAACTGTTCTCACCGGTAAAGCTCAAGTAACTTATGCATCTTTGCCTCAGGATCAATGTGATAATTATGATGTAGTTAAGAGCTTGATTCTTAAGGCCTATGAGCTTGTTCCTGAAGCCTATAGAGTAAAATTTAGGACAACTTTCAAGCAAGATAAGCAATCCCATGTTGAGTATGCAAAAATCAAAGAAGATTTGTTGGAGCAGTGGTTAAATTCTAAGAATGTGGATTCTGATTTTGACAAATTTAAGCAGATGATTTTGCTGGAGGACTTCAAAAGGTGTATTTATAAAGATGTAAGCCTATATCTTGATGAGAAAAGAATAGATAATTTGTCTGATGCTGCAGTTTTAGCTGATGAGTATGTTCTCACTCACAAGAGATATTTTAGAGGAAAAAGGAAAGCTGAGAGTCAGTACGTTGCCTCTACTCAGAGTACAGGTAACAGGAAAAGAGAATAAGGATGATGTTTCTCAGGAAGTAAATACCAGCTTCACCTCTAGATTTCAGAAAAGTAAATGTACTTATTGTAGTAAGCTTGGTCATACTACGGAGAGATGTTTCAGGAGACAGCGTGATGTGAACAAAAAGGAGTCTTTAAATATTCAGTCAATTGGTCTAGTGTCCACTCTTGAGAGTTCCCAGAATTCTTTAACTGAGTTAACTGAACCTGCTTTGAGGGGTAACTTAAATTCTCATGATGGAGCTCCTCTTTTGAGCAGTAACGTGGGTGACACTCTCAAGAGTTCATGTGCTAATTTCCTGTCTGATGGTTTTGTCAGTCCTCTGGACAATAATGACAGGAAATCAGTTAAAATATATCGTGATACAGGTGCTTGCCAATCCCTTATGCTGACCAGTGTTCTAGGCTCTAATTTTAATTCCTCTGATGAAACTGTAATCTTACAAGGTGTAGGGAATAATTACTTCTCTGTTCCTCTGTGCAGAGTGAATTTAGAGTCTGGTTTTGTTAATGGTTCTGTTATGGTTGGGTTGGTTGAGACACTCCCAATGTCAGGTGTAACTTTCTTACTTGGAAATGATATTGGTGGAAGTCAAGTGTGTCCAGCTCCTCAGTTGTCTAATGAGCCGGTGGCTGCGTCCCACGATTGTGATGTCCCTGATGTGTTCCCTGCATGTGCTGTCACTAGGGCTAAGTCTAAAGTTACTGGTGATTTAGAGGATGATGATGATGTTATCCTAGCTGACACTTTTCTTGCTAATTTGGACCACTCACCAGATGAGGCAGTACCCCGTAGTGTTGATAATTTGTCTCGTCAAGAGTTGGTTGAGTTGCAGGTTGCTGACCCTGAGTTGAAAGGTCTAGCTAACTCTGCTTGCAGTGAGGAAGAGTCAGCCGGTGCTTCTACTTGTTATTATGTAAAGTCAGGAGTACTTATGAGGAAGTGGAGACCCCCAACAGCATCAGCCGACTGTGAATGGGAGGTTGTACATCAAGTTGTCATCCCTCGTGTTTGTAGGCAGGATATCATTAGAGTGGCTCATGATTCCAGTTTGGCAGGACACCTTGGAGTGAGGAAGACTGTGGCACGCATTTTGAAACACTTCTACTGGCCAGGTATCTTCAGGGATGTTTCCTGGTATTGTAAGTCTCGTCACACCTGTCAAGTTGTGGGGAAGTGTAATCAGACCGAAAAGGTTGCACCTCTAGTTCCCATTCCTCCTTTTGAGGCGCCTTTCACCCGTGTGTTGGTGGATATTGTGGGCCCTCTTCCTAAGACTTCTTCAGGATTTTCTTATGTGTTGACCCTGATTGATATGGCTACTCGTTATCCTGAAGCCATTCCACTTAGAAACATCTCAGCAAAGAACGTGGTTAAGGAAATGCTAGGGTTCTTCACAAAGTTTGGTCTGCCCAAGGAGGTACAGTCAGACCGAGGAAGTAATTTCATGTCAAACGTTTTCAAACAGTCTCTGAAAGAGTTGGGCATCACCCAGATCACGTCTTCAGCTTACCATCCCCAGACCCAAGGAGCGTTGGAGAGATATCATCAAACACTCAAATCGATGCTCAAGAAATACTGTTTGGAACATCAGAAAGACTGGGATAAAGGTCTTCCATTCGTTGTGTTTGCTGCAAGAGAATCTCCAAATGAATCACTGGGCTTCTCACCTTTTGAACTACTGTTTGGCCATGAAGTAAGAGGACCCCTTAAGCTACTCAAGGAATGCTGGCTGTTGGAGGAAGATGACGTCAACCTGCTGGAGTATGTGATGAAGTTCAAAGAACGGCTGTCCACTGCTTTACAGCTGGCGAGAGAGAATTTAGGAGCTGCTCAGGAGAAGATGAAGACTTGGTATGACAAGAAGTCCAAGTTACGCCACTTTCAGCCAGGAGATCAGGTTTTGATTCTGCTACCAGTTCATGGGCAACCTCTTCAAGCCAAGTTTAGTGGTCCTTATTTCGTGGAGAAGAAACTCAGTGATGTCAACTATGTCATCGCCACGCCAGTTCGTAGAAAGAGCAAGCAACTATGTCACATCAACATGCTAAAGTTATATCACAGGCGGGACGAAAATAATCCAGTCTGCACTGTAGCTGTTCCACCCGAGTCTGCAAGTGAAGCTCTCCCATGCAGTATGAGCCTGAGTGATAGTTTGGGGAAGAATCCTGATATCATGAATGATCTCCAGACTAAGCTTTCTCATCTACCACCCAAGGAAAGGCAGGAGTTTTCGGCATTACTGCAGGAGTACCCGCAAGTGTTCCGTGCCACTCCAGGAAGAACCACTGTGTTGATGCATGATGTCGATGTTGGAGACGCAAAGCCAATTAAATTGCCTCCTTACCGTGTGAACCAGTGAAAGTTCCTCATCCAGAAGGAGCTTGGCTACCTGTTGGACCACAAGATGATTGAGCCCTGTCAGAGCGAGTGGAGTTCTCCTGTCACTCTGGTCCCTAAGCCAGGTGGGTCACAGCGGCTTTGCATTGACTACAGACGTGTTAATCAGATAACCAAAACAGACACTTACCCTCTCCCTCGTGTGGAAGATTGCATAGACAAGATCGGAAAGGCTAGGTACATAAGTAAGTTTGATTTGTTAAAGGGATACTGGCAAGTACCTATGACTGAACGTGCTAGGGAGATCTCATGTTTTGTAACATTAGGAAAAGACATTTGCATGTTCTGTAATGCCATGTACAGATTGTTTTAGAGTAATAAGAAATTTCCTTTGTAAATTTCTTTTTCTTTGTGGGAGGTGTTACATAGCCTATGATTTCATCATCCTTTGTCTAATTTTAACGCACAGTATGCTGCATGTTTGATCACGAGCGTGTTCTGCCTCAGTCCCCCCCTTCTACCGTTATAGTAGAGTAAGTCGTCCTTTCTGTTATTCAGTGCGGGATTGTCGACCGTTTGTCCCCATCGCTTCATTTGCGCGTCCTTATTACAAGTTGTATCAAGCTCTGCTAGCCCCTATATAATGAGCTCAGTCTCTGCATCATTGCCACTTAGATCTGCTCCTCACTTTGTTCACATCTCTGTCCTCCCCTGTACAGATATTATTATTGTGAGTGCTCAAGAAGTCTCCAACCATCTAGCAGCTGTGTGTAATTTGAGTATAACTGTTGTTGCATTTTTTCTTGTACTGTATAGCATAAGTTTAATTTGTAGGCTTAGTGAAGTTTTTGTAATTCATGTATGGATTTTTATGTCGGTCATTTTTGATAATAGTTTGTATCTGTAATTATTTATCTGGCATTCACTGAGTATTATCTGGTATCTCATTTTATCAGGGCTGACTTAGATAAAATTTACTCTTGCTAATTTCGTGTTAATAGAGGCTATTGCAGTTAACCATATATTTAACCTGTTTATTTGCCATTACATTATCTTATGAGTCCTGAATGTTTTGTTGTTAGTTTAAGCATTAAACTTTAACTTGTAATTTTACCTAACTCTTTTGTTTTGAACCTGGAACTTTACGGGACAGTAGTGACTCTTCGTATTCTCACTTAAAGTGTACATTATCTTTCTCTGTTCCGTAACAATATATATATATATATATATATATATATATATATATATATATATATATATATATATATTCCTCCTTCATTATATGTTGCACTAGACATGTCTTATTTTGGCACGCGTCTCATTCCGTAAAGCAAGGCCTGCTTCGGACCAACAACGCCCCTGAACATCCACAACGAAGCATCCAGCTTCCTGATTGGTCCCAGCACCATCACATTAACCTGTACCATTCCGCCATCGACATGGTGCCGACAGTATAAAACATCTCAATTAATCCCAGCGATGTGATGGTGCCGACAGCTAAATTCAAGCGTTGTAGCGTGTCTCAAACTGCTTCAATCTAGCTATTTTTTTTTGCAAACGAGTAGCTTAACATATTGGCAACACTGTGCCCAAGCATTTGTAACAATGAGTTTGGTTCTGCATGAGTGGGTAACATCAGTGTGCCACTGTCCATCATAGCGTTAGAATGCCGAGAAAATCACGCCACTTTCTCGTCTCATTGGGCTATAGGAGGCCGTTGAATTGGTCATATGGACCTTTCTGCCCCTTCACTTAGTGATTCTTCAGAAGAGGAAGACCTTGGTGACTCTTCTGGGGAGGAATATGAGCCAGTGGAAGAGGATAATTCCCTCCATTCTCCTCGCCTGTTCTCTGGATGGGAAAACGGCACTCACGGCTTGGGAAACTGGGCTAAAAACACGACGGATGGCCATTCTTCTCTTATTTCTCCTATAAGGAGTACTTTTTTTTTCCTTTTCTTTGATTTGTATGTCCTTGTGAAAAACGTTTAATAGTTCTGGTAAACAAATCGGGGCCCTCTTTCTGGCCACCAAAATGTGAAAAATGTTTAATAGTTCTGGTAAACAAATCGGGGCCCACTTTCTGGGCACCAAAATGTGAAAAATATTTAATGTATACAAGTCGGTATCCCTGCCGGGGCACCGTTATGTAAGAAATTTCTGGTATTTCCTAATAAACCACTCGTAGGTCGTTATTCATCCATAAAGTTGTCCTTAAGTAATTCAAACAAGTCTCATAGAGTTAGGTGAAACGTAACTTAACCTTAACTCACCTACAATAGCTATTTCTCTTCTATCTCATAGCTAATCCCCCCTTGAATTGGCCAATTCGTAAAGGTTACTTAGCTAGTGAAGAGGGAGTGATCGATAACCGACGACGATGGGCTGCTTAGTGTAAGTTGCTTGAGCTATCAAGCGTCCTGTAGGTGCTTATATACAATGTGCTAACTTAACTACCGGTATTTCTAGGAACAGAGTGAGTGAACGCGGCATGCCCCAGCTCCTCATAGAATTGTGGGTTGTCAACTATTAATTACAGTACTAAATACAGTTAGATTACATCATGATATGTACAGAGCAAATCTAACATATTAATCTTAGTTTAAATTACTCTAAAGTTAAACCAAATATTCTCTTTAACTATGTAATTTCTTAATTCCACATCTGCTTTACACGAAGATCCTTTTCATCCTTGCCACGTCATCTAACGCACAGACGCAGTTTAGGTCAGTGGAAAATTCCACATAATTACATGTATTTACAATGTATAGTTGTCCACGGGGGTTAAACGCAGTAGCATTTAATTTATCAATAACAAGAATTATTAAAGAGAACGTAATTTCTGGGTTATTAAAACCGCTTGAACAATTAACAGTGGTCTCAAGTTTTCCTCTGCCTTTAACCAAGGGCAATTATGATAAGAGTAGAGAGCACAACTGCTCTGGGGGAAAATATTTCCCACAGTCCTTTTGGATTGGTTTTTTGCAATAATTTTTTTTTTTCCCTTTTTGGTCCTGGATTGGGTGGGTATAAAATTGCAAAAATGCCTTGGATGGTACGGGTTAAATTATGCTCGAATCATAGGCACATGTTCAGTTACATGTTTTATATAATATAAGCAATACACAGATCATAGCAATGGAGATGTCAGTATCTGACCACTATACCGGGGTTCCTCCAACTCATGCACGTCAAAGTGGTGCCACATCTAACAAGACGCCACAAGTTGGTGTAGTACTTAGAAATGAAGCCAATTGTACATTTAATATGCTGTATTTATTCGCCTCCCACGCTACCGATTTTTATGGGAACTATAGATAGTAATTTTTTTCTAATAATTCTTAAGCTTTTCTTTACTTGTTTCTTTTCGAAAATTTTCATATCCATTTCGATACTAAAAAAGTACTTCAATAAACCAAACGTAGTTTACAATATCTCTTCAGATATGGAAAGGTTATATATAGTACCCTAACTCCTTTCTAGTACTATCAATATAACAAAAACAATAGCAACAGCAGCAACAACATCAACAATAATAATAATGATAATAATAATAATAATAATAATAATAATATTTTTATTATTATTAATTATTATTATTATTATTATTATTATATTATTATTATTATTATTATCATTATTATTATTATTATTATTTATTAATAATAATATTAATAGACCTAAGAAGATGAAGGAGTAGAAGAAGAAGAAGAAGAACAATAACAATAATTTTTGTTACCGTTAATGAAAAAGTGTTGGTGTCCACATATATATTATTAAGTTAATTGTCATGTTTTACATCCGTACAGCCGACCAGGGTAATGACCTTACATTCACATTCACACCGATATGCACACAGAAAATATCAACACACACACACACACACACACACACACAGAGTAGCATTGTGTACAACTATGAATAGTAAAAGCATATACAAAAAGGACTCGTTCTCATGCACACACACACAAACACACACACACACACACACACACGCATACACACACACACACACAAACACACACACACACACACACACACACACACGCACACACACACACGCACACACACACACACACACACACACACACACACACACACACACACACACACACACACACACACACACACACACACTACAAATCAAAGAAATATAAGTAGATACTGTATACCCTCACAAGTAGAACTGATTGACACATCTGAAGGGAAATTAATTGTGGCAAATTTATACATGCCGGCCAAAACAAAACATCTGGGAAAGAGGCGACTATGAAGACCTGACAGAAAATACAATTCAGAGTTTAAGTACACTACCACATAGAAAGGAAGAGAAATATGAAAGACTTACATTATCTGGAGATTTCAGTACAGATATAAGATGAAATACTCTAGATGTAAGAAGTCATGAAAGCTGCTGGGATCAAAAGCTCCTGGATCCTGTGCAGTTTTTCCCAACACAGTTTTCGTTTTCGTTTTCCTTTTTAAAGGCTCCAACATGCTTGCATGTGTCGGCCTTGGTCACCTAATGGCAGCTCTCCACGCTGCACGATCCATTGCAGCCTCCCTGTTCAGTCCCTTAACCCTGAGGTCACACTTAATGACTTCGTCCCATGTCTTTCTCGGTCTACCCCTCATAACCCCACCCCCAATATTAACACTTCTCACCTTCCTCACCCAATTATCATCCCCCATCCTCTCCACATGTCCAAACCATCTCAATCTACCTCTCCTCATCACAACACCAATTCACTCCAGTCCCATCCTACCTCTCAACTCTTCCATCGTAAACCCAGCCCCTCCAGACCTTGGACGCAGTGATGCATTGCACATCCACCTAATCATTGTCATTTCTGTACGTCTGAGCCGGCGAATATCTTCCTCCTTCACTGCCCAGGTCTCACTACCATACAGCATTACACTCCTAACACATGCTGCATACAAAGACCCCTTAGCACGTAAGGAGAGTCCTCTCAATGTCAGGAGAGGCAAGAGCTCCCTGAACTTCTTCCAACCACTTCTTACCCTAGCCACAGAGCTAGCTCCAGCCTCACCTCCAGCACACAACTTGTTTCCCAAATAACAAAACTCTTCCACACACTCAAGAGATTCACCAGCAAGTTCAATCCTTTCACGTCTGACAATCTCCACCTGCTCACCCCGACATACCGCACACATAAAATCAGCATTATCTCGCAGTCTACCTCTGATTCCACTACATCTCTTATGCGTCCATTTATCACAAACACCACACAAGATGGAATTACTTCCCATGCCCTCGTGGCAAACTGCACATGGCCACTCTCCCTCATCTTTGACAGTACCGCCACCAACCCTAGATATCATCACTTATGTTTTATCTGCATTTACCCTTAAGCCCTTGTGCCCAATACCATCCCTCCACTTCCTAAACCTTTCCCCCACCTCCCTTTCGTTCTCTGCAATCAACACCAAATCATCAGCATACAACAACCCCCACGGGAGTCCGTTTCTAAAGTCACGTGAACCCCTGATGCACACCAACATTCACGGAAAACTCATCACTCAAATCTCCATTCACTCTTACCTGGGTGTGAGCACCCACATACATAGCCATAACCACCCTAACCAGCCACTACTCCAAGCCAAGCTTTCTCATTGCCCACTTCACCATCTCTCTAGGGACTCTGTCAAAGGCCTTTTCCAAATCAACAAAAACAAAATAAAGATCCCTTCTCCTACCAATATATTTTTCCTGAAGCTGTCGAACAATGAATATAGCATCAGTGATCCCCCTACCTGGCATAAACCCAAACTGCCTCTCATCAAGATTCACTCTTTCTCTAATCATACCTTCTAAAACTCTCTCCATTACCTTCATTATCTGATCTAAATGCTTTATACCTCTATAATTTCCTCTTTCCAGGGCATCACCCTTCCCTTTATACATATTTACAATTACACTCTTCAGCCAATCATCTGGGACAACATACTCATTAATAATCCTGTTTATCAGGTCATAAATAATCCTATTTCGGCAGTCAACCCAGACGCACTTTTATACATATTTACAATTACATTCTTCAGCCAATCATCTGGGACAACATACTCGTAAATAATCCTGATTATCAGGTCATAAATAATCCTATTTCGGCAGTCAACCCAGACACACCCGCTGCCTGCCCCACCTTCATCCTGCCTATTGCCTCACTCACAGTAGCAGCATCAATCAAAGACCAAGAGCCAGACACTGGATCTGCTGGCTCCAAACCTTCCCTGTCCCAGTCAAACTCCTCATTCAACAACCGGTTATAATGCTCTCTCCATGCATCTTTAATATCCTCACTGTTCACCACTACCCTTCCTTCATCATTTTTCACACACTGCTCACCTATAACATCCCGATTATCCCTCTTCACCTGACCTGCCACCCTAAATATCATATTTTTCCTTTCCCCATGATTTAGGTTATCAAGTAAAAGTCTCTGTGACTCAGACTTTGCCCTATATACCTCTCTTCTAGCCCTTCGCTTGGCAGC
Organism: Coenobita brevimanus; assembly: GCF_032717465.1. NCBI lineage: Eukaryota > Metazoa > Arthropoda > Malacostraca > Decapoda > Coenobitidae > Coenobita > Coenobita brevimanus. Next base: position 29,963,069 of record NC_136960.1, on the reverse strand, counting down.
CAAATATTCCTCTTTGCTACCACCCTTCTTCCATTCCCGGAAAAGCCTTCTTTTCTCCTTAACTGCAGCTTCTACACCCTCATCCCACCACCAAGTTACTTTATGTCTTGGTGGTCCTCTTGTCCAGCCGCATGTTACATCAGTAACTCTCAAGAAATTGTTCTTGAGGGCTCTGTACTGTTCATTAACGCCTCTGTCTACAGCTCCCAGTTCAGCCACCACTCTCCTCAACTCGCTCTAGAAGGCATCCCTTACTACTTGGTTTTTAAGCTTCCATATTCTCTTCCTAGGTACATAAGTCCTCTTTTTCATCACTTGTTCTTTAAGCACCATATCACAAATCAATAGTTTGTGCTGCTGCACACACTCCTCACTTCCTATAACTTTAACATCCCTCACTAACTTCCTATCGGCCCTCCTAACCAGAAAATAATCTATCTGACTGCTATTTCCCCCAGACTCTTACCGGTACGTAATTAACGTACTGTCTCTTTTCCTAAAATATGTGTTGCACATAATCATGTCCGTTGCCTCCCCAAACTCGAGTATCCTTTCCCCTTCTGCATTCCTTATACCATATGCACATCCCCCATGCACTCCTTCATAACTTTGTGCTGTTTCACGTACATGACCATTTAAGTCCCCTCCCAAAATCACTATCTCATCATCCCGCATACCACCCACTACACGTATTATTTCATCCCAAAATCTATCTTTCTCTGCTTCATCCAATCCTGCCTGTGGAGCATATGCCGATATAATCGCAGCAATCTTTCTACCCAACAGAATTTTCACTACCAATATCCTATCACTTACTCTCAAAACATTCATAACATATTCCACCCATTTCTCCGCAACCATCACACCAACACCTCCATATCCGTCTGTCCCCCCCTGCCAAAACAACTTATAGCAACAGTCCTTCCCAACAATCTTTCTGGCTGATCCATCCCTGTACCGGAATTCCTGTAAACACGCCACATCCACCCACCTCCTACTGAATGCCTCAGCGACTTCCCCCGCTCTTCCCCTCAAACTTCCCACATTCCATGAACCCACCCTCATCCCCTTGCGCTGATTTACTGTCCTCAGGCTTGCTTTGAAACTTACTTTGTTTTGTCATCTTCAGTATTAATAAAGGGGGATAGACATAGCACAGGCCCCACTCACTGCACAGTCCCAGGTCCAGGCAATGGATCTGGGACCCCTAGCCCACCAGCTTACCAGTGGCTGTGGTAGTGGCCTCGGGACACCCCGCCAAGACAGCCGCAGGGACACCCTCCAAGCGCGCCTTGGCTCTGCAACTATCCTGCCATTATACACCCACTGATAGGGTAGCCTCCTGGGGCGCCACTCCTAGGTTCGGGCCCCTCTCTATTGGGCGGAAGTGGCAGCCTGGGAACCGCAATGCCCTGTACCCTCTTGCACAGGCCCGAGCCCTATCCCGCCCTGGACCTATGATCTATGCCGGCAGAACCTCCACCACGCCTCCCCCCAGAAGTCCACCACTAGGTAGCATGGGTAAAGTTTTCTGGCCGCATGCCCTTGCTGGCGCCAACCCCTGTAACGTAGTGGGATACGTTGTGTGAAATGTAAAGTGCATGTGGTGTAGTGCATAAATAGTTAGAGGAAATGTTTGGGTGAGTATGCTGGTCTACTCTCCATGTTACTGTCACACTGAAAAGGTCAGCAAAGGGGGATGGTTAGATAGCTAGTGAAACAGGAGCTCCAGCTCTCCCTATCATCAGCATTCCCATTCCCCTCGGGAGTACTACCCTGTTCGGCCCGTGCTACGGCCTCCTCCTACAGTATGTGACGGAAAACACCAGAGAAAGGGGACTTGATGATCCATCAGTACTAGATTTTATATTTACTAGGCAATAATATTATATTGACAATACTGTATGATGTATCACCCTCCAATTCAGCAAAAGCGACCAAGCAGTATTAAATTCCAACTTCAAGACTGCATATGACATAGTTATCAGTAGAGTTACAAAAAGAGGCTAAACTACAAAAAAGATAATTATAATGACCTGAAGAAGTACTTTTTAAAGATTGGGAACAGGAGCTTAAGAGGACAAGATTTAAACATTATATAAAGAAAATTCTGTGATTTTTGTGAAATAGGTTTTCAGAATTACATCTCTCAGCACAAAGAAACAGGAATGAAAATAAACAAATGGTTTAATACAGAATGTATATTATCAAAAGAAAAAAGAGACTTTGCTGTGGAATAGATACAGAAGACACAATACAGCGAGGGCATATAACAACTATAAACAGGCAATAAATGATTATACAAAGATAAGGAGGGAGGCTCAAAGACAGTATGAGGAAGACATTATAAATAAAATTAGTGATCAGCCTAAGTTTTTTTAAAGCTACATCAGAAGCAAAACCAAAGTTAAAGATAAAATACAGTCCATTATGAATGAGTGGATCATCTATATTCAAAAGAAAAATATTTGTGAAGCACTAAAAAAAAAATTCCAATCAGTTCTTACAAAAGAAAATAATTTTGAAAGAGATGATATGGAACATGCATGCCCATACGTATTACCACATTTACAAATATCAGAAAAAGAAGTACAGGAAGAGTTAAGTAAATTTGACAAAGGACAAGCATATGGTCCTGACTAAATTTGAGGTTCGGAACTACATGAATGTGCAGGAAAATTAAGCAGACCATTATACTTAATTACAAGGAATCTTTACGTCAAGGTAAACTACCTGCTATTTAGAAGAAAGCAAACATTGTTCCCATATTCAGGAAAGGGAATAGACAAAATCCACTCAACTACCGACCAATATCATTCACCAGTGTTGTAAGAGACTAGAAAAGCTGGTAAGAAAAGTTTGGGTAAACCATCTAGAAGAGCACAGTATGATAACAGAAAGGCAGTTCGGTTTTGGAAAGGGAAAATCATGTGTTACTAATCTATTAAGCTACTATGACAGAGTTATAGAAACTTAACAGAGAGGAGACGATTAGGACAGTATCTACTTAGATTTCAAGAAAGCATTTGATAGAGTACTGCACCAAAGACTTTTATGGAAACTGTACCATCAAGTAGGAAACCAAGGCATCCTGTATTGTTGGATGCAGGATTTTCTCAGAAAAAGGGAAATGAGAACAGTAGTAAGGGGAAATTACTCATCATGGAGGGAAGTGACTAGTGGAGTTCCAAAGGGCTTAGTGCTGGCACCCATTATGCTTTTAGTGTATATAAATGACACAGACGGCAACACTGGAAGTGGAAGCTAACTGAATATGCTTGCTGATGATGCAAAAATACAAAGGAAAATTACTAACACAGATTCCTGCAGAGAGCTACAAGAATTAAATAAACTTCATGAATGGAGCAATAAATGGGAAATGGAATTTAATGTGGTTAACCGTCATGTAATTAAGTTTGGTAAAAGTGAGAAAAGATCAGACTGGGATCATAAGTTAGGAAGATCAACCCTACACATAATCAGAAAGGGAAAAGGACCTAGGAGTGATTATCAATAACAGACTACTGTATCTCCAGCTGATCACATCAGTGAGAAGATATGTAACATGTATACACTGCTTGCTAATATCAGAATATCATTCACATATAAAAATGAATACGTGCTGAGAAAAATAATATCATTCAACAGACCAACCCTGGAGTAGCCTATGCATCAGTAGTCTGGAATCCTCATCTCAAAAAAAAAAAAAAAAAAAAAAAAAGTACAAGGGCAGCTGCAAGATGGGTTCCAAGCTTAAGGGATCTTAGCAATGAAGAAAGACTAGAAAAATTTAATCTACCAACACTACAGGAGAGAAGGAAAAGAGGAGACATGATTATGCTATATAAATGCATCTCAGGGAAAAAGAAAATAGACATAAATGAATATATAGCCTATGAGGAAGCATCAGCAAGAGGACACTGCAATAAACTACATAAAACGAGAGGTGACAAGGGTGTAAGAAAATTCACTTTCCCAACTAGGTCAATTGATCAGTGGAATGTACTACCGAATAAAATAGTGTGTGCCAAAACTATTCATAAATTTAAGGATATGTATGATAAAAATGGTCTAATACACGGGACATTTCGAGCATGACTCATTCTTGTAAAGATACGATTAGGTAAGAACAATTAGCTAAGAACACACACACACACACACACAGGGTTACCTACGAGCATTGTACATATAAATGTTAAAGGCTGAATTAGCATGCAAATTGCCACACTAAATTACAGCCAGAAAACCGCAACAATTATATATATATATATATATATATATATATATATATATATATATATATATATATATATATATATATATATATATATATATATATATATATATATATATAACTTTCCTGTGCATTTTTTCTTTGTATGATGACCAAATAACTACTGATGCAATACAGGAAGTAGGAATTGGGTGTTCCTGTAGGGGTGCGTTATATCTAGAATGATTTCGTAAATTTTGGTTGATGTTTGCTCTGTCACTTTATTTTTTACTACTGTGATATATATATATATATATATATATATATATATATATATATATATATATATATATATATATATATATATATATATATATATATATATATGTGCATGAATGTATGTATGCGCGTTTTTCATGTAATCTTTATCGAGACTTTATATATATATATATATATATATATATATATATATATATATATATATATATATGCATGTATGTATGTATGCGCCTTTTTCATGTAATCTTTATCGAGACTTTATATATATATATATATATATATATATATATATATATATATATATATATATATATATATATATATATATATATATATATATATATATATATATATATAACAAAGAGAGAGAGAGAGAGAGAGAGAGAGAGATTTTGGGTTAATGCATTTGAATATAGGTAAATTGCTCGATCGATACACAGATAGGTAGGGAGATAGATAGATAGACATGAAAGCAGGAGTAGATAGGCATATAGATAGATAAAGACACATAGGTTGAAATGGTAGGTAGACAGACGGTGATGTTATTGTTCTACCTCAGTCAGTTTGACCGAAGAGACCCATCGCCCACAAGCAAGCAGCAGCCTTCCTGTGGTAAACGGAACCTCGTTACGGACAGAACAGGGTCCTTTCACATGATAAAATGTAAAGAAAGCAGAGGGGGGGGGGAATAGCCCAAAAGCGAATGAGCTGTATGTAGGAAATATGTGAGAGTAGTTTCCAGCCTAGACTTTAAGTACTTGGTATATGTGGTTGAGTTCTGCACCTGGGATTGTTGTGCAAAGATAGCTACTGGGCCTAGGCCTTAATTCAATCACATGATGGTATATCTCGGGACGATGGTAACCACAAACCTATTACAGTACTCTTTGTGGGCAAACGGGTTCTACGCTGTGCCCAAGGGTGGCCCGTGATTGTGTCAGGCAGGACCGTCCACCTTCCCTGAGCCTGATACATCTTCCAGCCGCATACCCAAAGCAGACAGGTGTTAACTAAGATATAATTTTTTTAGACAGCTAAAACATCAATTAAATAGTTGACAAATATAATACAGACATTCGGATAGACAGTATTACAACAACAATAAAAACAACTAATTAGTAGTAGTAGTAGTGGCAGTAGTTGCGGCAGTAGTATCAGCAGAAGTAGCAGTATTAGTTTTTTCTTTGTTATCATTATTATTATTATCCATCCATCCATCATCTAATCCTTTGTTGCTCCATAAGGAGCGTTGAATCCCGGGGCTAGGCAAGTTTGTCCTGACATTTAAGATGAGAGTAACCAGCTTCACTCATCCCTGAGTGGCATTACGTGAGCAATAAACCCCAACCACCCTTCGATATAGACCTGCACCAGCTTAGTCCGATTGGAGTGCCATAACTACCCTCTAAATCACCAGGCGCCATAATTCGGCTATATGGTTACCTTCCAGTGTAGGAAGTGGTTTCCTGGTGCACAGGAAACCGTTTTGCTTGTCACTCAGTGCAGAGTCACTCATTGGAAGGAGGAAGAGGGAAGAATGAAGGAATGAAAGACAGAGGAAGGAGTGTAAAGTCATCCATTGGCGGAAGAAAGAGGAAAGAATGAAGAAAAGAAAGATGGAAGAGGAAAGAAGGAGGAAAGGGCCAACAACCAAGGCAGCACTACACTGAGTGAGTGGATGGTGGGCACCCCCACCTACCACATTATTATTATTATTATTATTATTATTATTATTTTGAGTGTAAAGTGGAGGGACTGTAAGAAAATGTTCTGGAGAGAAGTGAAAAGAGTAAGACAGGGTGGAAGTGAAGTTAGCAGGGGAGTGAAAGATAAAAATGGTAGATTACTAGCGGAGAAGGAAGAAAAAGTGAGCAGATGGAGAGAACACTTTAAGGAATTGTTGAACGTAGAGGATGGAAGTAATGCGAGTATTAGTGGCTGGGGAATGGCTGGGAGAAGGAGGGAGGTGAGAAGACAGGAAGAAATCAGTAAGATAGAAGTTGTGGAAGCAATGAAGAAAGTTAAATCGGGGAAAGCCCCAGGAATTGATGGAGTGTATGGTGAAATGCTGAAGCATGGGGGAGAGATAGTAGTAGAATGGATGTGGAAGATGTGCAGATTGGCCTGGGAGGAAGGAAGAGTCCCGGAGGATTGGAAGTCAGGTATAATTATTCCCTTGTACAAAGGAAAAGGGGAAAAAGAAGTGTGTGGTAATCATAGGGGCATTTGTCTTCTTAGTATAATAGGAAAAGTGTAGGGTAGGATACTTATAGACAGAGTTAGAGAAAGAACAGAGAAATTAGTTGGAGAAGAACAGGGAGGCTTTAGGAAGGGAAGAGGTTGTGTAGATCAGATATTCATTCTTAGATCTTTAGTGGAAAAGTTTCTAGAGAAGGGAAAGAAGTTGTATGCGGCTATCATGGATTTGGAGAAAGCATATGACAGGGTGGATAGACAAGGATTGTGGAAAGTGTTAAGAATATATGGAGTAGATGGGAAGTTGTTGAATGCTGTGAAGAGTATGTACGATGGTGCGAAGGCTGCAGTGCGTGTGGATGGTGAACTAAGTGAATTTTTCTCTTTGAAAGTTGGTTTGAAACAGGGATGTGTCATGTCTCCATGGTTTTCCGCACCTCCGACATCCCCCAACCCCGAGGTATTTTCGATTTTTTTTTTTGGCTAAAACCTCCGCTTTTGGTGAGAAACATCAAAATTTTATAGAGAAATCGCTCACCTGAGGTTTAAAATACTCGATCCAGGTAGCAGTACCTCCTTACCTGACTAGGTTTTCTAACAGGTTGGCACCAAAGAAAACGAGTTCTATTGGAGGGTAACTATTTCACACCACTCATAAACGGTATTTATTTATTTACTTGGTACGAATTTATATGTAGTATGAGAGTATATTGGTTTTCAAACAGTAATATAGGCATTATAAGCATTGTTTCACTCACTAACTCATCACCATACCTGACATTCTTTTGCCACATTACCTGATCATTATTTCTGACTGTTTCTCTAATGCTATGTAAACTTTGTTCTCCACATTGTCATCGATTGGGGAATCACTATGGCCCTGAATGTCTTTACTGGCCAGGTCACTGGTAATAGGTGAATTGCTGAGACAATGGCATGTGGGGGGGGAGGGTGGTTATTCGGTGTAAGACATTGTCCCTGCTTGGCGTCTTGTGGAGGAATAGAGGAAGGTGTCCCGTGTATACGTACGAAAAATCATGTGTGAAAATTGAAAATTGTGCAAATTAGGGACCTTGCAATTGCACAACATACCAGTACGTCGGTGGGACTGGCAAATGCGAAATGTTGCAACATACCCATATGTCGACGGGACGCGGCGGGTTAAACAGGGGGCAGATGCGGCATTTTACTTCAACAGATCAAAACTTGATATAAGAGACAAGTGGTTATGGATGAGAGATGCATGATTACAAAAGATGAAAGATAGACGTAGTTGAACAAAATACTGTACATAATACAGTAAACTTCCAAGTTGTCTTTTCTCTATAGGGCCAAAGCCTATGTGAATATGTAGATCCTGTGAACAAAACAGTATTAACCCCTCAAACTGTCAGTCCCTCCTCCCCCATAAAATAAAGGCAAAATGGTCCTCAAAATTATTCAGGCCAAGAAAGTACAATAAATTATATATATATATATATATATATATATATATATATATATATATATATATATATATATATATATATATATATATATATAATATGAAGAAAACATAACATTGCACAGGATTTGGAAAATCAATGTTGGTCAGATATAATGTTATCGTGGTAGTGCCGGAGTGAAGATTATTATTACATCAACTCCTCGTCCTCTGGCCAAAGTCAACTAAGGACGATTGATAAAGGATAAAAAAGCGATATGGATGATGCACATTCGGATAATACGAAGTAGACTGTATTCCTTGGGACGTGTGTGTCATGAAGAAACAGAGATGATGAGAAAGAGTGGGTAATTGTAAATGAAGTTAAAATCCATGAGGAAAAAAAAAACATTGTAAGGGAAAAATCTTAAATCTGCAAGGGGAAGGTGTAGCTACCAAACTGAAAGGAGAACAGTGGAAAGAGCAACACGTCAAGAGAACGATACTTGGGTCGAAACTGATAGCCAATGAAAAAGGCAGAATGAAAGTATTTAAGACTTTTAGGGAAAGAACGAAATTGTTCTATTAGTAAACAGTTTGTGGAGAACGAGAAAACAAATGGGTGACACAGTAAAGTGAGAAAATGAAAGGTGGCAACAGACTCTGATGGAGTGAAAAAGATGTAGAGTTAGTATTCTGAAAAGCTTGTAAATGTAAATGTACAACTGCATCTTCTGAATATCCTTTCACTCCCTACATTTTTTCATGTACCACAACATCTTCTTTATATCCTTTATTTCCCTTAATTTCTTTCATATACCACTGCATCAACTGTATATAATTTCATTCTATTACAGTATCATCTATATTTCCATTCATTATGTCCACGCATTTTTGTATATCTGTCTATTTATTCACATGATCTTCAATATTTCCCTTACCTATATCACAGCATAGTCTCTATTTTTCATTATATCACCATCTTTTATTTCCTGTTATTATATCACAGTCCATTCAATGTATCCAGTTACTGCATCACAACGCCTTGTGTATTTCATTCTATACCAGCACTAGTTTCCTAACTTCCTATGATTCTATCAACAACCCTGGGCAAGAAGTGAGAGGCTGGATATCCCCGTAGAGCGGCTTTAACCCACCCCGTCCCGTCGACGTATGGGTACGTTGCAACGATTTGCATTTGCCAGTCCCGGTGACGTACCAGTACGTCATGCAATTGCAATGTGCATAATTTCGACAATTTTCAAATTTCGCACGATTTGCGGTACGTACCCTCGCCTGACCTTCCCCTACCTGCCACCAGGCGGGGACACTCGGCGACCCCGCGCGACCCGCGCTAGCCCACCACTCGTCCACTTACCTGGTAGCCACGGTCCTGCTCAGACATGGCTAAGAGAGGTCTCTCAGACAGCGAGATTCAAGTCGCCCTGGACACCTTTACCGGTGACAGTGATTCCCCACTGGACAACGAGGAGATGGACAAAGATTATGTGCAGCCAGAGGAGGAAGAAACCACCAGCAGTAATGAGGAAGTTCCGTCACCCAGGAAGCGGCAGTACGTGACTTACCGTGCTGCTAGAGAGGGGCAGGAGGCAAAGAAGGCACGTGGTATATCCTATCCCTATCCCCAGCGTGATTTGGAAGCAGAATTCGAGGACGAGGACGAGGACGAGGACGGAGCCGTGGGACGTGCTGCCACGTGGTATGGACGGGAGGTGATTACACATCGTGGCCCAGAGCGCACACCACGTCATATGAGCAGGTATGGGCCTAGCATTCTGTTTGGGGAGCTAGGAAGTCAAGTGGAGGGAGTGGGGAGTGAAAGGGAAAGTCCAGGGATTAGGGAAAGTGAGAGTGACGTGAGTGAGTCATTGCTCTCCCTACGTAGTGTGAGGCGGCATAGTGGATCACGTGGGCCAGTGCGGGTGCGTTCCTTATCACGTGGGGTTGTGAGGGAGGGGGAAGGTGGGGAGGAACCACTCCAAAGCACGTCTTATGCTCCCCAATATCCCCTAACACGTGGTCGAGCTAGGTTGCGTGAGAGAGCACGTGGTGTGGTAATGGAGGGGGAAGGTGGGGAGGAACCACTCCCCAGCACGTCTTCTGCTCCCCAATATTCTCCTATTTCATCCCCACAGCCCCCTAATGTTCCTCAAGGCCGTAAGGGTAAGGGAAAGGGAAAGGGTAAAGGCAGAGGGAAGAGGAGTGACTGTGGGGAAGCCCTCCGTACTCCTTCTCCCCCACCTCCCCAACCAGGATCTCCTCCCCACCCAGACGAAGGCGGTGATGGGGCTGATGGGGACAAGGGATTTGTGTCGTAGGATTGGGAGGATGGGAGTGATTTTTCTCCCCTCATTCACCCCTTCACTGAGCAAGGACGATCTGGCTGCATTGCACCAGGAATTCACAGTAATTCCACCAGGTTGGATTTTTTCCACCTGTTTTTCAGTGAGGATTTGTTGAGCAGATTGTACACCAAACAAACCTGTTTGCAAGCGCCCAGCGCCTAGAGAGTGAAAGATTGGGAACAAGGAGTAGGCATTCTATGATCTATGATTACCCTGTCTCCCTTCCAGAAATGTTCTTATTTTTTGCCCTGGTCGTTTTGATGGGTATTATAAGAAAGAATAGAATTCCTGCTTACTGGACTAGGGACCCTGTTATGTTTACCCCCATATTTGGTCAAGTGATGAGCTGTAATCGGTTTCAACAAATTCTAAGTCGCCTCCATTTTTATGATGCTCATGACCCTGCAAATGCAAACAACACAGACAAAATGAGGCAAATTCGGTTGGTCTTTGATCACCTCAGGCAAACCTTTCGTTCCTCATTCTATCCCTATAGAGATCTCGTCATAGACGAGAGTCTCGTGTTGTGGAGAGGCAATATTTCATTCAGACAGTATATACCCAGCAAAAGGCACCGTTTTGGGTTCAAGATCTTTGTTATGTGTGACTGTAGGACTGGATACGTGCAAGACATAGTCTTGTACACCGGTGCACAGACAGACATAATAGAAGATCGAAGTATTGGACTGTCGGGAGCAGTGGTAAAGACGATGATACAAGACTACCTTCATCGCAGTCACGTTCTCTACCTCGACAATTGGTACACTAGCCCTCTTCTCGCTCGTTATCTTCACACACATGAAACGGGAGTCTGTGGAACCGTAAAGGTGAACCGGCGTCACATGGCCAAGGTAGGGCGGAAACTTGCAAGGAGTGAGGCTGTCTTCTTCAAAGCCAACAACATCCTTGCCACAATGTGGAACCACAACAGAGAAGTAAGCCTCTTGTCCACGGTTCACCGCCCCTTGATGCACCGTACTGATTCAGTAGATTACCGTAGCGAGAGCAGGCATCGTGTTTGGAAACCGGAGTGTGTTATGGATTACAATATAAACATGCGCCTCGTGGACCAGTCAGACTCCATGATATCGACGGTAGAGTGTGCCAGGACAACGATGAAGTGGTATAAAAAACTGTTCTTTCACTTACTAGATATCACTGCTCTGAATTGCCACCACCTTCACGCCATGACCACAGGAGTTCAGGAAACATTTGAAGGGTTTGTGAGGGAGCTCACAAGAGAAATCTTTGCAAAGTATGCTGTTGAAAGGCCCCAACATCGCACCCGCACTGCCCCTATTGCCCAAACTCCCCAGAGAATATCCGGCCGCCATTTCCCCACTCCTATCCCTCCCCAGCCAAACAGACCTAGGCCCCAACGCAGGTGTCACGTGTGCAGTAATTCCCAGGTGAGACTCACGACACAGAGGAAGGACACCCGCTATGAGTGCGTGCAGTGTGACGTGGGTCTCTGTATTCACCCATGTTTTAGTGAATATCACACGTTGATGCAATTTTAGTATGGTGTGAATGCGAAAGGACGCTGAAATTATGAGGTAAATACGACAGACAGACGCTCAGTGAAATTATCAGTCAAGTTGATCTCCAAATATTAGTATAAAGTGCATACGGGTCGAACATAAGTGAAAACATTGTGTGTAAGTATATAAATCTGCCCTAAGTTGAAACTTACATAGAGAGGGTTGTATGATGCGATATTCTGTCGCTCAGTGCAATAAATACGGCCCGTAATTATATAATTATTATTATGGGACATTCTTACGGGTATAATATAAGTTCAAATTATTGTATGTGATGATATATATTCTAAGTCAAATATTCATAGCGTGTGTATAAAGATAAGATTTCCTGACGCTCAGTTGAATGAATAAGGCACGTATTAGTCAAAATAAAAGTCAGCAAGTGATAAAGTGAATAATTAGTATATAAGTGTGTGAGTGAATTAGTATATAAGTGTGTGAGTATTATGTTTGTCGAAACATTCCTTGCGAGGGTATTTTCAGGCGATATTCTCACGCTCACTTGAATAAATAATGGCAGTAAGTATGTACAGTGCATTATAGGGGTGTAAACGTGTGTAATGTCAGTGAGAAATTATAACTGGAGTGAATAAATAAAGTAGATGATGAAACACGAGTGTTTGAGATCGTGGTTGCTACGTGAATATGCGCTAGCATATCGCTAAATGCCCTCGTAATGAATGAAAATAATTGAAAACCTTTACAGTGATGGAGGAAAGGTTCTATGTAAAGGGGAAAATAATTGGAAAGTGATAAAACAATTTGGTATGTTGAAATACGAGTCATAGCGAGTGCGCTTACTAAGCTGATGTGCGCTATACTTATGCTGCATGTCATCATAATGAATGAAAACATCTGAAAACACTTACAAACAGTTGTAATTGGTAAATGTCATTGAAACAGAAGTATACAAGTAGAAAGAATGATAGGTTGACTCATACCAGAAACTTAGCATATAGCATGTTACGACTCGGACCAAACTCGCTATGCTCGCGCGATGGTACAATGCTTATTTTTCATATATATGTGTCTGAAATCCATTATATTGTTACTGTTATTGTTTATTAGTTCAAATTCAATAAATATAGAGG